>NC_090172.1:8757732-9357732 GCF_024679245.1 Pseudorasbora parva | reverse complement strand
ACCATTGAATAATGACTGAATACATAAGCTTAATCAACAAAATATTGTTTATTTATTTCAGTCCAGCAGACCAGCGCAATGTTTGCCATTAAGTATAGCAAAAGTATATTTGTGATATTTGAGGCTCGATGTGCTGCAGTGATACGCAAATTCCTCGTTGTATAGCTTGCACACAACCCTGCTCTTGTCGACGCTTCCATTCTTTCGTTTTTTAAAACAAAATTTCCCATCCACGGGGCCAAGCAAAGCAGTCTCATCAGCTTCTTCGTTCATGTTCACTCATGCCCTGCGTCTCATCAGCTCCCTAGTTCACTAGTCAGGGCACTGATCAGGACATAAGTCAATGGGCTGACTCCCTGATCCGTGCCCTGACTATTGAACTAGGGAGCTGATTGAGACGCATCCATGGTTTGTTGTTGTCGTGACTCCGGAGCGGCGCTAGTTGGTGTTCCAGTATAATCGGTCCGTCGAAACTCATTCATTGAAAAACGTTCCGGGTTTGCGTAATTAATTAACGCGTTAAAGTCACGTAATTAATAAATCTTAATTAACGCGTTAAAGTCCCTGCCCTAAATAAAACTAAAGACTTTTCGCAGATATAAAGGATGCAATACTACTCTATAGGTACTCAAGATTGACATGAGATTGACTGAAACTGATGTCACATATGGACTACATTGATGATGCTTTTATTCCCTTTCTGGACATTGACAGTATAGTGTGCATACACTTAGATACGCTGTCGGACTAAATATAAAATATCTTAAACTGTGTTCTGAAATTGAATAGAAGTCTTACGGGTGTGGAACAATATTAGGGTGAGTCATTAATGACATCAATTTCATTTTTGGCTGAACTAACCCTTTAAGTATATAAAATGATATTATTGATATATAGTGTAAAAAAAGCTGACCACAGTTATGATTTTAATAAATAAATCTACCTCAGTTGTTATTTAATCGTTCACCTGTTTGGTAAGTTTGTCATGTTTTGACAAAAAAGGACAGTTTAAAACCACAGTTAACTGTCTGTTTTCTACAGCTTTCACTCGGGAGCAAAAATATGCCTTCAAACTTTAAAGAAAATAAAGATTTTGCATTTACTGTGATATTTATCCATATCGACTGATATGGAAAATTATATCGTGATAATTTTTTGGCCATATCGCCCAGCCCTAGTTTAACGGCTTTAAATGTCCTCACAAACAGGGAAGCAGAATCGAGATAAAGAGTTAGAATGGATATTTCCTCCTACCAGGGTTACAGGTGCTGTAGGTGCTCAGTGTGATTGTGATAAACTTCTATAGATCATCTAACTGCGTTACGAAAATTACGTTAATGACACAGCTTTACGTAATTCTGTAATTTATTTGCGTTTTTCTTTTTAAACGCGTTAAGGACTTTAAATTCATTGCACGCGCTAACCTTGACAGCACTACTATAAAATGTTAAATAAATTTGGAAAATGACCAATGGTTTGGATAGATAAGACCCTATTCCTCGTCTGGTATCATGCAGAGCCTCTGTAGCCCTTCCTTTGAAACTGCATTGATTTGGACTTTCAACCTGTTGGTTGCCATAGTCCATTATGTGGAAAAAAATCCTGGAATGTTTTTCTTAAAAAAAACTCATTTCTTTTTGACTGAAGAAAGAAAGACATGAACATCTTTAAAAGCTCAACTAATATGACAAAGCCAGAAAAGAAGCAACATTTAGCCATTTAAAGTGTGAATGGTGATTCTACAATACACTTGTCACTCTATGGATGGACAAAGCAAGTGAAGCCTTTGTTCTATTAAAGGGGTGGTTGCGTGCGATTTCACTTTTTTAACTTTAGTTAGTGTGTAAAGTCCAGCTTGAGCATAAACAGTATCTGCAAAGTTACAGCGCTGAAAGTTCAATGCAAACAGAGATATTGTCTTTTAAAGTTATGTGAGTTATTGCCTACAAAAATGGCCGGTTTGGACTACAACAAGATTCTTCCAGGGTTGGTTACATCATAAACCCTTGCTAGTCACCGCAGATGTGACTTCTGCCCGTAATGGTAAGGGGCGTGGCATTTCCGGACAAACTGTGCTTGGCACTTCAGCCAATAAAAATACAGGAAACTACATTTGGCCATCTAACCAATCTAAGACCATTGCGTGTGATGGGCTTCATAGAAGCAGGAAGCAAACGAGCCGTTCAAAGGACAGTGAAGACAGCACGAGGAATAAAGGTAAAATATAAGAAAAATACAGCGTTTAAAAAAAGAAAAAAAAGAAGTATTAAGACATGTTATACTGTGCCCAATAAACACAACCAAGCCTAGAAAAAAATCACGGAACCATCCCTTTAAGACTACAACAAATTATGTAGAGAGAAAGGCCAACAGAGAAAAGGAGTCAGGTCTAATATCAAATCACCAGTGTCTACTACTGCATATTTAGTGTAGGGGAAAAGATTCTCAAGACTTTCAGCAGCAAACAAACTAAATCATACTCTTGTATATCATAACCACAAAACTACTAAGGATTAATTCTCCAAATTCCATAAAAAAAATGCTTTTTATAATATTTTATGCAATTTTCTTTCTACCCAAGATGGGTGTCTTCTTTGTGAAGAATGGAGTACTTTTATAATGGATGGATATACTGTATTTGGCTTCAAATTTTGGGCTGCCATTCACTACCATTATAAAGCTTGGGTTAGCAGGGCATTTTTAATATAACTCTGTTTGTATTCGTCTGAAAGAAGAATGCCATATACACCTAGGATTTCTTAAGGGTGAGTAAATTAGGGGATCATTTTCATTTTTGGGTGAACTAACCCTTTAAGTAAGATTAACACATGCTGTAGAAGTGTTGTTAATTCTTAGTTAACTGAAGTATTTAACTAATTAAACCTTATTTTAAAGTGTCACCAAAAAGCTGTCTTATGTTATAATTATAATATAAAGAAATTGCATGTAAAGTTATTGAATTCAGCAAACACACAATTGTGGTTTAGGGGTGTGTATATACTGCAATAACTATCACACTGGGTAGAAATATTAGCATGCAAGCAAAATAAATCAATTACTGTAGGGTAATATTATGCAATATTTTTCAATCTGATTTGCTTGCTTTACACAACCACAAGTAGGAGCACATGGGTTTTCTTATCTGTATGTGCAATATTAATAAGGTGAAATGGCTTTAGGATATTCCAAAAATGAGCTGAAACAAAAGAGATGTGTACGCAGATACTCTGGTTTAGCTTTGTCATTTTTTCTTAAGGACTTGTCAGAAACAGACCCATACGTGCCGCTCTGGCTGCTTTTTTACAGGCTGAATATGAAGTCGGCATGGAATCAAAATTGATCCTATTTTTTTCTTAATGCATGTTACTTGTATTATTGTGAATGATTCAGCCATGCATTTTATACTTTTTGTTTTTACTTCGCAAATCTGTAACAAAAATAAAAAATTTAAAAGATTTTTCAGGCATTTTCCCTGACAGAAACATCATGATGTGGTATTACAGTCTGGCGCAACTTTCGTTTCATATCAACTTTAAAGAGAAAATAAAAAGTCAGTCATCTTTTACTCCCTCTCATTTGTTCCAAACCTGTATGGCTTTTAAGAAATAAAGATATTTTGACAAATGCCTCAGTGTTCTGTTGCTGACCATTAACAGAACTGTTCTGTTGCTGTTGCTGTTAAAACCAGCATTCTTCAAAACATCTTTTTTGTTCTGCAGAAGAAATTCAGATTTAAGGGACAGAAGGGAGAATAAATGACAGAATTTTAAGTAAAGAAAATAAAATAATGTGTGTATTGTGCTTAAGCCCTATCAATTTGTGTGGATGGCAAACATGGTACCGTGTGTCTTTTTTCCACTCACAATGTTGATTCTTCTTTCTATAATATTAATGATAATGCTAAATGATTGAGTATAATATTAATTCACATTCTGATCTGCCATCACAAAACGTATACTTGAGCCTTACTGATGGGGCTGTTGGAGAACATAAGAAAAAAAGGTTGGGAATCACTGTCCCAACAACACACACCGCAGCCCATCCCTTGAGCACAATATTCAGCGTATATCTGCTTATATGTGACCTCTGCAGACTCACCGTCTTGTTATTGCATGATCCAAACTATTCATTCTAATAATTTGAACATGCACTGAGGAGCAGCCAGACGAGGGCTATTTATCTAGTTCACATATTTGTGTCAAGTATTACATCACAGGCTGTCAATCACACAACACTGGGATGCACTGGGGATGTCTAAGAAATATGAACTTCATTTCCTGGCAGCACGGATGAACACAGATTCTCAGCTGATTTAAATACTCCTCCCATTAGCTGTTTTCA
This sequence comes from Pseudorasbora parva, assembly GCF_024679245.1. NCBI lineage: Eukaryota > Metazoa > Chordata > Actinopteri > Cypriniformes > Gobionidae > Pseudorasbora > Pseudorasbora parva. The sequence goes on along the minus strand of NC_090172.1, from coordinate 9,353,391 downwards.
GTGATCATCTCACCAAGACAGATGAATATAATTAGCCCAAAAATGAAGGATGCAGGATGATGAGCAAGTGTTGTCCTGTTGTGCATTTGTAAATATTCTATGGAAACGTTACATCACAGCCTCCCTGAAGGGTGAGTTTCTGCATACTGTGCCCAAATCACATAATGTGACGCCTTGAACATGGGCTCAAAACATCAGTTACTGCATGAGCTACTCATACACTTTATCATGTGTAAGTTAATGCGTTTGTAAATGTCTAATACTAATCAAGAGTTCATATTCTCTATCAGATATCTGGAAATCTTCATGTCTCGCCTTACTTACCCATTTGACTAGTGTGTGTTATAGTCCAAACGGTCTCCGAGTGCAGTGTCTGGAGGATTAACTATGCAGGTTATCTTGAGGCGGGTACCGGATCGGTTTTGGTTCGCTTGTCAGACAGATATCCGGGCAAGGCCCACCTTAACCCACGCTGCTCTGGTGAAAACAGCCTCTACAGCTCCAGATGTACCGGGGAGATGCATACACCCGGGCTAAACCCCTCTGTGCTGATGTCGTGAATTACGTAATTGTATCCGAAGAGATGAATGCTCATGTGCATCAAAATAAATCCAGTGCCACTTCAGATGCACTTCCTTCTAGCGAACAAGCTGTATGATTCCCTCACTGCACACAGCAGACGAGCGTCACGCCCCGCCTTTCACTCAGCTGATTGGTTTGGGATCCGTATATGAGGTTCTTGTCTGGCCGCTGATTGGTAGACTAGGTTTTCAGTCAAAACAAGCCACGCCTCTCAACTCAAATATGAAATGAAAAGTTCAACTCGTTGACACGAGTCGGCTCTTTCGAACGATTCGTTTCAAATAACCGGTTATAAAAAAAAAATCAGAGATTCATTTACGTCCTGGCGTAAATACGTCATATAGTGTGGTCAATGAATCTGTTTATTACGTTTTATTTCGATTAGGTTTTATTTGTAAGACTGTGTATTGCTATTCCATGCGTTCCATTTGAGTTTTTGCATCATAAAACATTTTTTTTAATATATGGTTTCAATATATTTAGCCGTTACATTGGACAGTACTAAAACGTAGCCCTATTTACGTCTTGGCTGGAAAATGTAGGGCTATCCATGTTTTGATTAAATGCTGTTTTAAGTAGTCTACGCTTTATTTATAACATATCTTCTATTAAGATAGGCTCACTTTTAGCCTAAAATGTAATCATATTTTGCTCAAACCAGAAAACAACATGTAAGAGAACGTCTATACTATTTTTATTAACACCTCTAAATAATAAAGTTACGCCCTCTACTGGACATGTTTGTAAAGAAAATTAATAAAGTTTGCAGTTTAACATGTAAAATCCTCAGTAATTCTGTAACTTTGAGAATAAAATTACAATGCTAAAATTATATTATAATGATCTAGAGATTTACCATATTATTATAGGCCTGATGTCTGATTTTAATGACACTGTAGGCCAGCAAAACTTCACCTCCACAAAAAATAAAAATAAATACTGCAGTAGGCCAGAGGCCTGTTGCATTAAGCTAGCTGAAAAAACTCAGAGTTTCAGAGTAGGTTTAGAGTTGACAAATCTAGATAAATCCAACCTGGTTTAGATCAAGTTCAACCGTTTCTCAAAGCTCGGTATAAACTTTCTCTGTCAACTCAGGTTTAATCCAAAGCCCATGCACCTGAAAGTGTGACACATGCAGCAAACAGCCAATCACAGTGTCTGTTAGATTCACTTCTCTTCTGAAGATTGAAAGATCGTTTTGAAAATTATAATGAAATGAAATGTGTTTACAAAGAAGGAATAAACACTGCTGCTGCAGCGACTGTTTAAGATTTTTTGACCCATCCTCTGATGGCTACTTTCAGCAGGATAATGCACCATGTCACAAAGCTCAAATAATTTCAAACTGGTTTCGTGAACATGATAGTTTAGTTTAATGTACTAAAATGGCCCCCACAGTCACCAGATCTCAGTACAGATGGGTATATGGTGGTCATAAAGGGATGGACATGATCAGAAACAATGCCCCCACACCATTACACCACCACCACCAATCTGCACAGTGGTAACAAGGCATGATGGATCCATGTTCTCATTCTGTTTACATCAAATTCTGACTCTACCATCTGAATGTCTCAACAGAAATCGAGACTCATCAGACCAGGCAACATTTTTCCAGTCTTCAACTGTCCAATTTTGGTGAGCTTGTGCAAATTTTAGCATCTTTTTCCTATTTGTAATGGAAATGAGTGGTACCCGTTGGGGTCTTCTGCTGTTGTAGACCATCCGCATTCAGTTTGGAGTTCAGGAGATTGTCTTGACCAGTACCACACCCCTAAATGCATTGAAGCAACTGCAATGTAATTGGTTGATTAGATAATTGCATTAATGAGAAATTGAACGGGTGTTCCTAATAATCCTTTAGGTGAGTGTGTGTATATATATATATATATATATATATATATATATATATATATATATATATATATATATATATATATATATATATATATATATATATATATATATATATATATATATATATATATATATATACATAATGGCCTGTCCTCATAAATTTCAAAAGTTGTCATTTAAATGCGAGCGCCCCAGCAGCACTCACCACATGGTGGCAGCATTGCACAGTATTGAATCTAGGCCCTATATTTGTGTTATGTGAAAAGATAAATACTTATGGTGTAATATTTTGTCCGCACATACACTGTTATTCACTCATCGCTTGCACTCTTGGTGTATTTTGATGAATATGGTTGTAAATGTTTACCACGTTCATCCGAGATGTTATTTATAACATGTCATTATAGTAAATCAAATTTTAAAAAATATTGCCATGGTAGGCTATATGTATTACAGAAAATAAAGAGAGAGCTACTACCTTGTTACTTTTTTGTCAGTGTAGATTTAAAACCAAACTATAGTGTCTCCCAGCAATTTTTGTATTTTGCAACTTTGCTTGAAAAAATGAATATCTAATCTTGAGACCCTTGTGAAAAGAAATAATACACTTTAAAATAATCTAGGCCTACTTAAGAAACTGAATGTAGGCCTAATGTTTTTATTTATGTTAATTATGTAATTATGTTTAATTATGTTATTCTGATTATGTCTCGAAGTTTATTGTGCCTCCGATCCGAATGGCATGCAGTGGTGTTCTAAAATTACACATATTTTTAATAAATCAAATATCAATTCATGTCCTAGTTACACTTAATATTGTCACATTGTCCTAGTTAAATAAATATTATAATAAAAGAGAAACCAAATACAATTCTATTTTGTATTTATTAATTATAGCCTACTATGTGATTAATGTTCTTTTTATTGAAACAAAGTAAATCTCATCTAATTAGTGTTTTTAAGTCTTTTTACATTTATTCCAAATTTAATAACTAAACAATTTTAACAATATATTTTATTTGTGAACTGATGTTCAGCTCATAAAGTCTGTAAACAGCACAAATTAATTGATGCTTGCTCACTAAAAAAACAAAAAACACCACAATCATCAGGCCATTTCAGGTTTGATTTTGGCATGCCAATAAAGTGGTGATAGATGATAAGAGGCTGAGTTATTTACTTACTTTTTTATTAGTCTTCCCATTAACACCATCATTTTGTTCATTCAGATCGAGTTGAAAGCACAATGGTGGTGGTGATATATTGCATGAACCAACCATATCCAGCCATAACCAATATCATAGCACGATGGAGGCATGCCTCCTCTCACTTGAAATTCCCCCATTCATTCTCAGTTAACCCCCACTAAACCCACTGCACGCTTTAGGGTGCCTGTTAACAGTCAATGGGGAAAAAAACTGTGATCTTCTTTGTAATTTCATATTTTGCAATATTTGTGTTGTTTTATTTTTGTAATGGGATATTTTCACATCCAATCCGAGTCCCAATCCAATACTTGTATTCTCCTAGTGCCTGGTGAACACTTCATATTAAAATCAATCCGATGTATACAGGCCAGGGATGTGCAGAGAGTTTAGGGGCAAGGATTCAAAGGTAAAGGGAGGCCATCTATCAAATAAATATACAGCTCTGTCAGATCGTCTCAGGACGTAATTATTACTTCTATTGTCTTTGAAATATGGTTTAAGTGTGCTGCTGAGTGTGCTGACAAGCTTTATGGTAAAATATAATGTGATTTCTGTTGCAACTTATGTCATTAAATATATTTCTAATTACACATTAGTAATTATGAAGTTGTAATTTAGCATTTGAATCCCTCAAGTTGTTTCAAACCTGTATTCATTTATTTCTTGTATGAACACAGAAGAAGATATTTTGAAGATTATGAACAGATAAACCGTTTCTGGTCCACATTGACTTCTATAATATTTTTTTTCTAAAGGCTATGGAAGTCAATGGGGACCAGCAACTGTTCAAAATATTTTGTGTTCAACAAAAGAAGAAAATACATACAGTATTGGAACAACAAGTGGGTGCATAAATGATGACATTTCCATTTTTGGGTGAAGTTGACTTTTATGGCATTAAATATTAGACTATTTTATCTGCAAGTATAAACATATTAAAGGTGTAATTAACTGGCTTTTTTTCTTTTTTATACTATTGTCTGAGGTCAACTAATGACGTTCGTGTGGTTTTTACATTCAAAAACATCATAACTAATAAGTAATAGGCTATTTTCTACACTGGTTTTGAGGCTCTCTCCAAAAAGCTGGGTTTTGATGGGCGTGCCACACTGGAGACTTGGAAGTAAACGCCCACGGCTAGGATTGGATAATATTTGCATATCTAATGACCTTCAGCTCCGTTGTCATATCTATGCCCCTGTCAGTTCAGTTCATATGAGGGAGAGATTATTTTGAAAGTGGCAACAGCAACTTGTCTTTAACAAACAAACACAATGATTTATTTCTCATCCATCCGTTACTGTATGGCCCGAGCAAACCACTCGCTCACACACATGCACGCCCAAATCAAGAAAGAATTTCTGCGAAGGCCGTACGTTTTGGTCTGGTACATCCCCGGGACTAGTACTATTACACATAAAAAAGACGTTTTACTCACATAAGTTTGTTGCACCATTCCTGATGGATCCAAAGTAGAAGGCACAACATTGTGTCTGCAAATCCAGCACTCGAGGCATGTTCACAAACGATTCTGCAGTGAAATGAAGCGAACACACGTCTATGATCTTCCCCATGTGAGCTGGAACGTCCTTAAAAATAAAGGAAAGTATCACACATTCCTAATATTATGATCCGATGGAAGCTTATGGAGCGACTGTGTTTTTCCACAATATCTTGCTATCTGCTATCTTCTTCACGTTTATTGCTGCTGGCTAGTGATGCGAACCATAGACATCATATAGATCATATAGATGTCTATGATCCAAACAGCTCTATAAGTCGGTGGGCGGGGCTACTAAATTACACGTTCTGTAGAGGTGGTGTTTCGTAGCGCTATGATGTAAGAATGAAGCTCACGATCTTTTTCTGAGCCTGGTGTCTATAAAAGCTTTTCTTTGACTAAAAAGGAAGTTTTCAGCTCTGAAACTTACAGGATATGCTTAATGACCTTTTATATATCAAAAGTTCAACGGAAAGTTGATTTCTCAATTCATCACCCCTTTAAAGGTGAAATATGCCATGGTGAAATAAGAGTTCAGTACATGGACATCATATACTGTGAGTCTCAAACATCATTGCCTTCTTATGTAAATCTTGTGAATCCAAAACTCCACGGGGAAAAAAGTGCTTCTCAACATAAACCCAACAGTGACGCAAGCATTGGGGATCATTTATATGCACGCCCCCAACATTTGCATCGGTCCAAACATGTTCATTGTCAGGCGGAAATGGAGCGAATCATTAAAACAAGCTGCTCGCCTGGACACGCTTCATGTTCCAGGCTGTTCAGGAGACTTGTCTACCCTTCTCACAGATAAAAAATGTCCACAGTCATGGTTGATGTTTATAATCCGATACCACAACAATTTAATTCAAGATCGTTCGTTTGTTCGGCCCATTTCAAGCAAGCTTCGCTCAGCGTCTTAAGCTGAAGAAAGTGGCAAGTATATTCCTGCAAGCAGTAAGTAGTGATTTATCCACTTATTGACTGTTTAAACAATTTCTGAATAAATTGAAAGTTTCTTAGAGAGACCGCATTGTCTAGATAACGCTTACAGTAACAATACAGTAACATTTGTGAACAAGCCACCAAGTACCATACAAAACTAAATAGTGTGTCTAATGACAAAGGGTTATATTATTTTGTATTACAAAATACAACCGTATACTTTGCTTAGATTGTTCACTCGATCATTCTACATTGTAAAAAGTTACAGCCTGACATTTTTAAGTACAATCTACTTGGCTGTATAAGTTATTTCAACTTGAATTATGTTAAACTGACTCTAAAAAAATTATTTGTATCTTGTATAACGTATAAAAAAAAGTTAAACATTTCTTAACTTATTTTGATGAGTTAAAACAGTGTAAAAACACATGTTGTCTTAACTTATTGAACATATCATTTTTTACAGTGTAGCAAACGCCACCTTTTCCACCATATAAGTTAAAACGATAGTCATTTGACAAGGCTATTCATTTTGTAAAAATATAAGTTATATATTTATATTCTTGAAAACTGATGGTGTTTCCTATGATGTTTTCATATTTCAGATTAGACTATATCACAGTCACTGCGTAGCCGTGACTAACGTTATATAAACATGCAATATCGCTGACGAAAAAAAGACAAGTTTAAAATGTAGACTGAATGACACTTTAAGCAGAACATCTCAAATGGAGATTGCTGAAATGCAGCACTTGTTTATTGGTGTTTTCAGTTCACCAGCGCGCGCGAGAGAGAGAGCGAGCATGCATATGGTTGCCAGATTGGACAGGTTTAGGTATAACACTGGATATCATACGGGTTTTTATGATATTAAAAAAATATATGATATCATACGGGTTATCAAACAGCAATAAACAAGTAAGCTGCATTTTAATTTATCAATCTGTATTTGAGATGTTTTGCTTAAAGTTTCATTTAGTCAGTCTGTGTTCTGTCTGGACGGTCAGGAACTGCTGTGAGCTGCTGAAATAAGCCAATCAGAGGAGAGCTCAATATTAATATTCATGACCCTTCCAAATAAGGCAAAAACAGAGCATTACATCCTAGGGACAATTTATAGGGTTATAAAACTGTATCTGGACCATTTTTTTCCCTTAAATAAGCCACATACCCTCTATGTATATATCAGAGAACAATTTAACATATTGTTTCAACTCATTCCAGGGCACCTTTAAATATACTTTTACAAGTGCACATTCAATATAATCAGCATTTTCACAAGAGGGCCATCTGAATGCTTGTTTTCTCTGTATATTGCACCGTTACATGAAGAAATTAATATGTGTCTTAGTAATAGGCTATCTTTAGAGACTTCATTTAGCATTCAAAATTATCTATGGTATGTTTGAACGTGCTTTTTTCTTTAACTGGGGTTTAATTTTTAATCTGAACAAACAGTAAAAGGCAAGGTTTGTAATGTTTAACTATTGACAGAATTAATTCGATTTTTTTATAGACTATTGTAACAATATGCCTGTAGCCTATATAGATTATGTGACATCAGCACGAGAGTGGTGTTAGTAATATGTTATTCTTTGCATGTTATCTTTATATTATGATACGAAATAAAGGTAAAGCAGAGGTCAATCTAAAATAAATGACTGAGCAAAGGTTATCAAAGGAGGCACAGGCAGACTCAGAGAAGGAGCAGCAGCAGCAGAACACATCACCCCTCCCAACAGCAGCTGCAGCTTCACGGCAAACCTGCTGCTGCTGCCGCCGCCTCATATTATTCGCCAGCGGTCCTCCGTCTGTCTGAAACGAGGGGAAGAACGAGAGCCAGCCTCGCCATATTCATTCGCGTTTCCATATCAGCCCGTGCGCCCTTCCGTTATGGATATGCTGGGGAAGAAAGAGCGGAGAGGCAGAGATGTGAAGGGCTTGCTGAAGAGGAACTGGGTTCTAATTGCGACCATCACCTCGGTGATACTGGGTGAGACGAGCGCGTTCATCTTCCTTTGAGCATGGACACATTTCCCTGCATCTTATATCTTGCTTCATTGTCCTCTATCACACCTCATTCCTTTAATTATGTATCAACCGCTATTGTTTTTTTATTGGTAGTTTAGTGTGGCGTTACATGGTGGATCCGCCGTTGTGATAAGAGCAATTAAAGTGTTTATTTTTTGCATTTCGCTGCGTATCTGCAGGTGTGTTGATGGGTTAATGTGATGAATGAAGGCATTGATTAGTGTGTGTGTGTGTGTGTGCGGGCGTGCAAATATTTTACTACTGCCACAGAGAAACGTGACCAGACTTCCAGTATGACACAGTAAAATCTCCCTGTGCTCCACGTCACGTCACACAAGAAGTGACAAGTAGCCTATTATGAATTAGGGGAGACCGGGGCTAGTTGTCACACTTTACGCCAGCGTTTCATAGGCAATTTCTATACACATGTAGGCTACATAAAAGCTAATTGACCGTGTCTATCGTTATTGGCTAAGGGGAAAATGCATCATTTAGCCTACTTTGATTCTTGTGACAACATCTCAGCTAAAATGGAACGTTATTAAAACTTGAGCTAACGTCCTAGCAAAAATTGGCTACTAGCCTACTAGTTGGCCTACTTCAAGTAGCCTAACGATAGGATAACGTTCTTTTAAAGTTATCTGGTCTTTAGTAACAAAATATTATTTATAGGATGCATCGTTTATGAATCAATTTAAATGGACATTGTTCACACCAAAATACACAACATTCAGATAGATTTTTTAAAAACTGGTTTGTTGGATAAACTGTATGAATAATTTTAAAATATATTTCATTAACTTTATTATTAACACAATATTTGTTATTATAAGTCCAGATCAATCTCCAATTAATATTCTCAAAATGGTCATTCCAAAAGTATCTACCTCGATGTTACAGGGCAGTGAATGAAATCTATTGCATTTGTATAATATCTACACCATTCAACAATATCTGCCTTTTAAACTTAGAATTTTTTTGAGGTTCACTAATGCCCTGCAAAACTCTCAAAAAACCTAGTGGTATTGCATCAAATACAATGCTGTATTCTCGTGGAGATATTGGAATACCAAAAAACTCAGTATATGTAAATAAATAGCCCTCTTCATTTATTAATTGTGAGACCATTAGAATATCATATTTAACCCATTTGTCATAGAAGATTGATTTTTTTTCTTATATTTAACAATTTTATCATTCCATATTAACTGTTTATGGGGTGAAAAATTATGTTTGTATATAAGAAGCCAACATAAAAGAGCCTGACTATGAAAATTGGATAGCTGGATGGGGAGTTTGCTAACCTCAAAATCACATTTTAAAAGTGTCTTGTTACTTTCAAACATTCTCTGAACATTCCGAAACATTTGCAAAATTATCAAATGGAATGTTCCCTTAAAGGCACAATATGTAATGTGCCTAAGATTTTTGGATTAAAGTATCCAAAAACCACTGGAACAGTGTATTTTGTTGATTTCTGTACATTATCAAAATGTTTCCAAGAATGTTTAAATCCAGACAAATAAGCAACTTTCATGAGGACATGGACCATGTCCGTGCATCGATTTCTGGTTTTATTTTGTAGAAACCTTGTAGAAACACAGCAAAGACGCTTTAGTATATTATGTGTTTTATTAGACAGGTGAGCAAATGTTTGGAGACATTCATCAGCAGAAAACTAATCATTGTTATAGCTCAACACAGTTAGTCTTATTGTTTAAATCTTGTTTTCTTGATTTACCTTGAAATCATGTTTTCTTAATTACCATTTCACCATACCTAATATCAATGCCGCAGAGCGAACGCACAGAAAAGAAACTTTCAACTCACTCAAATGTATCTAATATGATAAACAGGGCTGCGTTACCTCACATACGCATGAGCAGAAAAAGCGGAAGCAGCATAATAAAAGCTCCCCGTATAAAAATTACATATTGAGGCTTTGATGTGCGAATAACCAAGAAATACATATATAAACGTTCAAAAATAACATAACTAAGCTGGAATGTTAGCATAAGAACATATTTTTGTTAGCAGGAATGCCCCCTTTTAAAAACTATATTTTACAATATATATCTATTAAAAATGATGGGGGAAAAACATGGTTAACCCAGCCTATGATGGCTTGTGGTCTCCCAGTTTAGCCAGACAAGTTTTAGACAGGTTTTACAACTTGGAGAGGCCTGGAAATCAGCTTAAATCAGACCAGACCAGCAAACTAGCCTAAGCTATGACTTTTCATGAAAATTATTATGAACTATTATGAAAAACAAAACAACTCAACCCACAATGAAAAATAGAAAACAGTAGGTACAAAATGTGTGTTATTAATAAATTACAACATACAAAACACGAAGAGAACACAGTTCAACCTTTCTGTTAAAATATATCCTCATCATCACACACTGTAGTTGAACCTTGACTTAATGTAGGCCTATATCACTGTAGTTTACCCATGTTATTTTTTTAGCATTAGCTATTAGTTTACAACATTGCACAAAAATGATTCTAATTGAATACAGTTTTGAATTAAAAATGCATAACATTGACGACGGTGCTGAGACAGCTTCCCCTGAATGCAAACACTTTCGGCTACATTGTGCAGAAGTGTAGAAAGATAATGGAAACTTTATGACAACCCTTTCATAATGTACAATTCTTGAAAATAAAAGCATGGTATTTTTAATTGTAAGTCATCAGAAATTAGTAGTTATTGCGTTGCAAACATCTGGCCAGTTCGGGAAGGCTTAGTCATCGGAACATTAATGGTTTAATGCTTTGCAAAAATGCTCAGAACGTACAGGCTGTCCAATAAAATCTCACTATTGCTCTATTAGGCATTTCTGAGCTGATCGTGAAACCATTAAGCAGAGGTCATAGATTACTCATTATATTCATTGACAAGACAATGAAATAAGTGATGGTATGTACTACCTTTATATTACATTTGAATATATTTCTTTGTATCATATTTGATATGTTATATATTATATGGTTTATACTAAGAGTAAATGCTAACAGTATTTATTCTAGTTTTATATTATATGTATACTGACACAGATTATTATGATGCCACGCATGCTTGTCACCTACAATAAAACAAAAAGTAGGTCAAGCAAATCACTTTTATTTACTCAGTCATAACACCATAATGCATAATCATTATAATACTAAGATGTAATAAAGATAAGTTACAGTACAACAGAGACTATTTACGGTGGCTTTTGTGGTCAACTGGGTTTGGTTTAGTCTTGTTAAACCTTCAAGACTTCTTCAGGATGGGTATTTGCAAGATATCTGATATGGCAATTTATGCATTTAAAATATATACCTTTAAATATAATATCGAATAACAAACTACAGTTAAAATATAATCAAGTACTTCTCATTTAGAGCAACACATCAAAATATGACAAATGGTTGACAGACTTAAGCACACTTTTAAAAAGTACACTTTGCAATAATGTCAAATAAAATGTTTTACTTCAAAGTATAAAGTATATGACAACTTGTCATATACTTTATACTTTGAAGTAAAACATTTTATTTGACATTATTGCAAAGTGTACTTTTTAAAAGTGTGCTTAAGTCTGTTAAGAAATATAGTCATGAAAGCGTACTGTCTCTAAAGGAGCACTTCAGTGCTGGGGAGATGAATCTGTATTTAAACTGGGTCATTAATGTAGTACAAAATGTGAAATTATTTTTGATTTGGTGCTTTCTAGACTGAGAAAAGACAGAAAATGTATTTTTGTCTCATGGGGATGAAAGACAACAATTCCCAGAATGCTTCGCTGCCCTTTGAGGCCACTCCCAAAGCCACCGCTACTGAACCACTGATCACTTTCTCACCACCGCATTCATCTTCATAAAATCAGTTCAGTTAGAGAACAGACACTACAATTAAAACTGAATGTGTGTGTTCAATATATTGTGATTTAGCCGCTGGGTGAGTGTCACAAACGCAGTAGGAGTCAGATTACACTCATCGTGAGTGAGCTGAGGTAAGAGCGGCAGTAACGTTAGTTCTTAGCGCATGCTCAGTCTGGTGCGTTTTCAGTTCATGCCTTTGGAAGCTTATCTTTTAATAGGAATTAATTTGAGAAGTTAAAACACTCACTTTGCTCCACCAACCGCACCGTTTTCATGAATTGGGGGGGGGGGGGGGGTGACACAATCATTCGAATATACTCCAGGGTTTCTTCACGCTGAAGTAACCCTTTAAGTACACTTAAGCAGTATTTTAGTTGCTTAATACTGCAAATAGTTTAAAATGTGAATTTTGCTAACATTACAGAAAGAGATTGGAACCTGAAATACATATACATTTCCTGTAGCTGCAGTGCAAGGTAAACCCAGCCTGATCTGCCGGCGATGTCATTTCACCCTGCAGCTCAAGATGGAAACCTGTAGATTTTTCTAGCCTGCTTCTGTTACAAATCTGCAGGGACCAATCGCAAAACAGCTTATCCACCAGGCACACTTTTGGCGGGTTTAACAAAAAGATGGATAGAGAAGCGATGGGTCGTTGGTCGATTGGTTGAAGGACTATCCAATTGTGTACAGAGTCATTTGAACTATTCTCGTTGATCACGCCTCTTGTGCAGTAGAGAATACAGAGCAGACTCCCCAGACCAATGTTCAAAATTAAAAGATTGAGCTTGCTCTGGTGATAGACTACAGAATTGCAAGATGTAAACGTGCAATTGCAAGAAAAAGTCAGAACTGTAACAAACTTGCAAAAATTGCAGTTGTGAGATATAAACTTGCATTTGCACACACAAAAAGAGTCATAATTGTGAGAAGAATTGGGAGTTCTGACTTTTTTTTCCCAATTCTGAGGGAATGTTTATTGCACCTTTATATTACGCAATTCAAATGCCAATTACCTTTTTTTATTCCGTGGCGTGAACAAGCTTCCATAAGTAATTTACCACAAATCAATATGAATTTATACACTCTTAGAAAAAAAAAAGTTGCAGTGGGGTTCTAAACAGAAGCTCTTGACTCAATTTTAAAGAACCCTTCCAGCCAAAAAAGGTTCTACCAAGGAGAAATGCCTAAAATTATTTCTTCTAGTTATAAAGTATGTTTATAAGCTGCTTAATTCATAAAAAAAAGAAAAGAAAAAGAATTAAATCTGAATCCATAAAATGATGGGAACACCTAAACTGTTTAGAACCTCACAGAACCCTTTAAAGGTGTGGTAAGTGTTATTTCAAAACCGTTTTAGAAAAAGGACTCGGGCCCATAGACAGTAAAAGAAATGGACCGAGCGATCCCATTGACGTCAACGGCTAAATAATGAAGTCAACCTAGGGGCACTCACTTCCTGATGGCTGAGCGAACTGCGCAGGCTCAGACGGAGCTTGAGGACGTAGATGTGACGTGAGCCTCCTGTCTGACAGCTGTAGGTCTTCTAGTAGATGTGGAAAGTGAAAGCTAAATCACGTTGTTTAAATATTTTCTCCCGTTGCTTTTGGCTCACTATGGGCTTCTCCCCATTCTTCCCCCTTGACTTTATCAGACTTCATGTCTCCACGTCCCCCCGACTGCCTCATAGACAGTAAAAGATTGCCTGCGAGCGTCTCCTCAGGTCTATACGGTAATTTCTCAACTGTGCGACAGGGTCGCGTTGGTTATGACGCAATCGTTAGCCTATTTTTACAAAAACAGCTTCTGCGGGGCGATAGTGTAAGATACAAGGTAATGGAGCCTTTTATGCATTGTCGTGTTTCTTTAGAAATAAACAATGGACAAATGGAGTCTTTAAACGTCTCAGATGTAAAGTTATTCACTGTCAAAGTGACTCAAAAATGAATGGGAGTCAATGGGATGCTAACAGCAGGTGATGGCTTGGTTAGCAATGGCAGCCCCTAGGGGTGGAACGCTTTCCGAGCACTAGATTACCCCCTTGCTCGGGCCGAGTGGAATAGCAAACTTGTAGCCAATCAGCAGGTAAGGGGCGTGTCTATGGTGAGAAGAAAGGCTCAGTGCGCATCATTATTCAAAACACACGAGACACACAGGATGAACATTAGCCTAGAAAGAACTAATATATGCTGGCTTTTGCTTGAATATGCTCATGTGTCACGTTCGCTTGTTTGTCCATTTGTGATCGTATTGTGGCTCACTTCAGCGATGATAAAGACCCGTTCATTTCCACTCCTCAGTGTTTCAAGGTTTCAAGCGTCAGTTCACAAAATGTGTCCGACAGGTACGATACTATACTCCTAATATGTTTGTTTCCTCTTTTTATCTATATAACCCATCCAATCATAATTGTAATATGTCGTTAGCTGGACTATCAAGCTTGTATACTAACGTTATCGAGTTGTTCATGAGAACTGTTTGTTTTGTGATCGCTATAACTCTAATCTGGTCATAACTGTAATATGTCTTTAGCTGGACTGTCAGATCCTGTTCTATCGAGTTGTTCATGAGAACGGTTTGTGTTTTTATGATCGCTATAACTCTAATCTGGTCATAATTGTAATATGTTTGTTAGTTGGACTGTCGTGCTCGTGTACGTTACTATCGAGTTGTTCATGAGAACGGTTTGTGTTTTTATGATCGCTATAACTCTAATCTGGTCATAATTGTAATATGTTCTTTAACAGGACTGTGCTTGTGTACTATCGAATTGTTCATAAGAACGCTTTGTGTTTTTGTGATGGATATTCACTTTTTCAATGAATATTCGACCTGGATTAGATACACAGAGATTCTGCCATAGCCGTTGATGCCTCTGGATTTACGTATGTGTGGGGCGGAGCTATCAAAATAGGACTGAGACCCTTTTTGGGGGTAGGGGCGTGTTTGTTTTGGTGATTTGGAATATCAACAACGGTTACCAGAAAGCACGTACCCCACCTTTAAGCTTGTGTTTAGAAGCTCATCTTTGTAATGTTTAAATAAGATATAGCTCTGCACATTCAGTCTGGCTTGATGCTGGTTTTATGTAGATCATGAGCTAACTAAGAGCTTCACATTTACAGTCAGTTTGACGTGCTTTTTGTATCACTTGCAGGGATCGGGCTTGGAGTGCTGGTGCGGGACTACACCTCTCTGTCCCAGCTGGAGAAGCAGTACTTTGGCTTCCCTGGAGAAGTCCTGATGAGAATGCTAAAGCTGGTCATCCTGCCACTCATCGTCTCCAGCATGATAACAGGTATCTCTATCACTCTCTCCTCTTCAGCCCGTTCCAATATATCCATTTACAGAGGTGATAAATGTTGCCCTGTCACGTGTGCGCTTTGTTTAGTTTAGTTTCCATGTTCCTGTTTTCCTTAGTTCCTTGTTAATCTCCTTGGTTCTTCTTTACTTAAGCCGTGAGTTTCCTGTGTTTCTTTGTCTGGTATCATCTTTGTGGTTGTGTTTATATTATCCCCTGTGTTTTCCTGTACCTTGAAAAGAGTTATTATTAAATAACTCCTCCGTCGTGCGCATGATTAAAGCCAGCGTGACACAACCAATATTTTATTTTTTACTTTTTTCCAGTCACCCACCATGTACATGGGTGTGTAAGAATGATAAGGAAAGTAGCATACATTTTATTATAACTTGCTGTAACCTTCATTTGAAGATGGTCTAATATAAAAGCCAAATGTGGAATGTTAGTCATACTTCTTTGTGACTCCCAAACATTTTTGTGAGCTGAACACATTTGATCTAAAATATTAACATTCCTGAAATAACCTGAAGTTATTTCCAAAATTGTAACAATACATTATTTTCATTCTTTGAAAAATGTTTATATATTTTATCTTTTTAAGTAAGAGCTGTATTATAATTTGTTTTATTTAAAAAATATATTTATTTATTTGATTTTCATTATCTACAGTATACAGTGCCACGGAAAAGTTTGGAAATGCACTAGATTTCCAAAGTTTTGGTCAATATCTTTATCAGTTCTTGCCGTAAAAAAACAAACATTGAAGGTACTTACAGTTATCACTGAAGACCAGCAATAATGATTTTCTTTTTTATTACATAACAATAGCAATATACTGTATACATATCACAGGCAGCTGCAGTGCCTGGTTACTGGATTATACCTAGCCCAGGTTTATGTTTTGAACATTATCAGATCAGCAGTCCCTGATTGATTTATGTTGTGTTTGGGTCATTTTGACCTGGAAAGGATTTTCTTTTTTCCGAAAATGTTAGTTAATGTTATCGCATTGGACTAAAACGTACCTACTTTGCTCACACAGGGTATATCTACTTTCCAATATTTATATTGGATATAATTTGTGTACTTTTATTTGTGTACTTTCCACCTTCGAAAATTTCTGACCTATAAAAAAATTGCTTATAAATCTCTCGTTATACTATATTACCCCCAAATATAATTTTTTATCTTTTTGTCAACTTGTTTTCTTCCAATTAGGACAGGTTTTGTATTTATATTTGAAACTGAATATTTGTAGGCCTCATTGATCTGAGTTTAAATTGGTCAAAAATCTATTGAAAATGAATGGGGGCGATCGAAAATAAGAGAAACATGCACACTCGTGCTACCACACACTCACATACACACACACATCTGGTTTACTATCTTTGTGGGGACTCTCCATAGACGTTATGGTTTTTATACTATCCAAACTGTATATTCTCTCTCCTTACACTGATCACACTTATCACACAAAACTTACATTATGATACAGCATGATTTATAAGCTTGTTTACCTTAATTTAGGTCCCCACAGTGACACGAGTCCCCATGAGTCTGTGTGCATTCAGGTTGAAGTCCCCACCAGGCTAGAAGAACATGAACACACACACACGTGGTGTGTTATTTTTATGTGGACTCTCTATAGGCCTAATGGTTTTATGTGGAAACCGTATATCCTCTTACACTAACCCTACCCATCACACAACACTTTCTAGATTTTTACATTTTCAAAAGAACTCATTCTGTATGATTTATTAGCTTTTGCACCCTTAGGGACCTCAATTTAGGTCCCCACAGTGACATGAGTCCTCATGAGTCTTTGTGCATTCAGGTTGAAGTCCCCACCAGAAACCAGGATAGAAAAACATATCCACACACACACACACACACACACACACACACACACACACACACACACACACACACACACACACACACACACACACACACACACACATAATGTTACACAAACAAACTATTTTGAGTATTACAAGCTTTCTTTTTTACAGAGATAAACTTTATTCTCAGATTAAGCATTTACAAAAAATAAATAAATATAAAACCTGTCCTAAATAAAAGAAAACAAGTTGGCAAAGGGAGTAAATCCAATATCAGGTGATAATAAAGCATAACAAGAGATTTATAAGCTATTTTGTTTTTGTAGGCTGGTAATTTTTGACCAGGAATACCACAAGTGTGACTGTTCCATTTGTACAGAAAGAAAGCATTTCTTCTGGTTAAACAATGAAGCACACTAGTACTCATTTCCCCCCACATATTTTGTTAAATATTGACAAATTTATTTGCAATCATTGAATTCCAAAATGATTACAAAACCTGTCCTAAATAAAAAAAAAAAAAATAATAATAATAATAATAATAATAATAATAATAATAATAATAATACAAAAGTTGGCAAAAAGATTGAATCCAGTATTTGGGGATAATATACAGATACCAAGAGATTTACTAGCAATTTTTTAAAGGCCGATCATTTTTGACCGGAAACACTGAAGTTATGCATAAGGGTTAAGCTTAATACTGTTCACATGATAGTCCAGTCAGAACACAGTTTAGACATTATTTATAAATAGCTCTAGTATTTCTCTAGGTTCTGAATTCATTATTTTAATATTTACATACTTTGCATTGTCCCTTATCACCAAAATCATCTAAAAAAGATAAGGATTTTTAATACTGATTATGTCGAAAACTTCATGCCTAGGGCACAGTATAACCCAATTGCAATGTAACTTGCATTGCTGGTGTCCTTATATAGTGTTAACATTTGGCCTTGATTCCTGAAGGAGTGGCAGCACTGGACTCGGAGGTGTCTGGCAGGATTGGTCTTCGTGCCGTGGTTTATTACCTCTCCACTACCATCATTGCTGTCATTCTTGGTGAGTCACATAAACATCAAATCAATAAAATCTAAAGACATGTATTGTGGCTGTTTAACAAAGATGTTGTGCCCAAAAGGAATCGTTCTTGTGACGACTATTAAACCTGGGGTCTCTCAGAGTGCTGAAAATATCGAAAGAGCAGGAAGTACGCCAAATGTGACCACTGTTGACACCTTGCTGGACCTTATTAGGTAAAAATTATTTGCACCCCTTGGTCTACCTTTGTTGTAAGAAAGATAATATAAAGTGCCTAAAAAATATTCAAACTCATGCAATGACATGTTGACCATTTTAAGTATTTCAAAAATATAATATGAATCTGTATTAAGCACTTAGGTGACTTTTTTCCCTCATTTCTTCAAAGGAATATGTTTCCTGAAAATCTTGTGCAAGCCTGTTTTCAGCAGGTAAAATATATGTTTTAAAATTTTGCTTAGAATAATCCAAATATAATAGTTTGTTGAAATGACCTTCATCTGTGTTTTAGTACAAGACACAGCGCAAAGAGATTGAACCATCGAAAACCAACATAAGCACAACTAATACAACTACATTTCCACCCTTCACTACCATTATTTCAACAGTGGCACAGGTAAGACAATGATGCTAAACAATGCATGGTAAAGAAAGGAGAATGAAGAACTGTATGCATTTATGTTTGCCTTCTTTGTGCTGTAGAATTTGACCAAAGACTACAAGATCGTGGGCTCATATTCAGATGGGATTAATGTTCTTGGTCTCATCGTATTCTGCGTGACTTTCGGCCTTGTCATCGGCAAGATGGGAGAAAGGGGACGCATCCTGCTCGAGTTTTTCGATGCTTTGAATGAGGCCACCATGCGACTTGTTCAGATTATTATGTGGTTAGTTCTGACACATTAAAAGCACGTCTTTAGTGGCAAGAATCTCTATTATTATTGCTCATACACAAACCTAAAGATGGGCTCTGAACCTAGAAACTACATAGTATCTCCCTAGCAATCACACAGAACACCTTTGAAACTACGGAGCAACTCCACACAAAAAAACCTAGAAACCACAAAGCATCTCCCTTGCAACCACTCAGAACACACCAGAAACATAGCAACTCCCCAAGAACACCCTAGAAACCACAAAGCATCTCCCTAGCAACAACCCACTCAGAACACACCAGAAACATAGCAACTCCCCAGGAACACCCTAGAAACCACAAAGCATCTCCCTAGCAACAACCCACTCAGAACACACCAGAAACCACATAGTAACTACCAAGCAACCTCCCAGAACAACCAAGAAACCACAAAGTAACTCCCTAGCAACCACCCTGAACACCCTAGAAAGCAAATTGCAACCACCCAGAACACCATAGAAACCACATAACAACTCCCTAGAAATCACCAAGAACAACCCAAGAAACCACATAACAACTCCATAACTAACCAGAACATCCTAGAAACCAAATAAAAACTAACCAAAACACCATAGAGACCACATAGTAGCTACCTAGCAACCACCAAGAAAGCCCTAGAAACCACATAGCAACTCCCTAGCAAACACCCAGAACACACAAGAAACCACAAAGCAACTTCCTAGCGACCACCCAGAACACCTTAGAAACCATAGTAACTTCTCAGAGAACCCTAGAAACCACAAAGCAACTCACCAGAATACCCTAGAAACCAAAGAGCAGATCCCAAGCAACTACCCAGAACATCTTAGAAACCACAATGCAACTCCTCGGGACAGCCTAGAAACCACATAGTACCTCCCAAGAACACCCTAGAAACAACATAGCAACTCCCTAGCAATCACCCCCAGAATACCCAAGAAACCACATAGAAACTCCCTAACAACTGCCCAGAACACCCTAGAAACCACATAGAAACTTCCTAGCAACCTCCCAGAACACCCTGAATACCACGTAGCATCTTCTTAGCAACCACCTACAACACCCTAGAAACCAGAAAGCAACTCCCCAGAACACACTAGAAACCACATAGCAACTCCCTAGCAACCACGCAGTACACCCTAAAAAACACATACCAACTCCCTAACAACCACCTAGAACACCCTAGAAACCCTTTAGCGACCACTCAAAAAACCATAGAAACTGCAGAGAAAACATCTATAGCAGCCCCTCAGAATACCCTAGAAACCACATAGCAACAACCAATAACAGTCTAGGAATTGCATGGCAACTCCTTAGCAACCCTTCCGAATACACTAGAACCTGCATATCAATCACACAGAACACATTAGGAACCACTCAGAATCCCCTAGAAACTACTAGAACTGCCTAGAAACCATATAGCAACACACACTTGCAGAACACACTAGAAACCACATGGTAACTCCTTAGAAACCATTCAGAATACCCTAAAAAATCACATAACCATCAGCCAGAAAACCTTAGCAACCACTTAACTATACCTTAGCAACCACCCACAACACCTTACCATATATTTTGCTCATATGCACCACAGAATCTACTTTTTATTAGCGTTATTCACTTGAAAAATAGTGTAGGAAGATATATCAATATCTGTCTAAATGTAAAGATTCTTAGGAGTTTGTGTATTGATTTTCAATGTAAGGATGCTTAACGAATGTTCTTCTGCAGTTACATGCCCATTGGCATCTTGTTCCTGATTGCCGCTAAGATCATTGAGGTGGACGACTGGGAAATCTTCAGGAAGATGGGCCTGTACATGGTGACGGTGCTCAGCGGGTGAAGAAGCTTCTTTAATGTTCTCTTGCTGATTTACTGCTGCTGTTAGACCGGCCCTTTACTGCTCCCGTACAGCTTCACATCAGCTCTGTTCACTCACAGATAAGAGCCAAGGACAATCAAAACTGCTCAAGCTGCAGATGTGCTAATAATACATTTCATAAACTCCAAATTTCCACTTATTTGAGTGCTATAGGCAACCGAACATCAGTCAGGAGATTCTATAGCTGCTGTTAAACAAATGCCATCTGCACTCGCGTGGAATGGGCCGAGAGGACAGGGTTAGGTTGCGCATTGCTGAGTCAAACAGAAAAATTGTAGGATGTAAATCCAAGGCCTGGCTTCACAGATATGGCTTGGGTTAAATGTTAGTTTTATTAGGACATTTAAGTCGTTTTTAATAATGTCCTTTAGACACAATAGCACGGACATATTTTAAGATAAGTTGCTTTCAGTTGAAACAGCTCAAATGTGCATTTTAGTCTGGGACTAGCTTAAGCCTTGTGTGTGAAACAACAAGGCAAGCGGCCTTGATAAAAAAAAATGTTCATCTCTTATGATAATGTACAATGGATTGTAAGGTTTAATGTTTTAAAATCTGTTTTCTTTTCACAGGCTAGCCATCCACTCCATCATTTTCCTCCCCCTGATATACTTTGTGTTTGTGAGGAAGAATCCATTCACCTTCACTCTGGGAATGGCACAGGCCTTGGTAACAGCTCTCATGATTTCCTCAAGGTGAGCCAACGTTTATTCTAGCATCTGTTTTCTGGGCTTGTTGACCAAAGGGCTGGAATACACTTCGGTGCCCTCCACTAATATTGGCCCCCCCCTGGTAAACATGAGCAAAGGAGGCTGTGAAAATAAATCTGCATTGTTTATCCTTTTGAGCTTTCATTCCAAAAAATCATATAATTCTAACCTTTCATTGAAGTAAAAGAATTGAAAAAGGGGGAAAAATCTCATTAACCCCTTAACTGTCACCCCCCTTTTTCAGAATAGTCATGAAAATGCAACTTAATCTGAACTTAAATTGCTGTAATTCAAGAATGCTTTGGAATATGGACTTAAGTTTGGTCTTGATTTAAAGATGACAATCAGCAGATTATTGCTGAAATAAAAGTTATGGAAATTTAAATTTACTGAAAATGAAAAATACAGTACTGAATATTTTTGATTTTATATAAAATATATATTTAAAAAAAAAAAAGCTTTACTCTAAAATGTGTATAAAAAGCCATATGTCTAACAAAGCTGTGTTCCAAATTCGAAGTTGATATCACAAAATTTTTAGTTTTTTAAGTGATATCACAAAAATTTAAGAGATTTTGTTTAGGCGCTATAAAAAAAGGTAGCCACCATTTCCATTGATTTCTTTTTTTTTTTTTTTATGCATTTTCCTGTACATTTCTGTCCAAATATAACTTCCATCATAAAACAGTCACTAAATATGGAACATTGAGACTCAGACCTTTCCAATGACATGTGTTTTGTCAAGATTAGAAAAGATTTTGATCATAAAGTAGTTAAAATACATTTCCTAATATGAAACATGACACCGCCCACTAGGGGAGGAGCCTGCAGATAGATTTTAGAGTACTGTTTCCATGGCAACGTAATGTCTGATTTCACAACGGTTTTGTTTTGGATCGTTGTCCTGATGGAAGATCTAACCACGGCCCATTATAAGATTTCTAGCAGAGGCTCTCAGGTTTTGATATCTATTGGTATTTGCTAGAATCCATGATATCATGTAATGTTTGTTAAAATTCAGTTATATTGGAAATTTAGAGGAGTTTCTGTGATTTTTTTATATTTATTTTGTGCTTACCATATGCAGAAGAGCTGTCAGAGAGCATATGCAGATCTATGCTAATGTCAGAAGTGGTACCAGTTTTTTCTTATTTGTTAATAATATACATTGTGTATAATCAGTGGTTGAAAAGGGATTTGGCAGGTGGGGGAACCCTCAAATTTTGTGTAGGTGCAACAGGGAAAAATTACTCACATTGGGACAACATATTGAGTATTGTGGTACAGCAATACTTTTTGGGACAAGAGTGTCACTTTGGCACCAAGTATCACAATACTTATTTACTTGATCTTTTAATGGTTTTATTTTGGTCCATCTACATCTACACTGCTATGATGATGTTAGCTACAATGTTAAAATAATTTCTGACACAACCCTGTTTTTCAAAATGTAAATTCAAACATAAAAATGGGAAGTATAAAAAATATTAGTTGCTAATAGTAGCCGATCTTGGTGCCACAATGTTTTCTATACCACAGAAATTATTAGTATTTAAAATAATAAAATAAAAAATGTTCAAAGCACAGATATACGATGAGTATAGTGTCTAACAGCACAAATGCATTAACGCTGCATTAAATTAAAAAAAACAAAAAACAAACAGGTTTTCAGAAACAGCCAGCAATGTTTGAATATACTGCTATGTTGGAGGGTTTGGGAAAAATTGATTACTCTGATCTACATATGTGCATTTTAAGATGTTTGAAGGCTAAAAATAATAATAAATAGCTTTCAACCTCTGTGACTTCATAGCTGACTACGGCCATTATTACAGTCGTGTAGACAGCCTATAGTTTACCTCAACACTTGGTCGGAGCTATTCCGTCGGGTTCAGCCACAGAACATTTACTGTACACATGATGTTGCGTTTGTATTCAAATGGATAAAGCGACTGCCTGGCGCTCGTTATCACTTCAATAGAGTGGCAAAGTGTGTCAGCGCTGTGTGTGAAACGATTCAGCTGCTCTCACGCTGTAACTGCTGGATCTATTTATTTATTCATTTATCTGAGGTGCCAGAACACAGTTCCGGACTGTTCCGGCCCACTTTAACCCCTGTGTATAACGAAGAGTGGAACTGCTTATAATTGATTTTCCAATAAAATGTTTTCATTTAAGTTATAAAAAAGCCATTTCAAATATGTATCAATTTTATTAAAACTGTATTTGATCAAATTGAGTTGGACCAACTCAGTTACATCTCATTGGATGAATAGTTTTTTTATAAGTTGTGTCTATATTTATTGGATATAAATCCTGCCCTCAATTAAATTGAGTTACTTTTTTGAGTGTAATGAGTACTCTGCATCAGCAGGCAGCCAACATTTCAACTTCAATGATCTGTCCAGGTTACATTAAAGTATTGCACAAGTATGAATGTTTATCATATACAAATATTGCACAAGCATTGGACATAAATGACTTCAGTGCTATGATTGTTTTTTGTTTTTTTGTGAAAAATCTGAGAAGAAGCCTTTTAATGTTGTGTTTTGATCATTATTTTTGGGCTCTGCAAGACTGCTCAGTCCTGCTTCTGAAGATGTGTTTCTTCAGTTTTATGTTTTTTAAACCCAAAATGATCAATGAAAACTGCTGTTCTGCCAAGTATAATGTTTTTTATAATAACGAGAGTCTTTTCTAAATCAGCTCAGCCACTCTGCCGGTCACGTTCCGATGTGCAGAAGAGAACAACAGGATCGACAAGAGGATCACTCGCTTTGTCCTTCCAGTTGGTGCGACTATCAATATGGATGGCACTGCACTGTATGAAGCTGTTGCTTCTATATTCATAGCTCAGTTGAACAACTACGATCTGGATGCTGGCCAGATTGTTACAATTAGGTAAGTTGGATATAAGCCAGTTGATGCGATATAATAGAGTTAAGTGGCTTTGTGAAGGACAAAGGCCTGAATAATATTTTTTTGGCATGTTCATTACATAGTATCACAGCAACAGTCGCCAGCATTGGTGCAGCAGGTGTTCCGAATGCTGGACTGGTAACCATGGTGATAGTCCTCACAGCAGTTGGCCTTCCAGCCAGTGATGTCACCCTCATCGTTGCTGTCGATTGGCTGCTGTAAGTATGTCTTTTTATAAGTGTCAGGTTTACTGAATGTGACAATAGGGGTGCGGGGATGATGTATTTTTGTTGGCCAACTTGGAAGTTAGCATCACACTGGTTCCTTCGACAGAACTCAAATAGGATTTTTCATTGGATTTTGGATTATTGAAAAAAATATTTTTTTTTCATAAAAGCATTTATGAACTTTGAAGCCTAAATGAGCAGATGTAAATACCTAAACGTAGGCTATAAATGAATTATACCACGATCACGACATCAGTGACAGTGTCACCACCTTTAAAGGGTCCGTTTGTTCAAAAATTTCTGTAATTAATTACTCACCCTCATGTCGTTCCAAACCCGTAAGACACTTTCATTTCAGAACACAAATGAAGATGTTTTTGATTAAATCTGAGAGTTTTCTATCCCTTCTCTGACAGCTACGCAACTGACGCTTCAAAAAAAGTTCCTAAAGAGATCATAAAACGAATCCATATGAATTGAGAGGTTTAGTCCGAATTTTCTGATGTGACACAATCACTTTATATGATGAACGGATGCAGTTTTTTTAGTCTCTTATTCAAAAATAAATATTCACCAACTCACACACTGTGGTAAACGAGAGCTCAAGCATGTTCGATTGGCGTGAGAGAACCAATGAGGTTCATTCTTGTGTTATGCAGCATGCTTAAGCTTCAGCGAGAACCAGTAGCCACGTTTGCATGCACTCTTTTTTGTCATTGCGATTAAAATAATTCCGATTGAAAGATTTAGTGGACTGTTTACATGAGACGTTATCTAAACCGATTACATGTGATGACTTTCAATCGCAATCATCACAGAGCAGTTTGTCTGCCGCTTCAGAAATGTCGACGCTGTTCTCTCCAGCCGCTGAAATGTGTACACGGTTGCCATAGCAACTCTCAACGGTCACCAGGACTTATACGGTTTCATAAAAGCTATTTATTTGTTGTAAAGTGTAATCATCTCAGAATAAAATTAATTCTTCTGTCAGGCGCAGTTAAAGTTAAAAGTCCCTGGGACAAACGCTGACAGGATGAGAGGATTTAGCCGGGCTATGTCTGGGTTATGCCAACAATCTTCATAACTTCTTACAAAATAAAAAGTTTACCCCTCAGAAAAATTAACTTTCCCGTCAGCATTATAGCATGAGAGCCTGTGAGCGCGGCGGTCAGTGGTGAAGGTGCGCGCTGTATCACGTCATATAAGGACGCACACTGAAAAGTAATCGGGTCAGGTCGTTTACATGGTTACATTTTTCGTTTGATCGGTTCATGAAAAGGTCAATCCCACCCCTCTCAAACCGATTAGAATTTCATTCGGTTTGGGCATTTTTATTCCGATTGAGGTGTTTATATGGAGCATTTTCATTCATGGATTACAGTGCTCCATGTAAATGCACCTAATGAGGTTCATTCTCAATGCATTCATTCTAAACTATTTTTTACTTACATTTTAAATTGCTGTGCAAAACAATGGAAAACAACAGTGCAAAAACAGCAATAGAACTTAATCCAAACTCAAACAGTAAACATTATTTAAGCCTATGTAGCCTTAGGAAACACAGTTTAATGTAACTGCTATACACAGAAAATTGGACTGCTGTTTATTTAACTAAACGTGGCAGGTTTCTCTTTAAGAACAAAAGCTTCTCAGCTTTTTGACAGGAAAGACGGTGAGATGCTGCACTGAATAGTCTCTCAGTGTGTGTGTGGTGCTTGGGGCTGATAAATACCTGCATGCAAACCGCGAAAGCAATGGAAAGTGGCCTTTGTTCGCGTTCCAGTAGTCAAGGGGATTGTTGCTTCTGGCAATGGATATTTCAGTTAGATGCGTCTTTATTTGTTGTGTGGCTGCACTTGCTCCGACACCGCTACGAATCGGGGTGCTTTCCTGTAAAATTTTGTTAAATATCTCAGAAAGTAAGGAAGTGTACGCCTCCTTACTTGTACGTAACCATTTCTCAAGCACCGCTTGCGGTGCGCTCCCCTCCGAGTCTCTTCCTTCACCTGATGTTTCAATCTCCCTCAGCTCTTCTTGTGTCATTTCACGCACTCACTGCTTTTTCTCTTCGTCAAAGTAATGTTCTTTAAAGTACGGGTCTTGTATAGTTAATACAATAAAGAGGGTTGGACTCAGTGTCTTGAAAGTCTTTTTTGTTGTTTTTACAGCGTGATCTGTTTCCACTTCTTTTCCAAGCAGACGCTTCAGTGCTGCTATCAAAGGAATAACCTCTGCAACCGAGGCTTTAGCCAAGCTTATTTCCTTGGTCATCTGTTCGAATGGGGAAAGCATCTATTAGCATCCACTGGTGTGCACTCAAAGTAGCGAGCAGATCGTGATCCGTCATATAGGCAGCTATGACACACTTCTGCTCAAGCTGACTTTGCAACATTTAGTAGGCTACATACTGCTACAGCGATTAGCTACATTTTGCTAGAGTTGTTTGGGTGGCATCCCAAACTGTATTTGTAAATCTTGCACTTGGGAATAAGCAAGTGGAGAATGTTTAAAGTGTCCCATAATTTTTCTCCCGAAGCATTTCTAAAATGCTGTGCTAACTCAGCACTCCCTCATTCGCAGCCAGCTGAAGTGTGGGTGCCATGCATGGTATGCTGTTCAGTCCATTGTTCTCCATAGCCTTTATCATGTTCCGTACATTATCTCAGACAATCACGTGCACATTAGACTTCTCAATGTGCCAAGTGTCAAGCATTGTAGACAAAGCATCAGATATCGCTGCTGCGGTGTGTGACCCAACAAACCCTAGTGAGTGAAGCTCACAAGCTCAAATGTTTTGCTATTTAAAATCAGGGTCAATCCACTGCGCTGTTAAGCTGTACTAGTTGGGCTAACGTCTGAGCTCCAAATGTCTGTGGTAAAACTTTAGAGTTTGTATGTCTTTGAACATGAGCTCATGAACGTGTTTTGCAACTCAGTCATTTATTGCAGGTATACCTGCAAGAAATGTCCTCTGTTTACGTTTCTCCAGAAGGTAGCAGAATCTCATTGAGCCCCATGTTAAAATGCCCAAACATTTGGTTCATTCTCGTGTTACGCAGCACGTTTGACCTTCCACAAGAGCCAATGAGATTCATTCTCCTGTTACGCAGTACGTTTGACCTTCCACAAGAGCCAATGAGATTCATTCTCCTGTTACGCAGTACGTTTGACCTTCCACAAGAGCCAATGAGATTCATTCTCCTGTTATGCAGTACGTTTGACCTTCCACAAGAGCCAATGAGATTCATTCTCCTGTTACGCAGCACGTTTGACCTTCCACAAGAGCCAATGAGATTCATTCTCCTGTTACGCAGTACGTTTGACCTTCCACAAGAGCCAATGAGATTCATTCTCCTGTTACGCAGCACGTTTGACCTTCCACAAGAGCCAATGAGATTCATTCTCCTGTTACGCAGCACGTTTGACCTTCCACAAGAGCCAATGAGGTTCATTCTCATGTTACACAGCACGTTTGACCTTCCACAAGAGCCAATGAGATTCATTCTCCTGTTACGCAGTACGTTTGACCTTCCACAAGAGCCAATGAGATTCATTCTCCTGTTACGCAGTACGTTTGACCTTCCACAAGAGCCAATGAGATTCATTCTCCTGTTACGCAGTACGTTTGACCTTCCACAAGAGCCAATGAGATTCATTCTCCTGTTACGCAGTACGTTTGACCTTCCACAAGAGCCAATGAGATTCATTCTCCTGTTACGCAGTACGTTTGACCTTCCACAAGAGTCAATGAGATTCATTCTCCTGTTACGCAGCACGTTTGACCTTCCACAAGAGCCAATGAGATTCATTCTCCTGTTACGCAGTACGTTTGACCTTCCACAAGAGCCAATGAGATTCATTCTCCTGTTACGCAGTACGTTTGACCTTCCACAAGAGCCAATGAGATTCATTCTCCTGTTATGCAGTACGTTTGACCTTCCACAAGAGCCAATGAGATTCATTCTCCTGTTACGCAGCACGTTTGACCTTCCACAAGAGCCAATGAGATTCATTCTCCTGTTACGCAGTACGTTTGACCTTCCACAAGAGCCAATGAGATTCATTCTCCTGTTACGCAGCACGTTTGACCTTCCACAAGAGCCAATGAGATTCATTCTCCTGTTACGCAGCACGTTTGACCTTCCACAAGAGCCAATGAGGTTCATTCTCATGTTACACAGCACGTTTGACCTTCCACAAGAGCCAATGAGATTCATTCTCATGTTACACAGCACGTTTGACCTTCCACAAGAGCCAATGAGATTCATTCTCCTGTTACGCAGTACGTTTGACCTTCCACAAGAGCCAATGAGGTTCATTCTCATGTTACACAGCACGTTTGACCTTCCACAAGAGCCAATGAGATTCATTCTCCTGTTACGCAGTACGTTTGACCTTCCACAAGAGCCAATGAGGTTCATTCTCCTGTTATGCAGTACGTTTGACCTTCCACAAGAGCCAATGAGATTCATTCTCCTGTTACGCAGCACGTTTGACCTTCCACAAGAGCCAATGAGATTCATTCTCCTGTTACGCAGCACGTTTGACCTTCCACAAGAGCCAATGAGATTCATTCTCCTGTTACGCAGCACGTTTGACCTTCCACAAGAGCCAATGAGATTCATTCTCCTGTTACACAGCACGTTTGACCTTCCACAAGAGCCAATGAGATTCATTCTCCTGTTACGCAGCACGTTTGACCTTCCACAAGAGCCAATGATGTTCATTCTCGTGTTACACAGCACGTTTGACCTTCCACAAGAGCCAATGATGTTCATTCTCCTGTTACGCAGCACGTTTGAGCTTTCGCAAGAGCCAATGATGTTCATTCTCCTGGTACGCAGCATGCAGTAGAAGTGCTAAAGTGCTAACTCGATTCTGGGTTTTGGCCAACAAAAATCCATCATGCCTTCATTACCCTACTGGGGAGTTCAAGTCCTTCTTGAAAGATCGTATTCACAAATTAAAGGGTTAGTGCACCCAGAAATGAAATTGATGTCATTAATGACTCACCCTAATGTTGTTCCACACCTGTAAGACCTCCGTTCATCTTCAGAACACAGTTTAAGATATTTTATATTTAGTCCGAGAGCGTATTCAAGTGTTGGCACACTTTACTGTCCATGTCCAGAAAGGGAATAAAAACATCATCAAAGTAGTCCATATGTGACATCAGTGGGTTAATTAGAATTTCTTGAAACATCGGAAATTAATTTTGGTCCAAAAATAACAAAAAGTACGACTTTATTCAGCATTGTCTTCTTTTCCTTGTTTGTGTTCAAACCTCAAATAAAGATTCAAACTCAAACTCACAGTAGCTGACCTATTGACTTAATACAGTAGCTAACCTACTGGCGGTTTTAGTTTCATATTTAAAAAGTAGCCTATTTATTTATTTTAAGTAGTCTATTATTTAATGAATTACTAGCTACTAATTACATCTTCAACAGTGTAATTCAATTACCAATTATTATGTTTTTTGGCTTAACAAAAATCTATCATGCCTGCAGCACCCTACTGGTGTGTTCAAATAAAGACTGCATTTAGGAGTTAATTCAGGTTTCAATGGCAACACTATCAAAGTCAAATTGGATCTGCAGCAGTCAGGTGGTACTGTGGTCACATGGTACAAGTGAAAGCTCTCAGAAATTTTACAGTGTACAAGTTGTCGTAATTACAATATGTCGTGAATGCATATTTGAATGCACTATATATAGGCCAATTTACACCGCACCAACAGACGCTGACCAAAGCGGACAAATCACCAGATTTTCAACAGACACTGATCTGGCAAAACCCTGATGTAGTGTCTGCTGCCGTCTGTCAGTGCAGTATGAATTGGCCTTATGATTTTGGGAAGGTTCATGTGACACTGAGCACTGAAGTAATGGCTGCTATAGTGTGAAAGCTAACATTGATTTTCCAATCAAATCAGCGATCGCTTCCGAACAATGATCAACGTGTTGGGAGATGCCTACGGTGCCGGAATAGTCCAGAAGCTGTCAAAGCGAGAACTAGAGAGGATGGACCTGATTTCAGACGTGGATGCGGCCAACCCCTTCGCCCTAGAGACCACGCTGGACGACGACGAGTGCGAGAAGAAATCTTACGTGAACGGCGGATTCACCATCGACAAAAGCGACGCCATTTCCTTCACCGAGACCTCACAGTTCTAGAGGTCGCGCTGAAAATGTGACATCACTGAAAGGAGGGTTCAGAGAGGTAGGAGCCATTCATAAAAGCAGTGCCATGACTAGGACTGAAAGTCATTACCGAGGACATGATTGAGCGCAGACATTAGCAATACCTGCCCTTGAGGTTCTCCTTCCTTCATTTTCCCAACCACGCTCTTGAACTTACATGTGCGCTTGACAGAGAGAAAAATGTCCGTAAGGAAACTATGTGCTTCCACAGCTAATTAACATATTGCTATGATTTATGCAAAGCGTTTTTTCCTTTTATTAACTGCAGTTGTTTCCTTAGGTTTTGTATTAACAAATATCTTTTTAGCAGTAGATGATTATCGTGTTAGTCTGTATGGGAAGGAGCTCTGTGCAATATTGCGCATCGATTTGAAAGAGACTGTACAGTAAGCATTTCAACAAAGAGCATGTTGCTAACTCGCTAATGTTATTATACACAGCAAAACAAAACAAAAAGCTGAATTTAAGGTTATCGAAATCCACTTTTTGTTCTTTGCAAATTATATTTAGAAGTTTTAGACTCGGTAAAGTGTGAAATTTTGCCAGTTCTGTATTTGCACTTGCTATTGAGAGCCAAATGTTTATGAGCTTTGCGTGTCTTTCATTTCAGATTTGTGCCAAATTGTTGATATGAAGGGGAACATTTTTATACAAACTTCTAAAATAAAATGAAACTGCATGAAAAGGATTTGATATGAAGTACAGGAATGGCCTTGAGAATGAAAATCAGATCCTTTGTACACAGTTATTTTGTCATGACACTGAAAGTGGCAAGCCTTAATAGTTTCTTCAGCAAGCCACTAGTTTTATGGTTTCGCGTCTTTGTTATTGTTGAATCAGAGCTATTTTGAAGAATGTTTTTTAAAAGACTATACACCGATGATGTTGTCAGTGCCAAATTTTTGCCATTGAACCATTTTTAAGTTTCTTTTACAGTATTTAATTTCTCTATATTTTGTGTTACATCAGAAATGAGAGGAAATGATCAATGTGAAGCATTAATGGTCTGTGTTTAAGGTTCTGGAACTGAATTAACACCATAAAGCACACCATTGTACAACTGTATTTATACAGTACAGTAGTCAAACTAGTTATACTGTATGATTCAACAAGTACTGTATGTGTATCCACAAAATAATAAAGACATGTCAACACCTGAAAAATTGCTAAATTGATTTTTTTACTTGACAAAATACCATGAGATGTTTAACATGTTTCAGCTCGTTTTGTGTAATGTTCCTAATTTGATATATAGAGGGTATGCATTGACATCTCTTTCCCGCTGGAACACACTCCCTTGGCCAGACTGTGGGGCAGAACGAACTATTATCAGTTTAAACTAAAGGTTGGGCTCAATATAGTGTTCCTTACAAACTGCCAAAGATCCAGTGATCCATGGATATTGGCATGCAGCCAGGAATCGTGTTTCCTGACATTTATATGTGCCTGATTTCAACACTGGGGAAAAACATGAAGCAAATTTGCCTGTAAACGCTTTATATAAATACAATGTAGGTAGTTCTAAATCTGGGTGATCACTTATATCAATGTTATTTACACTGATCGATCAGGTCAAGTGATTAACTTTTTTTATCTCTTCATCAATGCACCTGTTTGTGGGTGGGATATATTCATAGACAGTAAAAGAAATGGACCCATAGACTTCAACGGCGAAAAGTGAGGTCAATTAGAAGCACTCACTTCCTGATGGCTGAGCGTACTGCGCAGGCTCAGACTGAGCTTGAGGACGTAGATGTGACGTGAGCAACCTGTCTGACAGTTGTAGGTCTTCTGGTAGTTGTGGAAAGTAAAATCTGAATTACGTTGTTTAAATGTTTTGTCCCGTTGCTTTTGGCTCACTATGGGCTTCTCCCCATTCTTCTCCCTTGACTTTATGTCTCCACATCCCCCCGACTGTCTCATAGACAGTAAAAGATTGTTTCTGAGCGTCTCCACTTGTCTATACGGTAATTTCTCAACTGTATGACAGTCGCGTTGGTTATGATGCCTATTTGATGCGTTAGCCTATTTCTATTTAGAAGCAGGAAAAATGGTCAAGACCAGTCAGGGTGCCCATGCTGACCCCTGTCCACTGCTGAAAGCACCAACAGTGGGCACTTGAGCATCAGAACTGGCCCTCGGAGCAATGGGAAAAGGTGGTCTGGTCTGATAAATCATGTTTTCTGTTACATCACGTAGATGGCTGTATTTGTGTGTGTGTGTCGCTTGCCTGGGGAACACATGGCACCAGGATGCACTATGGGAAGAAGGCAAGCCGGCAGAGGCAGTGTGATGCTTTGGGCAATGTTCTCCTGGGAAAGCTTGGTTCCTGCCATCAATGTGGATGTTACTTTTGACACATACCACCTACCTAAGCATTGTTGCAGACCATGTACAACCTTTCATTGAAACGTATTCCCTGGTGGCTGTGGACTGTTAGCAAGATAATGTGCCCTGCCACAAAGCAAAAATGTAACGGTTTGAGGAGCACAACAAGTTTGAGATGTTGACTTCAACACCAAAATTCCCCAGATCTCAATCCAATCGAGCATCTGTGGGATGTGCTGAACAAACTAGTCCGATCCCTGGAGGCCCAACCTCACAACTTACAGGACTTAAAAGGATCTGGTGCTAACATCTTGGTGCCAGATACCACAGCACACCTTCGGGAGTTTAGTAGAGTCCATGACTCAACGGGTCAGGGCTGTTTTGGCAGAAAAGGGAGACCAACATATTAGGAAGGTGGTCATAATGCTATGACTGATCGGTGTATATAGCATCATGTCGTCCAGCCCCAAAACGTATATAGTTGAACAGAACGATGGTAAATATTTAATTGACGATTTATCAATACAATATATAACAATACAATATATGGTATGATTTTACCCCAGCATTCAACATATTGACACAAAATGTTAACTACAAATCCACATTTAGAGTCCAGCTGTTTCTGTGAATTGCAGTAATTCATTTGGTTCTCCTTGATTTTGCTTTTGGCAGTAAAAATATACCTCAAATTTCTTGTTAAATGTATTTATACAGTCAATCTTAAAGCTCTTTCCCGTTTTAGACGTTTGTTGTGTGTTTTTCGTGGCATTCGTGCTGAAAACCAATGCTGCCACCTGGTCTTTTTATTACTTAGTGGGCGTAACCGCAAGTCACTCCAACCGACGGTGACGACACGCACACACACACTCACCGGTCACTTTATTAGGTACACCTTTTCAATTGCACATTTACATCGATATCTCATCACATGGCAGCAACTCAATGCATTTAGGCATGTAGACATGCCATGTTTACCAATGTCCATACTAACTATCCTAAATAGTATGTGAGATTTGAATAAGTGTTCCAAAGCATAACCACTCGTTACATCCGAGGTCTGCAGAAGAGCATCTCTGAACGCACAACACGTCCAACCTTATAGCAGATGATCTGCAGCAGCAGAAGACACACTGGTGCCACTCCTGTCATCTAAGAACAGGAAACTGAGGCTACAGTTCACACAGGCTCAACAAAACTGGACAATAGAAGATTGGAAAAACATCGCCTGGTCTGATGGGTCTCGATTTCTGCTGTGACATTTAGACAAATTTGGCGCAAACAACATGACAGTAATAAGGTGGCTGGTGAGTGTGTGTGTGTATATATATAGACAGATGTTCATCATTTAATACTCAAGGGGAAATGCAGTAGACAAAACACACCTGAGGCTCCCTGACACAAACAGAATAAGCTGTTTGAACTTCACAGTCAACCAAAGCAGGTATTTGATTTTAATTGCTAATGATTGAAAGGCAACATTTGCATAAAAAAGGAAGAAAGGATGTCATCAAAGGACTGGTCACTTTAGAAGATATATGTTATTTATGGCCCTTTGCCTTACTTACATACGAATCACATGGTGAAATAGTGCATGTTGAACTGTTTATGACCATGTGTGATGTTACTGCAACACAGCTTCTACAAGGGAGACAACTTTTTTTGTCATATTAAAGCCCATCTTTCAAGTTGAAGATCACTGTGAATGAACGTGTAGATAAATAGTATAGGAACTCGACTTGCGTGAAGAAATTAATCATAAATGTGCATTAAAACAGTTTTTTAAAGGAAATTGTAAGTAAAATTACTTCAGTTGTGAAAAACGCTCTGATCAGAAGTGACGCAACGGCCGGTAAACATCTCTTCGTAATGGAGTCAGACAGCGAAGAGGTTGCAGTTGGGATAAATGTCAACTCTTACGATGGGCTATTGCAAGCATCTTTTATTGATTCCCCATTGTGACAACAGAATTCACCACTGTGACAACTCAAACCTACTATAACTACAATTACGATAACGGCAATCTCTATTTTCTGTTTCCACCTCTCAGACTACGTAAACCCACACTGAGAGTCAGAGCTGCAGCGCCTATGTTTGCCTGTCGTTGCGTCACATGACACGTTCTCTGGGAAAAGGCGGATTTTTGGAGCGTAGCTTATACAGGCACTTTTTTTCTTAATTTCTGCCCGTGGGTGTTGTAAAACATATGTGTTCTTATGTATGTCTTTTTAAATTTACATTTTCATACAATATTCTGTATAAATTAGGTTATAAAATTAAATTGAAAGATGGCCTTTTAGCACATCACAAAAGTCTATTTTGGTCACCATTATAAGTCACAAGTTTATGAGCTGAATCAGGTGTGGACTTTTGGGGGCCTCCAGGAACAAGGTCGAGAACCACTGAGCTTCAAAAACACCAAGAATATACTATTTAATTTCCAAACTGCAATACAAACACAACTACAAACAAACACAACCGTAATTGAATTAAAAATGATGCAATGCCACACGAAATCTCAGGTTCCTCTGCTTCATCTGTAGATAAAGAAAAGGGTGCTCTTTAAATAAATACTCATGAAGCTGTACAACCCTTGAAAAAAAAGGTTTGCATAATTATATTAGACGTCCACTTGTGGTGTGCTTAAAAGCATTAGTATATTTTTGGTAACACTATTTTACAGTGACCTTAACATATGTTACATGTACTTATCATATCAACAACAGTAAATTATGCATAATTACATGCAACTAACCCTCAACCAAACCCTAATCCTACCCTAATCCTATAGTAAGTACATGTTGTTCATTGATATTACTCAGTACTTAAATATACTTACACTGTAACAATGACACCTTAAAATAAAGTAACATTTTTTAAACTGTACTTGCAGATAATACAATGTTAATGAAATAAAAGGACACTTAAGTGTACTTGAAAAGAGTAAACTTTCATGACTGTTCCTTAACACAACTGTGTTAAGTACAAATGTGCACTTTGTAATAATGTCAAATTAAGTTTTACTTAAAGTACATTTAAATCTTGTTTTAATTATCATAATATTTAGCCATGCTTTAAAGAAGTACACTATTTTGATGTGTTGACTGTCATCCTAAAGCATATGTCAAGTACTTATCATTTCAACTGCGTTTTTTTTTTAAATATTAAATGTATTATTAAAATATTTCAATGTACTAAATTGCAACTTCCTCATTACAAATGTGTAACAAAAATATTTAAATAGATGACAGAAATTTCAATAGAAATTACATCAAAGTATTTAATTTACCAAAAAGGCTTGTCAGTACATTTGGCCGACATTTCAAAGACAAAAAGTAAGTCCAACTTAAGTAAAAAAAATAAAATAATAATAATAATAATAAAAACATTCTAAATTTCTGCTTGTTTGTATTTAAAAAAAATGTAAATTATAATACATGTTAATTTAATTGCAATTAACTTTCCATTTTCTGAAAATATTATGTTCAGTCCACACTTGAGTATATTCCTTTTAAGTACGTTATTCTGTAATAAGTACTTAATTTAAAAGCATGCTGTGTAATTCTTTTTCACAAAAGAACACTTCGAAAAAAAGAAAAATTATATATATATATATATATATATATATATATATATATATATATATATATATATATATATATATATATATATATATATATATATATATATATATAGTTTACATATACACTCAACTTAAGGATTATTAGGAACACCTGTGTAATTTCTCATTAATGCAATTATCTAATCAACCAATCACATGGCAGTTGCTTCAATGGATTTAGGGGTGTGGTCCTGTCAAGACAATCTCCTGAACTCCAAACTGAATGTCAGAATGGGAAAGAAAAGTGATTTAAGCAATTTTGAGCGTGGCATGGTTGTTGGTGCCGGACGGGTCAGTCTGAGTATTTCAAAATCTGCTCAGTTACTGGGAAAAGGGAAAAAACATCCAGTATGCAGCAGTCCAGTGGACGAAAATGCCTTGTTGATGCTCGAGGCCAGAGGAGAATGGGCCGACTGATTCAAGCTGATAGAAGAGCAACTTTGACTGAAATAATCACTCGTTACAACCGAGGTATGCAGCAAAGCATTTGTGAAGCCACAACACACACAACCTTGAGGCGGATGGGTTACAACAGCAGAAGACCCCACTGGGTACCACTCATCTCCACTACAAATAGGAAAAGAGACCACAATTTGCACGAGCTCACCAAAATTGGACAGTTGAAAACTGGAAAAATGTTGCCTGATCTGATGAGTCTCGATTTCTAAGACATTCAGATGGTAGAGTCAGAATTTGGCGTAAACAGAATGAGAACATGGATCCATCATGCCTTGTTACCACTGTTCAGGCTGGTGGTGGTGGTGTAATGGTGTGGGGGATGTTTTCTTGGCACACTTTAGGCCTCTTAGTGCCAATTGGGCATCGTTGAAATGCCATGGCCTACCTGAGCATTGTTTCTGACCATGTCCATCCCTTTATGACCACCATGTACTCATCCTCTGATGGCTACTTCCAGCAGGATAATGCACCATGTCACAAAGCTCAAATCATTTCAAATTGGTTTCTTGAACATGACAATGAGTTCACTGTACTAAAATGGCCCCCACAGTCACCAGATCTCAACCCAATAGAGCATCTTTGGGATGTGGTGAAACGGGAGATTCGTGCCCTGGATGTGCATCCCACAAATCTCCATCAACTGCAAGATGCTATCCTATCAATATGGGCCAACATTTCTAAAGAATGCGCTCAGCACCTTGTTGAATCAATGCCACGTAGAATTGAGGCAGTTCTGAAGGTGACAGAGGGTCAAACACAGTATTAGTATGGTGTTCCTAATAAGCCTTATCCTTATTTATGTATATATATGAGTATAGTGCAGTCAAAACTAACACGTGATTAATTTTTTCAGGTTAATACATTAAAAATATTAACACAGTTAAAGTGGCATTTTGCTAGCAATACATATGATTATTATTATTAAAAAAAAACAATGAATGTTTAATATCGCGATTAATCGTGATTATACAGAAAAATGCGTGATTAATTAGTTATTTTTAATATACACACACACACACACACACACACACACACACACACACACACACACACACACACACACATATATATATATATATAAACAGAATGAGAATACTGTTAGTAAATAGTCTGCACAGATTATTGCAATAATAAGAGTCTTTATTATTTAAGCATATACGTACCACTTCCTTATAGCACACACTGATGTTTAAAACGGACATGAGTGGGCCAAAACAGATCGCCGTATCAGTACCTCGTCTATCTCAGAGTCTGTGGCACCCTGACATCAAAAACAGAGGCAGAGGAGGCTAAATGATCCATCCCACGATCTGCATAACATTCCACAGCAATTATTTCTGGAAGAAAGTGTGCGTGTGTGTGTGGTCCTGATAAAACCTATATTATGAGGACAAAATGTCCGCACAAAGATGACAAGATCCAAAATGCTTGTCATTGTGGGGACATTTGTTGGTCCCCATAAGGAAAACAGCTCATATCACACTAAAAATGCAGAATGTTTTCTGTGATGGGTAGGTTTGGGGTATATTTAAGGTTAGGGAATAGAATATACAGATTGTACAGTGAAAAAAAAAATCATTATGTCTATAATTCCCATAATGTGTGTGTGCATTTGAGTGGTACTCACACAGGCTAGTCTATGAACTGCTTTGGGAGATGTTAAAAGGTTCTGAACCCGTTCCTGAATCTCCTCCCAAAGGCCAGGAGAGCCCAAGAGAGAGCTGTAGAAAAATAACACAATATTTTTCTAAACAAAAAATAAGGCATCATGATTAACAATTGCTTATACTTAAGATAAGTGATTTGAATAAACCCCTCAAACCAATCTATTAAAACTCTGGCAGGTTACTCATACTGTTACAGACATGAATGATACCTCAAATGGTGTGGTGTGGAAAGTCAAAGCCGGTTCTATAAAAAAACATCAATCCAATTCATTCATGCAACTTTACCTGGGGAACACACACACACAAACATACCCATTGTGCCTCTGGCGTTCCATACTGGAGTGACTTGGGCTGGGAGATCCCTCATATCCCATTAGGGAATGATGACGGCCCACTTCCTCAGCGTAGTCTAGGAGATCTTCTGTGTCTGAAGAGTCTTCATCTGCCATCTGATGAATATATCAGAACATGAGATAAAGAAGGACAGCGGCAGTTCATGTCTGGCTTATCATTAGAAATAACCTTTTGAAAAAAATGCACTTAACTGCATTGAATGTGCACTTGTGTATGTTTTTTTTTTTTTTTTAACTGTATTTGCAGACAATTTAATAATAATAGTGATATTAAATAATTAGGAATTAACCCTTGTGCATCCTTATGGACATCTTGTTTTTCCCCCTGGTTTTTTTTATTTATTTCATAATTTTGCCTATGTTAATACCAATTGCATAAATTTTGGCACAGGTGTGTATTTTTATTGGAATTTCATTGCCCATTTCCTTTCATAAATCTGTTTTGCACTAGGTACAAAGAATAGTTCCTCTAAGCACATTTTGCACAAAAAGATCCTCATTGAAACCCATTAAAACCCAATGCCATGTCACTATGAAATGATGCAATCTTTGTTAATAGCATTCATACTGTTGGCAAAGCTTAAAAATGTAAAATGTTACTCTTTTTTACAAGGTAGTGCTATTTTCTCAGGTTGGCCTATAAAGCAAATACTCACTGTATTCCCTGTTTTCTGCTTCTGCATTTTATACAGCCAATTATGCAACTATAATTGTGTGGGTGTGTTGGTATGGATGTTAGAGTGTGATTTATGTGCAATAAAACGTGTGTGTGTGCGTGTGTGTGGGCATGTTTTTGTGACATATGAGGACACAAATGTGTATAATGACATAGGTATGACACAGGTATTACAAGGAGAGGTTGACTTATGAGGATATTGGCCCTGTCCCCACTTTTCAAAATGCTTATAAATCATACAGGATGAGTTTTTTTAGAAAGTAAAAATGCAGAATGTTTTCTGTGATGGGTAGGTTTAGGGGCAGGGGCAGTGTAGGGGGACAGAAAATACAGTTTATACAGTATAAAAACCATTCCGCCTATAGAATGTCCCCATATATCACAAAAACATGTGTGTGAGTGTGTGTGCTTGTAATATTTCAGACAGAAAAACTCAACAACAAATCACAAATCCATCGGTTATGCAATGAAAAAAAAAAAGATTTTTACTGCGTGTTTAAATTGCTTACTTAAAATGAGCTAAAGCAACACAATTGCTATACATTTTGTCCAAACTTAATTTGATTGTGTTCAATACAAGTCACATTTAAGTCAAACTTAATCCTTTTGTGTTGTGTTACATGAATGATTTGTGTTGCATTAACTAAAACTAGACGGGGCTTGTTAGTTCCCAACATGCTTAGCATATGGATAAATCAAAAGACAGTAAATGTTTTTATTTTATATGTAAAAGTTATTTTATGTATTTTTGAGCCAGACGAGAAAGGGGAAGACTTGATTGTGTTTAATAAAGTTTAATATTCAATTATGTTGGAATTATTATAATAATTTAATTACAGTGGGTTAGCATTGTGGAGAAAAGTGGAGCATTCGCTTAGGCTGTGGACTAAAACAACTAAAGTTATAATGGCTTTGCTTAAAGAGATTTTAATGCTTAGCATTTAAGATGTTAATGTGTGTTATTGCTAGCTAAAAGTTTGTGGACTAGTTAGTGCAGCATTATAATTTAGTTGTGTAACATTAAAATATATTAAATTAAAGTGGATGAATAAATATATGAAATTGAATGTCTGAATCATGTCAGGGAGCCATATAAAATACACTTTGAGACTACTTAATTGGATCACTTAAAATGTATTAATTCTATTGTTACATGAACAAATTATGTTTGTTTAACTTACAGTTTTTTTCAATTGCTAAAACACTAAAACCCATTGGCTGAACTAAGTTCTCAGTTGCTCTGAACTCGTTTAGCCAATTGTGCACTCTGTTGTAAACCTTAAACCATCTCACATGGTAAAACACAATTTGCAGAACTCACTTAGACTTTTCAGCAAAACTCTAAACACATTCTCCTTCTCAAGAAACATTCTGCACTCTAATGCACGTCATCCATATACTGGTAAACTCAAGATCACAGTGACAATCAAATACAAATGGAGAACTAATGTCATTGATTGAACACAACCACTCGAAATTGATTACCTGTTTCAAATGATGAGACACAACCAATATAAGTACAGTGCATTGTATACTGTACAATGAACAAATTGTATTGCCTTGAAGTTGAACATTTTGCTTTCCATTTGGTAACAGTACTGGTTGCAGGTTCATACCAACAAAGAACAAGAATTACCACAGAGACAAAGGACAAGTTTGTGAGATGCAGGGTACAGTACTTTAAAAATCAGCCCGATCTAATGTAAATGCATATCTATAGCAAAAAATGTATCTATCGTGCGATTTGTGCGCCAAAATGAGTTATGTGCACATTTTACGCAGTTTTCACGTGCATATGATACGCACTTTATAACGTGGGGTGACACTGCAAATCATATGTACATGGCTTATAAATCACAAAATAAATACATTTTGTGCGTGTTATATGCACATATCCACATTCCACACCACTAAACCTACCCAAGCGTGTTATATGCCTGCACCACACACACCACTAAACCTACCCAATGGGGTGACAATGCGTATATGCACGTAAAAACAAATTTTGACGTATAAATCACACACTAAATACAATTCGAGCTATAAATATATGCATTTCATGAGTTGGTATAAATTGAACTCCTAATGAAAAATTTGAGCTCCTAATGATAGAATATGTTTTCATTGATCAAAAGACATTGACAGAAAAATATGAAATTTATTTTGAGATTAAAATTTTACTTCTCCCTGAGAAATATGTTTTGAACAATGAGTTTTTTATTTTTTGTGTGTATTGTTTACTGACTGTTAAAGGGTTATTACTTCAGCGATTAGCATATGGCTTTCTATCAATAGAAACCCTGGAGTATATTTGAATGATCTTGCTCCCCCCTCTCATATCCCCCCGAGAAGAGAGATTTATGCGTTTTATTTCTGGAAAAATTACTCCGGTGACACAAATATCGTCAATTTGCGTCATCGGTAAAATGCTTGGCCAGTCGCTTAAGACTACAGCCAGCAGAGGGAGCTATTTCCGCATGTTTTCAACTCACACATGGGGGATGGGGTCGCACTCACAGCTCAGCTTGCAACTGCAGGCATTCATGAAAACGGTGCGGCCGGCGGAGCAAAGTGAGTATGATTCGTATGATCTTCTCAAGTTTAATTCCTATGAAAGTTAATCTTCCAAAGGCATGAACTGAAAACGCGCCAGACTGAACACGCGCTGAGAACTACTGCCGCGAGCGTGGACCCGTTTACCTCAGCTCTCAGCACAAGAGCTCATTCAGCTCATCACGATGCGTGTAATCTGATTTGTGCTGCATGTGTGCTGACTCTTCCTCAGCGGCTAAATCACAGTATATTGAACAGACACGTTCAGTTTTTAATTGCAGTGTCTGTTCTCTAACTGAACTGATTTTATGAAGATGAACGCTGTGTTAGGAAAGTAAAAGTGACTCAGTAGCTGGCTTTGAGAATGGCCTCACAGGGCAGCGAAGCATTCTGGGAAATGTAGTCTTTCATCCCCATGAGACAAAAACACATTTTCTGTCTTTTCTCAGTCTAGAAAGCACTAAATTCAAAAATAATTTAACATTTCTACTACATTAATGACCCAGTTTAAATACAGATTCATCTTCCCAGCGCTGAAGTATACCCTTTGATGGTGTATATCATTTTGATCACTTTGTTTGAGGTTTGAGAGCAGTTTTTGATTTTGAACAGAGGTAAAACTGTTTTGCGGTGAAAGTTTCATTTTACCAGAGAAATCAGAGGTTTTGTAAATAGTGCTTGAAGATGAGGTTTTGTGTTTAATGTTTTCAGAAATAATGTTTTAGCAATTGAGAAAAACTGTAAATGATTAATTTACAAATCCAACACACTTTTTTTCAGTGTGTACACCAGTGCAGTTTTGCTGGTATCTAATAGGGAATATTTGTTACTGCGCCCAAACTAAATCTTACTGAAAGCTCATTTTTTTTAGATATCAACTTCGAATTTGTAACATAACTTGTTTAGATTCATGGCTTTGATTTTCTAGCAGTTTTAGAGTTTAACCTGTTTCATAAAATATATATTTAATATAAAATAATGTTCATAAATAATTTTCAAAAACTTAAACCTCTTTTTTGGTTTCATTTTTTATACTGTTTTGTACCTCAGAAGACCTTTGACAAGGGTCTTCTTGAAAAAGAAACCTACATTAAGACTGTTCTCCCAAGATTAGATTTTCTGACAGTGTTTTGACATGGACGTTTTTGTCCTCTATGGATGCATAATTTTTTTTTTAAAATGATGCACAAGAGTTAATTAAATAAAAGGTCACTTACGTGTATCTAAAGATTACACTTACATGAAAATTGCCCTGTCTCAAATGGCTTTTAAAAAGTGCACTTAGTAATATCTTTAGTTTATCCACGTCCGTTTTAGTTGTCCTCATCTGACTCTTCCGTTAGTTAATCTGGGCTGTTTTTAACTTCCAGATCAGTATTTTGTTTAATGATGTAATAGAAAAAGAAAGCCAATCAGTATTTACAACTAACCCAAGGTCTGGAATGGCTTCTTCTCAGGTTTCCTGAAGAAAAACACGCAGTTCATAAGTATGGTTTACCAATTAACATTCAGTTGGTTAAAGTCAAACATCACTAAACTTAAAAAAGAGAGTGCGGCAAAGCTTATTCAGCTCGACAGCACAAACAAATATGACATATGCGTTGGTGTTATAGCATTCATACCTGCTTCTCTAGGTGGATTTGATTTGTGTGGTGACAGACTCCTAATTCTAGAATTTCTGTCAGAGACGAATGGTGAATAATGGGAAGAGGACCGTCCACCAGACCTCTGAACCTACCGTGGGCCAAGCAAGCACAAACACACAGACGTTCAGCAACTGCTGGATCAAATCAAACCAAATGTTTTCATAAAGCACAATAAAGAAAACAGTAGCTGACCACTGTGCGGAACAAACCTTACTATAAAAAGGCAGAATTTCAATAGAAACAGCTTAGAACGCAATGCAAT
Organism: Pseudorasbora parva; assembly: GCF_024679245.1. Classification (NCBI taxonomy): domain Eukaryota; kingdom Metazoa; phylum Chordata; class Actinopteri; order Cypriniformes; family Gobionidae; genus Pseudorasbora; species Pseudorasbora parva. The sequence goes on along the minus strand of NC_090172.1, from coordinate 9,308,809 downwards.
AAGGAGGAGGAAGGTGAGCGATGCATCTTTACACTCCAAGGACAGTTATAAGCCTGAGTAAAAAGATATGTTTTTAACTTGAATTTAAAATTTACATTCTAAAGAGACTAATCTGATGGAAAATGGAAGGCTATTCCACAATTTTGGCCCAGCAATTGAAAAGGCACGGCCACCCCTCAACTTCCCAAAATTTGGAATTCCGCAACCATCAACAGTCTTTGCTCTGTTGAGATCGGATGTATTTGGGTTTAAAAGATCACTATTAAGGTGCCGTTCCACTTAGAGCTTTAAAAACAAAGAGTAACATTTTAAACTCGATTCTATAACAGACAGGGAGCTCATTACAGGAGAGATATGATCAGATTTGCAGGTGCCAGTCAAAAGTCTGCCAGCCGCAATTTGAACCATCTGCAGACGATTTATGTTTGATTGACTAATTACCAGGGACGTGCACAGAGGGGTTGCTCAGGTTGCCCGGGCAACTGCCCATATGCCCTTCTCGACTCACGTTGCCCTTCCGAGGTGGAAAAAAATAAATAAAAAAATTCGTACAATGGATGCAGAATTTCACGTAGGCCAAGATACAAAAAAAAAATCGCAAAGCCTCGTTCACTTCCATATTCGGGTACCCGTCCGAAACTGCGTCCCAATTCGCATACTATCCATCCTAAATAGTATTCGAAAATAGAATTAGTATGTCCCAAATCGTAGTATGTTGAAAAGAGTATTCCAAAGATTCCCGGATGGTTTACTATTTCCGGTCCGAATTCACAGTATGGATCGATGGGCACTCTAACGGCTGATATTGCCCACAACCCATTGCGAGTTGGACGAGGATTCGATTAGAACTACAAACGCGGATAAAAAGCGTTAAAAAACTACAAACATGACGGATGTGCGAGTTCGACGGTTAAGTAGAGAAGTTTAGATAAAGGGGTTTGAATGACCCTATCAATATTTAACCTGACAAAAATATATTTATTCAGTGTTGCCCACATTATATTTCACATGCAGCCAGCATTGTGAACTTTTGTAATGACACGTTTGGCCATTAACTTTTAAATGCATCATTATATTTAAACTGCAAACACAGGAGGAGATCTGCATTAAAGACCCACAAATGGCAGATCAACGAGCGGCTACATTTCTCTCCGATACGGTAAGAGATTAAACTGAATGTGAAGGATTTGAACTGTGACGAATCTGACGATGATTGACAGGGCAGATAAACGGTGGCGGGATGCACGTAACTAAGCGACAGAGTCCGTTAAAGATGGCGAAGTAGTATGTCCCGAAGCTTGCATACTTTTCTGCTACACACTCAAAAGTATATACTTTTTCTTCACAAAAAGAGTACATACTTTTAGGACGTAGTATAAGTAGGCGAATTGGGACGCAGCATCAGTCAAGCAATTGCTTGGGGCACCGAGCTGGCCTGGGGCCTCAAGACAGCGACAGGTTAAGAATAAAATGCAACGACAAACTGCTTGAGCGCCCCTTTGATAGTCAATGCAGTAAAGTGCAATGACACTGTTATCGGAATCCCCCTCAAGGGGGCCCTCTCAGTCGTCGCTGACAACAGCCACCCAACCACGCAATCTCTGCTGCCGGCAAAATACAAAACCTCCTCGGCGATCATGAAGCGGAATTATGCTTTAGGAAGCCAGAAAAGAAAAAAGATAAAAAACAAGATAGTGGTAAGTGATAAATTACATTATATAAAATAGCTTTATTTGTACAAAAATTGTGTAATTTTGCAGCAGGTAGGCTAGCAAAAATATGTTTATGTTAGCTAACGTTACCTGCCTGGCAAATGCTGCTTGTAACGAACAGTTAGTGCAACTTTGTTTTCGAACGGACGGAATATGGTTACTTAATGTAATATGTTTTTTTAACGGGATAAGGTAATGTGCTAGTGTCGGGATATATGGTAGTAACAGTTTATGCAAATATGATATTATTTTTATAAGTTACCAATGGATCTTGAACAGTTACTTTATTCGGTGTGGCAATTTTTACACTGTTGCATTTTGAAGTACAGTATCAGGACAACCCACATGTTTTACTGGTACTGTTTATTAACTATTTAACAGGTATTATAGTCATCTGTTGCAACTTCATAATAACCATCCAGATAATGTTTATAGACAGTTTACAAACCAACTAGTAACTGTCACGGTTGGTAAATCCGCTGTCTCATTCTAGTCTTGTGTGTGTGTGTGTATGTGGTGCAGGTGTATGTTGTGTGGGTGTGTCTCGTTACGTTGTTTGTTCTTAGGGGCGTGGTCACTAGTTAGCCTGATCAGCGGATTTACCAACCGTGACAGTAACCCTTAACAAAATGTTAGGAATATTTGGTCTGTCTATCTATGTAATGTTTATAGATGTTTTAAAAATGGTTTCTTAAAGTTTTACAAACATTTTTTAATCATTACCCGTTTATCTGTAGAAAGTTAGCCATGTCCATTTTGCTTGGGGCCCCCAAAATCCTTCTAACCGCCTTGGCTGAGCCTGCATGAGCGGCACTAGAAGGAGATTGTTCGGGTGAGACTTAACGTTGTCGGAAAGGTATAACAAATGGACGATCATAAACTGTTGATGGCAGTTAAATTAATATTGTCTTTTTTTATTAGACTATTGATATTGACTGGTTTGAGTTCTTTATTGGTATAGGCAAGGGAAATGGCCTCAAACGCACCATAATGCAGGAAATCACATCTACGAAATAAAAAAAATTCTTGGGGGAGAAACCCCCAGACCCCCCTGCAAAAAATAGCCCCACCTATAATATTTTTCCTGAGCAGAACATAAATACCACTAGGGGGCATTGAAATAATAATGATAATGGCAATAACAATAATATGTAATTGGACAGATCATGGGGGGTGGGGGGGTTCCCTTTTTTAGGTCAGAGCAACTGCCCCTCAAAAATCCTGTGCACGTCCCTGCTAATTACTATATAGAGGGAATTACAATAATCAAGCCGAAATTATGGCACAAATGTATTACTGTCAGGAAAAGATAAAAAAGAACTATTTTGATAGCAATCTTAACTGGAAAAAACTGGATTTGAGTCGAAGATAACACCCACATTTTTCACGGATGATTTTACGTAGGAGTCCAGATCAAATCACAATTGGAGATAACTGAAGAACCAAACACACAGTGACTACCAAAATTCAATGAGAACCAAGACTTAATATCAGACAAACACGTAACTAGTGATCTTAAGCCTGTTTTGTCATTTTTCCTCAAGGGGAGATAAATGTGGGTGTCTTCAGCATAAAAACGAAATTACACCCCATGATTGGTAAGAATGGGTCCCTGAGGAACCATATATAATGAGAACAGAACAGGGGTCAAAAAGGAGCCCAGAGGAACTCCAAAATACAGGGTATTGTTCATCTTGAGACAAAACAATGGCACTGACATATTTTTAAGACATGCCATTGCAAATTGCTTTCAGTTAAAACAGCTAGTCTGGGACTAAGCTTAAGCCATGTCTGTGATCTTTTAAGACTAGTCTAAGCAGTTCGTGCTACTGGTCACTGGAATCAAACTGTCTCCTGGGCTTGATCCAACAAGCTCTTCTGCCCTCTGCTGGCCAACACCAATTCATCAAAAAGTCAAAACAACCAACCATTATCTCATTGTAACAAAGCAGAGCATCAAGGTCCATGATTCTCACTTTTTTTTTACTGGAATACTGTATTTTTAATTTTGTCTGAAAATGTGGATAAAGCTGAAATATAATATTAGTTGAAAAATTTAAACTAAATAACAATTAGAAATGTTGCCATAAATAACTGAATAACTGAGTTGAAGCACAACTAAAACTTAAAATAAAATAAATTAAACCTAAATTTCAACATTAAACATTTTTATAAAATGACAAAATTAACAAAAATAACTAAAACTAAATTTAAATTAAAGCTAATTAAAATTTTTAATAAAGCTATATTAAAACTAAAATAACACAGCTAAACTGTTTTAAAAGTTTCAGTACAATTTTTTAATGTTTTTAAAAGAAGTCTCTTCTGCTCACCAAGGCTGCTAGCCTAGAAATCTAGACGCACCCTAGCGGCAGCAAATCTAATCTACCCGCGAGTGTCGTCTAGCAACTCTCAATACCCATCTGAGCTGTAAACGCCAAACTCTGGTCGGGCCAATTACATCGTGTATAGAGTCGGTGGGCGGGGCTTAACATGATGACGGCAGAGTTGCGCTTGCGTGCTTCTAGTAAATACAGAAACTGGTGAATGACGGTCTTTCTAATCAGCTTTGACCGTGACTCCAGAAGACTTGGAGTTAAGCTTTTCTCTGAGAAAAGAACAAAGAGCGGCACTGAAGTCATTCTTAAAAAGGGAAGATGTGTTCTGAGTTTTGCCGACCGGATACGGCAAATGTTTAATCTATTAACGAGCTCCGTTTCACCGTCGTTGCTCTGGTTGGTTGTAGCGCTATCCTATCGCGTGCAGAGGGAGTTTGAAAGACAACCGTTTATCCCACCCCTTGGATTGAGCCCTGTCTATGGTGAGTTTCCAGACCAAACATCTTGATCTGGGTCTGGCTTGTCAGGCTACAAGGCTGCATTTATTTGATCCAAAATACAGCAAAAACTGGAATATTGTGAAATATATTTAATAATGTATCAACGTATGTATTATATGTTTAATATGGGGATTTGCTGCTCAAGAAACATTTATTATTATTATCAATGTTGAAAACAGTATTGTACATTCTTTTTCAGGATTCTATGATGAATAGAAAGTTCAAAACAACAGCATTTATCTGAAATAGAAAGCTTTTGCAACATTATAAATGTATTTGCTGTCTACTGTGATCAATTTAATGCTTTCTTGCCGAATAAAAGTTTTAATTTATTTATTTAATCACTGTACTGTACTGTATAATGTTACAAAAAAATTCTACTTCAGATAAATGCTGTTGTTTTGAACTTTCTATTCATCATATAATCCTGAAAAATAATGTACACATCTGTTTTCAACATTGATAATAATAATAATAAAATGTAAAATAAATAAAAATGTTTCTTGAGCAGAAAATGAACATATTAGAATGATTTCTGAAGGATCATGTGACACTGAAAACTGGAGTAATGATCCTGAAAATTCAGCTTTGCATCACAGGAATAAATTATTTATAATTTTAGAATATATTCAAATAGAAAACAGTCATTTAAAAGGGTTAGTTCACCCAAAAACAAAAAAGACTGACACAGATGTGAAGAAATTGTTGAATAAAGTGTTTATTTTTGTTTGTTTGGCTGACCCACTGGAGTCACATGGACATGGGGGGGGGGGGGGGGGGGGGCAAAAATCCCCCCCCCCCCTAAAATTTAGGGATAAAAATCATCCCTATAGGCTACTAGTATAAAAAACAAATACAATATTTCTAAAAGCATGTTAATATACAAAAGCAATACAAAAGTAATATAGGCCTAGACTAAATTAGTCGAGAAAAAGGTGAATCTCTGTGCCAGTCTCCCTCTGGTGCCCTTTAAACCCTTTAAATTAAACAATATTTAATTCACAATATCACTGTTTTTGCTGTATCAAATAAATGAGCAGGGACTGCTTTCAAAAACATAAAAAATCTCCAAACTTTTGAAAGGTGTTACTCTGTCTTTCAGAAACCAAATAAAGAGCACATGTGACCTGATCTCTGTCGCGTTGTCTTCTCGGACTGCATGAACCAGATGAGAGATGTTTTTGGGATGCGGTGCTGCCCTGTTTCTGTGACTTTTTTGAGGTTTTCCTCATCTTTGCCCCCTAAAGCAAATAAAACATCGTCCAAGTTCTTGCAAACAGTATTATAAAGCAATATAGCTAAAATCGTTCTTCCATTTCAAAATGTGTACTTTTACCACAGGAACACTCAGGAAGCCATTGCTACCGGAGATTTCACCGATTGTCGTCTTTGTGGAAAACTCTAACCTCGGACAGATGCCCTGAGATAAATCAATGAATATAAAGACAATATAAAGATTTTCCACTTTAATAATGCACAATAATCCATTTTTGTTGTTGTTGAGCAAATAAATGCAATGAGTGTGCCAGATAAATGAGCTCTTACAGGAAAAGTAGGATGCCGTGTCATTAATACCTCTCTCTCTACTCCAGAGAAAGATGGGACCAGCTTCGGCTCTGGGAAAAGAAAACTTCGAGCATCTTCCTCAAAACTGGCCAATATTTCTCCAGCTGTAAGAGAGCAATAAAAAGCAAACAGAGAATGGTCAGCAAACTGCAACATGAATCATTTTGTAATATTTGAGAAATAATATCAGTTTTACCTGGAGGAATCAACTGAATGAGTTCTATTTTCACTGTTTCAGCTGGGAAAGAGGAAAAACACTTTAATATCCTTTGTAAATCCTTGTGAAAAAGTAGTGCACTTCATTTCACTGAATGTGCACTTTTATAGTTTACTTGAATCTTAAAAATATATTTTAAAAACTGTACTTGCAGATAATATAATATTCATTAAAAAAGGCCTATAGACAAATGAAAAGAAAAAGCAAAGTATTTACTTTTATAAATAGGATAAATGTTTAATATATATTTTTATCATTATGTTTTAACTATCTTTTATATTATTACAAATATTTTTGATTACATGAAATACAACTTTTAATAGAAATGACAATAAAGTGTTTACCATAAATGCTTGTCAGTACATTCGGCAGTACACTTTAATTATGTTTCAGAAACAATAGAATAACTATAAAAACCCTTTTAAAGATGTACTTAAAGGGACAGTTCACCCCAAAATGAAAACTATGTAATCATTTACTTACATTTACTCAGATTACTTTTAGATATTTAAAAAAATGCTGGTAACCAGACAGTTGATGGTTGCCATTTACGTTGATCGGTGCCGTCAACTATCTGGTTACAGTTGGTTACAACATTCTTTAAAATATCTTCTTTTGTGTTCAGCAGAAGAAAGAAACAGGTTTGAACAACTTAAAGGGTTAGTTCACCCAAAAATGAAAATTATGTCATTGATGACATAATGACCCTAATGTCATTCCACACCCGTAAGACCTCCGTTCATCTCCGGAACAGTTTTAAGGGGGGGTGAAATGCTGTTTCATGCATACTGAGCTTTTTACTCTGTTAAAGACTTGGATTCCCATCCTAAACATAGACAAAGTTTTAAAAAACTAATGTTGGACGTTTGATGGAGTATTTCTGTGTTAAATATACTCCATCCGGTTTCTCACAAGTTTCGGAGAGTTTTTTTCGAGTATGGGTCGGCTTGACGTCGACAGAGCGGAAGGTCCTTGTATGGGCCGTACGGGCTCTTCTCCCGGTAGGGTGCGCGCGCGTGTGACTAGAGCGAGCGAGGAAATGCACGCCCATAAACACTCGCGACTTCAACGCTTCAGCACAGCATTCCGGGAAGGCAGCGCTGCATTTGAACCGATCTGAACGCAGAAATGACGGGAAGCTTCACAACATCGCTTCAGTCGCGTCGCAAAGTGGATCTCCACCGTTCACTGCTGTCACAGAAGTGTGTTATTGACGGAGCGGTCCCAGCGATAAAGGTTCGGTCCTGCTTTGGAAGCAGCCGGTGAGTAAAACTGCTTCAAATGTCTCTGCTGTTGGCTATCGTCACGTGAGTAAACATCAGTAAACGACACGATCGCGTGCTTCGTCATTCAAATGCGCTAACGGTTACTCCATTGTTGTTCTATGTATAACGTTACACTAGTCTGACGTGCAAAACCGTTTTGCTTGCTACTGCTAAGGTTTAGTCGCATACAATAGTCCATAAACCGAATCATGTCCTCATAAACTGCGAGTAAAGACACACAAATGTTGACAGGCCACTAAAAACAGTACATACAGAGACGGACGTCCTGCTGTTGCGGTTTCTCCTGTTCAATTTATTTCAGCCTCCGAATGATTCTGGATCATATCTGTATTAGCTGAGATTGATAGTCATGGGTTTCTCCACGCTTGAGGACGTCACCGCTTTGCGCTCTCGTCATTCTTTAGCTCCGCCCACACGATACGCCTCCAGGCGCTCGTTTTTTTCCGGAAAGACTCGGTACAGCCCATATTTCTTTTATAAATATAATAAAACTAACGACTTTTTGGAGAAATGAAGGATGCAATACTACTCTATAGGTACTCAAGATTGACATGAGATTGACTGAAACTGAGTGTTTCACCCCCCCATTAAGATATTTTATATTTAGTCCGAGAGCGTATTCAAGCGTATGCACACTATACTGTCCATGTCCGGAAAGGTAATAAAAATAGAATCAAAGTAGTCCATATGTGACATCAGTGGGTTAATTAGAATCTCTCCGAGTCTCGAACACGGATTGAAAACAAACCCAGAAGAGAAGACAATGCTGAATAAAGTAGTTTTTGTTATTTTTGGACCAAAATGTATTTTCGATGCTTCAAGAGATTCTAATTAACCAACTGATGTCACATATGGACTACTTGATGATGTTTTTATTACCTTTTGGAAAGGGACAGTATACCGTACATACATTCAATGAAGGAAGAGAAAGCTCTCGGACTAAATATAAAATATCTTAAACTGTGTTCTGAAGATGAACGGTCTTACAGGTGTGGAATGTCATTAATGACATCGATTTCATTTTTCTGTGAACTAACCCTTTAGGGGTGAGTAAATGATGACATAATTTTAATTTTTGGGTGAACCGTCCCTTTAAGTCCTACTAGTGGCAAGCTAATGGAATTTAATATACATTTAAACTATAACACATTCTGACATGCAATTATAAGTGTCAGAAAACATTACATTGAGTTCACATACTATATCCGTAATGAGAACTCTTTTTTAAAACTATGTTTAAGTGTACTTCTTTTTCACACGGAAAGACTGAGGAGAATCAGCAACGATGATGAAGTAAACGAGTGAATAAGCAGCTCACTCACACTGCAGGAACTGGACTATTGCTGCAGGATCAGTGGCGTAATTCATGATCTACAAGAAAAGGGTGTGAGTTTACAAAACAGTAAGAAGGCTTTGTTTATTTTTTACTTTATTTAAAATAGATAGAATGATTAAAAAAAAAAATCACACCACCTTTTCAAACCTTATTTTCTCCCGAATCAGTAATGGAAACACTGCAGGAAGACATTCTGACTTCCCGTATTGGTTCATAAGACTCACACTGAGGTAAACATCATCTTTGTCTGGTAGATGCACACCTGGACAAGTTATCTAAAATACAAGTATGATGAAACTCCATATTCACAGGTAACAGAATGACAGACAACAGTCCGCACACTGTGGCTATTCATTTAAAGGGATAGTTCATCCAAAAATGACAATTGTCATAATTTACTTGCTCTCAAAATGTTGTTCCAAACATGTTGTTCCAAACCTGTATGAGTTTGTTTCTTCTGCTGAACACAAAAGAAGATACTTTAAAGAATGTAGGTAACATGATCCCATTGACTTTCAGAGGACAAATATTACTATGCTAAAATCAACTGTCTGGTTAGCTACCAAAATCTTTTTTTTTTTAAATATCTTATTTTATGTTCAACAGAATAAAGAAATTCATAAATGTTTGGAACAACATGACGGTGGCTAAATGATGACAGAATGTTTAATATTTTTAGTGAACTATCCCTTTAAGTAGCGGTAAGTTACAGCGTTCTCATGTCCATAGTTAACTAGGCTAGTAACGTTAGTTCATTTGTATCATCATTACTAAGATAATTATCGGGAAATCCTCACCGCTCTCAGGTGGAGTTCAACGACCACTTTAACTGCTTTGTGAGGCATACTGTGTCTCTTGTTGTTATCGCTAACGAACTGTTATTTTTCCGAGGTCATTTTTAATATGGTCAATCCAGGAGAGCGCATAGACAGTAAAAGAAATGGACGGAGCGTTCCCATTGACTTCTACGGCATTAAGTGATGTCAGTATAGGAGCACTCACTTCCTGATGGCTGAGCGAACTGCGCAGGCTCAGACTGAGCTTGACGACGTAGATGTGACGTGAGCCTCCTGTTTGACAGCTGTAGGTCTTCTAGTAGATGTGGAAAGTGAAAGCTGAATCACGTTGTTTAAATACTTTCTCCCGTTGCTTTTGGCTCACTATGGGCTTCTCCCCATTCTTCCCCCTTGACTTTATCAGACTTTATGTCTCCACGTCCCCCCGACTGCCTCATAGACAGTAAAAGATTGCCTGCGAGCGTCTCCTCAGGTCTATACGGTAATTTCTCAACTGTGCGACAGAGTCGCGTTGGTTATGACGCAATCGTTAGCCTATTTTTACAAAAACAGCTTCTGCGGGCCGATAGTGTAAGATACAAGGTAATGGAGTCTTTTATGCATTGTCGTGTTTCTTTATAAATAAACAATGGACAAATGGAGTCTTTAAACGTCTCAGATGTAAAGTTATTCACTGTCAAAGTGACTCAAAAATGAATGGGAGTCAATGGGATGCTAACAGCAGGTGATGGCTTGGTTAGCAATGGCAGCCCCTATGGGTGGAACGCTTTCCGAGTGCTAGATTACCCCCTTGGGAGAGCGTCGCGTTTCCATGGCATCATGTCATGTGCACTGAGAAATCCAGCTCATTTCCGCGATTCGAGTTCAAAGATCCGGTTCAAACACAACCAATTGATTCTTTTATGTCACGACCGAAATGCCCTTATTATTATTTTATTTGGGGGTTATTGTACTTTCATGCGTCTACGTTCAAATTGCAGCTCATAAAAAACGTAGTTTTTAAAATATAAATATAATTTGAATTCACCTTAAACATTACTAAAATGGTATGTACATATTTTAAATGTTTTTAAAGATATTAACTACGTTTTCTTTGTGAAATGTATGTTATTCGTTCATAACCTATAACTATAACATATAACAATGGGTGTTCAGGTACAGTTCATCCAGTCATCCGTGAGACAAAATGAAAATTCTTCTCAAAATAATGCTTCGCTTAATACAAATAGGACTTTTATTTTGAACCAGATATTAAACGGAAATGTGATGGGTCAAAACACGGGAGTCGTAGTTTTGGCATAGCTCATTTGTAGTTCACACTATTTTATCTCTCCTTTTAAAAAGCATATTGTACATCATTTATATACCAATATATATAATTAATATATATATATACAGATACATAAATAATTTGTCCTCTGACAACCAAGAAACTTGACTGGATTTGTTTTTAAAAATACAACTAAAAACCCTGTGGTGAAAGTGTGACCAAAAAAAGGAAGCTAGCAAGATCCTCTTTTATAATTGTGGACATGTGGCTGCTGACAGTAGTTATTATTTGCAATATTTAATTTTGTTTCCCTCTGAGCTTCCATATTAAGCACATGTTTGTTTACCAGATGGTGAAATAAAAGGACAAACAAACAAATTTTGCGTGCGTTTGGTTTATATGGTCATCGTCAAGGGTACCAGAAATACAGCCGAATACCAAGATTAAAAAAAACAAACCTGCAAATAAAACTTGCACTTTAGATTTACAACTTAAAATAAATCTACCCAGCTACTTTTTTAAGGTACAATAATAAAATAAAATCAAAGTAACAGCATAATAGACTTAGCTGATAACCAAATACACTTTAGTCCGAATTCTCAACTGACTGAACAGTGAGTGCTGGACTACACATGCTAGTTAGAAACCATCTAGAAAGAGCAAACATTCGTTAATGGTCAGAAACATTTGAAATGAGCGTGACTAGGAAACAAAAGCAGAAATTAATTCAAAATGTAACAGTATTAGTGGCCTTTTCATTGTATTGGAGCTAGTGCCTAACTGTTTTGTAAGACACCATTTTGTAGGAATAGTGAAAAATGGAAAACCTACTGCTTAATCAATTTTTAATAAACATCAGAAATTAAATGTCAGACCAAAGGATAAAAACATGAAAGGAGATATGATCAAATTAAAGCAAAAGTGCATCTGATACTTCAGTTCTGAGAGCTCTAGGCTGCCAGCATGACGTCTATATATTGTTTTAAAAGGAAGAAAGAGAGGAGGTTGAGGGTCGTTTCCCTTTGGCTCTATTCTCCATACACACTCTCGTCACTGTAGGCGATGTAAAGGAAGAAATCTTCTTCGTGATGTTCCTGTGTGCAAGAATGTGAAATTATCAGAGGAACAAAATTAAATGACTTCGATATTAACAAAACAATCTGGGTGAAGGAAAGAGAGAAATACCTGGTACAACTGGCCCATGGTAGCAGAGGTAGGGGGAATGACATTGTTTACGAAGAAAAAGAGTGCATCCTCGGCTCTCAGGTGGATTCGTTTTCGGATAAGAAAGTAAAACTGGCCCACTACAAAAAAAAAAACATCATATAAACACCATAGAAATAAAAACATACTTGAAATCACCCCCATTATCCAATTTTAGGATATTACCTTTCATGTAGTGTTATTTTAGCCTAGAAATCTAGACGCACCCTAGCGGCAGCAAATCTAATCTGCCGTGAGTGTCGTCTAGCAACTATCAATACCCTTCTGAGCTGTAAACGCCAAACTCTGGTCAGGCCAATCACATCGTGTATAGAGTCGGTGGGCGGGGGATAACAATGACGGCCAAGTTGCGCTTGCGTGCTTAATCTGTCAGCTAGCTCTGCTTCACCTTCGTTGCTCAGGTTGGTTGTAGCGCTATCCTATTGTGTGCATGCCGTGCAGAGGGAGTTTGAAAGACAACCGTTTGTCCCGCCCCTCGGATTGAGCCCTGTCTATGGTGAGTTTCCAGACCAAACATCTTGATGTGGGTCTGGCTTGTCAGGCTAGTGTTATAAAGCTGTTTTTAAAGATCAAAGTGCACAATAAATGGAGTTTCACTCTCCATACTAATGTCCACTCTAAATAGTATGTGAGATTAGAATAAGTGTATCCCAAAGCATAGTATGTTGAAAAGACTATGTCAAAAAACCACCGATAGTCTAATATTTCTGGTGGATTTCTGGTCCATTGAGCTTTGGAGGACAAACCACAAACATGAGTAAAAAGTGTTGCAGCATCGATGATTCCATTTTTTTAATTCGAAGTTCGAGATTGTGACTTAATTTTTGGATTTAAAATCGAAATCTCTTACTTTACTTTTAAATGCATCATTATGCATTAATATGAACCCACGACTGCTGATCAACTTGCTACTGCATTTCTCTCTATGGTAGGAAATTACATTAAATGTGGAGGATTGAACTGTGACAAGAAGGACTGTTTACAGTGACAGGATGTGACAGAGAGCAAGACGCAATTGTATAATGTGATAGTATGTCCCAAAGCTTGTCTTCTCTTCCACTACACACTAAAAACTAAGCAGTGTGTACAGAGAGCGGGAGCAGCGCGCGCCCGTTGTGCATTCACACTGGCAGCGTTTGTCTCGTGCAGCTGAACCACAGCTTGTGTATTGCAAATACAGACAAATATTGTCTATTGTCACATTTTTGTTTATGATTGGCAGCATATATCTGCTGCAAATGCAATCATGTTTCCCTCTGTCCCAATCAGACATGCATATAACATGCTGTATAGAATGGTTCACATGATAAATGTAACATTAAAGTTAAAATAGGCTTCTAGTTTTAATCATTGAAACAGGCCTTTGAAGTTTGGGCAAAAACTGGCAGTGATGTGGTTGTGTATTTTATTATTTCTTTCACAGCGCTGGATGTCATATGGTGATTGTGAAACACACGGAAACAAGAAAAGAGATGATGCTGCGACGTATATTATGAGAAAATGACAGGTCTTTTTGACCTTGGATGCATGTAAACCTGTTGTAGGAGAGCTTCAAAACAAAATGGGGCACCTTTAAAATAGTTCTTTAACATAAACCAACACAAAAACACAACAAAAATCTTATTTTCACAGCATTTTCTGAAGCAACCACTACTATTGTAAATGAAAATCTTTTACAATCTTTAGAAACATAAAATGACTTACCCGTCAGGTCAGATGGGACCAGGTATTTCTTCTTGTCTAGGTCACCTATTCTAGCTTTAGGAGCTTTTTCCACAATTACCTAGCACAAAATCAAATAAAAACATTTTAGTGTAGAAATCATAAGAGTTGATACAGATAGCCTCATATGAAACTCGATGGTTTACTTTCATCTGATTTCACTCATTCTTCATATTTCATGCCCACCATGGGTGATTTTTGACATAGAGCAAAGAGGATCTGAGAAAAGCTGTGCTATTTTTGATAATTAGGCTAGAGATGAGGAACCACAGGAAACACTTTTGGACACAAGACTACTTAAAACTGCGATGTTGCTAGCTTCTCAGAAAATGATCCAAGGCATTGGGGAAAATGCCACCTGAAAGTATCAAAAGTTTACGAAATATATAAATGTAGCCATGGCTCTCTTCAGACATAGGTGACCTGTAGCTGTCAGATGTCAGATGTGAGTTGTGTAGCTTTGTTGACCAAGTTCTGTTTTATTTAGTTATATAAAACTGTTTCCTCAATTTAGTGTTTCAAGAGTTTCTAAGGTATGCAATCTGGAAAAACAAAACAAAAAAACAACTTCACTTCATTTGATGAGTCATAAGAAAAGTCACACATTGACCATTCACAGTCAAAATTGACCGAACACAGGAAATGACAGGAAGAGGCTCAAACGCACCGCAATTTTTGGACACATGTTGAATAAAATCCGCCAATGTTAAACAAACACAGACAGAAATAAGTGAAAGGCAGAAAATTCAATGTCCATGAACAGCCAATGCGTGAACCTTTAACGAAAAGCTTAGGCATTACAACAAAAAAACAGACATAACTTCAAATTCTACGAAGACAGGACATTAGAGAGCTGTATAACATACACATGGTGTTATATTGTGTACAATACTTAGAGCTACTTTTATAGTCACATATTTTTATAATGACTGACTGGTTATATAAACAAAGAAAAATAAAAATAAAAAGTGGGCATTAAAACGATCGATTAATTTGAACCAGATATCATAAAATGACACTTTTTATATGCTACAAAACCACCTTTTTTGGTTGCAAGCGGTCTAAACAGGAAAAAAAAATCATACTGTAATTTTTAGATTGCTTGTTTTGTTGATTTACAGGCTAGGTCATTCATAAGGTAAAACAAGCCAACCATGTGGATGTAAACATGTTGACTGTATAGGACATTGAGGCTATTTTAAGATTCATCACTTCAACTCGGAGCTACTGTGTAGTATTTTACCCCACTAACGCAATTTAAATAAGATCATACACACATTTACACAACAGGAGTTCAATCTTTTCATAAGGCTTGCAGCTTAAAGCAGATGAGACCATGAAAAAACCCACAAACCGAGCTTCGAGTATTGAATTGTTCACCTTTTAGTGATTTATGAGCAGTATGAATTAAATAATCAATTAACAGGAATAACATGGAAAGACTTTTTTTTTAAAATAACGATAAAGAATTTCAGAGACAACATGGCCTTCAGCAGTTTCGCCCTTCATAAGCTACTGAAGCTAAACCTCTATATGTTCGTCTAACTTATGCTTAGAAAGAAATAATAAGCACCAGCTGAGTTTGTTTGGTCACGGATGAACTGTTCATATAGATGAATCACGCCTTTCGCGTTTTACTGGGTTGTTGTTGTTCACTAACGTTACAACGCGAGCTTCTGTTTACACATTTCAAACAATACAAACCGACTTACAGGAACCCTGTCTGGGTATTTCTTCCTGATTTTCTCTCCCTCTGATCGCCTCTTCTCAAAAGGATGCTCTTCTTTGTATTGAAACTTCATAGTTGTTAAAGAAAGAGTAAATTTGTCTTAGAAACACACAGAGGTGCTAGAAATGTAACCAGCGCTTCTCCCTCACACAGTTGATGTGCTTCCCTTCTGCGCATTAATACGGAGAAAACTATATTTACGTTATTTTTGTCACCTTGACCTCGAATTTTTCTGAAAACCACACATCCGCAAAAATACCTATTTAAGGTATTTGAAGCAAGGCTTGTTAAGGGTCCTCGACTGTTACGGGATTATTCGTTGTTATTTGTAAAGTAGGGACTACTTTCTCGGTTGTACACGTTGTAGAATTGTCAAGCGGTGCTCCGGTCAGTCATATGACCATCTGCCCTAACTTCCGGTGACATGCGTGACGCACAGAGGTGTTTTTATTATTAAGAGCAAACATGCATATTGTCGGTTGACATGTAGATTTCACTTTGAAACCTTACGAGCACTTTGAAACCGCAAAGCAAACAGAACTGTTGACCTTTACTAATAATTAAATTCCTCTTTTTTATTTTGATTATGCATGTAGACCCTTTTCTGTTGCGTTTTCTTTAGTCTTCCTCCCTAATATGTGAATATATATATTTTTTAATATTATATATTATATTTGTTATACTTAACGTTCATCATATATAATAGGCTACCTGATCCTGATGTTGAAATTTGCAATGCACATTAACATGTTCTGAAATATCGGTTCTATTTCCTTCATTTTCTTGATTCAGTTATTTAAAAACTGTAAGCTACTATGTGTGTGTGTGTGTGTGTGTGTGTGTGTGTGTGTGTGTATTCTTCATATATATATTACTTAGGAAAAGTATCCCAATCACTATATATATATATATATATATATATATATAGTCAATATTTGTTTTGGTTTTTTACACACAAACCTACCATTGTTACACTGCAAAAATGTTTTTTGTCTTGTCCAGTAAAAATACATTCCTTGATTAAAACATTTAATTAAAATTTTCTTTTTAAAAACAATGGTAGTCAGGTGGTGTCACTAAAAAGTATTATCTTACACAATTTTAATTATCTTAAAAGCCATTGCTGTCTCAGAAAAACATAAAAGAATAAAGTTTATGGTAGAATATGGGAAATTTGATTCAGAATGGTTCAGCAGAGTTTTGTGGAGTGATGAATCACAATGAAACACGGGGTTCATGGTGATGCTCCAAAGCGGTGCCTTCAAAAATGTGCTGAGAAATATAAACATAGTTGCATCTCTACCACAGTGAAACATGGAGGAAGATTGTCATTGTGTGTGGAGCTTTTTTTAACTGCTGGTATTAGTTAGCTGCTTCACGCTTTGAAGTACAGTACATCCGGAAAATATTCACATCACTTCACTTTCCACATTTGTTTTATGTTACAGCCATATTCTAAAATTGATTAAAGTCATAATTTTTTCCTCAGTTCTACAAACAATACCCAATAATGATGAGAAAGAAATTTGTATGAAATATTTGCAAATTTATTAAAAATAAATAAATAAAAAACTTTTTTTTATGCAAAAAAACAAAACAAAAAAATTTACAAAATTCGCAAGTATTCACAGCCTTTGCTCAATACTTTGTTGAAGCACCTTTGGCACCAATTACAGCCTCAAGTCTTTTTGAGTATGACACTACAAGCTTTGCACACCTTTTTTGGGGCAGTTTCTCCCATTCCTCTTTGCAGGACCTCTCAAGCTCCATCAGGTTGGATGGGGAGCATCGATGCAGTCATTTTCAGATGTCTTCAGAGACGTTCAATCGGGTTCAAGTCTGGACTCTGGCTGGGCCACTCAAGGTCATTCACAGAGATGTCTTGTAGCCATTCATTTGTTATCTTGACGGTGTGCTTAGGTTCATCTTCCATCAGGTCAATGACCCTTTGCCCCAGTCTGAGGTTCCAGAGTGCTCTGGAGCAGGTTTTCATCAAGGATATCTCTGTAAATGGCTGTATTCATCTTTCCCAGTTCCTGCCGCTAAAAACATCCCCGCATCATTATGCTGCCACCACCATGCTTCACTGTAGGAGTGGCTTCCGTCTGGCCACTCTACCATACAGGCCTGATTGGTGGAGTGCTGCAGAGACGGTTGTTCTTGAAGGTTTTCCTCTCTCCACCGCTAGTGCTTTGTCAGTGTGTCCATCAGGTTTTTGGTTACCTACATTTACGTTTAATCATTTAGCAGATGCTTTTATCCAAAGCGACTTACAAAAAAGGGGAGAGCAATAGAAGCAATGAAACAAACAAGGCCAACAACCTGTAAGAGCTGTAAGAAGTCTCAATTAATTAAGCACAGTACACAAACATTTTTTTTTTTTGTACAAACAAACAAAATTTAAATGGATAGTTAAGTGCTATTCTTTATTGGTCAGGTGCAATTGGAAAAGATGTGTCTTAAGATGTTTTTTAAAAATGGCTACAGACTTAGCAGCACAAATTGGTTCCAGGTGGGAACGGTCCAGGAAAATGTCTGTGAGAGCGATTTCATGCCTCTTTGGGATGGAACCACGAGGCGTCGCTCACTCGCAGAACGCAAGCTTCTGGAGGGTGTGTAAGTCTGAACAAGCGAGTTTAGGTATATTGGTGAAGAGCCAGTGGTTGCTTTGTAGGCGAGAACCAGTGCCTTGAATTTGATGCGAGCAGCCATTGGCAACCAGTGCAGTCTGATGAAGAAAGGCGTGATATGTGCTCTCGTCGGCTCATTAAAGACCACTCTCGCCGCTGCATTCTGGATCAGCTGCAAGGGTTTGATAGTGCATGCTGGAAGGCCAGCTAGAAGAGCATTGCAGTCTGGAAAGAACAAGAGCTTGAACCAGGAGTTGTGCAGCCTGTTGTGATAGGAAGGGTCTAATCTTTCTAATGTTGTATAAAGCAAATCTGCAGGACCGGGCTGTTGCAGTTATGTGGTCAGTGAAGTTTAAATGGTCATCAATCACAACTCCAAGGTTCCTGGCTGTCCTGGATGGAGTTATGGTTGATGAACCAAGCTGAATAGAGAAATTTTGATGAAGTGCTGGGTTGGTTGAGACAACAAGCAATTCTGTCTTTGCAAGAATGAGTTTAAGGTGATGCTCCTTCATCCAGTCAGAAATGTCTGTCAGACCGGCAGCGATACGAACACTGGCTGTAGGATCATCTGGTTGAAATGAGAAGTAGAGTTAAGTGTCATCAGCATAGCAGTGAAAGGAGAAGCCGTGTTTCTGAATGTCAGAGCCTAATGACGACATGTAGATGGAGAAGAGAAGTGGTCCAAGCACTGAGCCTTGGGAAACTTAAGTAGCTAGATGATGTGACTTAGACACTACACCTTTCCATGACACCCTGTAAGACCTACCAGAGAGGTAAGACCTGAACCACTGGAGAGCAGTTCCTGAGATCCCCGTCTTCTTAAGTGTAGCCGAGAGGACCTGGTGGTTAACTGTGTCAAAAGCAGCAGACAGATCCAGCAGGTTGAGCACTGAGGAAGCTGCTTTTGCCAGTCTCAGTACCTCAGTTATCGAGAGCAAGGCAGTCTCAGTCGAGCTGTAAGAGTTGATGAAGGAGGGGGAGGAGGAGGACAAAGAAGAGAGGAGAATGTTTTAAAGAGTGTGTGAGAGTCAGAGCAATTGTTGATTTTGTTGTGGTAGTATGTTGTTTTAGCAGTGGAGACATTTGTAGAGAAAGAAGAGACTGATACAAGGTAAGGTCAGTATAGTTTAGATGTCTGACATTTCCTCTCTGCCGCCCTGAGTCCAGAGCGATGTTCAAGGAGAACATCAGACAGCCAGGGGGCAGATGGGGTGGGGCGGGCTGGTCTGGATGAAAGGGGGCAAAAACTGTCTGAGGAAGATGTTAGAGTGGAGCAAAGAGTGTCGGTAGCACTGTTAGTGTCCAGTACTGAGAACTGAGTGAAGATGAAACCATAGTGGATAGGCGAGAGGGAGAGAGTGAGCGTAGATTACGCCAAAAGCTAATCTGTGTAGGAGTGTGTGTTGTGTCAGGAGTCAGTATGAGGTTAAGGGTGATGAGAAAGTGGTCTGAGGTGTGTAATAGAGTAACTAAAGTGTGTAGACAAGGTCTAATTGGTTACCTGATTTGTGAGTAGCCGTAGTAGATACTAACTTGAAGTCAAATTAAGTCAGTAGTGGTGAAGTCTGTGGCTAGGTGCTTATCCAGATGGATGTTGAAGTCCCCAAGCAGAATCAGAGGAGTGCCATCCTCAGGGAAGCTAGAAAGTAACACATCCAACTCCTCCACAAAGTTACCGAGGTGACCTGGAGGACGATAGACCACTACAACATGGATTTTAACAGGGTGAGTAATAGTGATTGAGTGTGATTCAAATGAACTGGCCGATAGAGATGGTAAGGGATCAAATTTCCAATCATTTGAGATAAGCAAACCAGTACCTCCACCCCTCCCAATTGGTCGAAGGGTGTGAAAAAGTAAAATTAGTTGAGAGGGCTGCAGGAGTGGCAGTGTCCTCTGGTTTGATTCAGGTCTCAGTTAGGGCCATGAGTCCCAAGAGATGAAATAAAGACTGCTTTTTTTTTTACAGCAGACTGGCAATTCCAGAGACCAATTGGAATAAAGAGTAAAGTAGCAGAGGATTTATGTAGACTGCGCAAATTATTAGGATTGTGCTGCAAAAATGTTTCTGTACTTTTCCTCGGAACTTTGCCTCGATAGAGCCCTGTCGTGGAGGTCTACAGACAATTCCTTGGACTTCATGGCTGGGTTCGTGCTCTGACATGCTGTTAACAGTGAAGTGAACCTTATAAAGAAAGGTATGTGCCTTTCCAAGACGTGTCCAATCAACTGAATTTACCACAGGCGGTATCCAATCAAGTTGAAGAAACATCTCAAGGATGATCATTGGAAATAGGATGCAACTGTGCTCAAGTTTGAGTGTCATTGAGTGTTTGAGTGTTCAAACAAACTTCTTTCACATTGTCATTATGAGGCATTGTTTGTAGAATTCAGCGAAAAAAAATATTTTAATCCATTTTGAAATAATGCTTTAACAGAACAACAGATGCAGAAAACTGAAGCGCTGTGAATGCTTTACGGATGCACTGTACAGGAGAATATTGCAGCACGGCTGGTTTCCTACAATTGAAAAGTTCTTATCTAAAGAGGAATGGTTAGATGTTATTTTTCAACAAGACAATGCAAAAACAACCAAGAAGTTTAGATCATAAGGTTCATGTGTTTTGGCTAAAGTCCAGATTTGATTGCTCAATGAATCGGATCATGTGACATTGGCAATCCGAATCATTGATCGATTCACTGATTCACAACCATTTGAATGTTTATTTGAGGATTGAACACAAACAAGGAAGACAATGCTGAATAAAGTCGTAGTTTTTGTTATTTTTGGACCAAAATGTATTTTCGAGGCTTCAAGAGATTCTAATTAACCAACTGATGTCACATATGGACTACTTTGATGATGTTTTTATTCCCTTTCTGGACATGGACAGTATAGTGTGCATACACTTAGATACGCTGTCGGACTAAATATAAAATATCTTAAACTGTGTTCTGAAGATGAACGGAGGTCTTACGGGTGTGGAACGACATTAATGACTCACCCTAATGACATCAATTTCATTTTTTGGGTGAACTAACCCTTTAAAGGACCACTTTCTTTCTGCTTGGCCAAAAAAATAAATCCCCCTGAAGAGTGTGTGTGTGTGTGTGTGTCTGTGTATATACACACATAATTTATATTCAGTACACTTAAAACAATCATACAATCTTTTTTTGTGTTGTTGTTTAGAAGCAAAAGGTTACACAACTACTAATTTTGCAGAAGATACTTTTAACACGGCAAAAGAAAACTGAATCCAGAGTATAAGATAGTAACACGTTTTTATTAGTAACGTGCACAGGTCTATGGACTTGTGTCCCAGGAAGCTGCCTTGAGACTTAACAAGTGTTTGATTGATGAGAATAGAACTGACATTATCTGACAGGTGCACAGAGAAACCAACAAGGCCTTGAGTAAAAAAAAGGTGTCTGTTGCTCAGTCAGCTCTTCAATACAATGAAGTACAAGTTTTATAAATTCAAGTCTTGTCATTATTACATTTTCAGGAAAGAAAAAATTGTAAAAAGGCGCGCAAGTTTTGCGGATTTCATAATCAACCACATACATTCTTGTAGAGAAGAATTAGAGCAGAAAGGCTTAAAATCTGTCGTTTAGCTTCTTCAAAGCACATATTCTATTACATCCTCCCTGATAATCAAGTTAAATTCATTTACTGCCAAAAATAAAATAGGATGAGAATTGACCAGATAAAACGTAAGAATTCGCCGCAGAATATGGAGAACATTATCTTCCACATTCTGAATTTGGAGAAGGTCTACCATACAAAAGTCATTAAAACCCATGTTTTCCAAGACAGTACCTCAATAATTCACATACACAACTCTACAACAATAACCCTGAAATCTACTGGTCTGTGTCATCAATAGTTTTTCCAGTGAACTCTATTAGATGTGCAGAGTGTCGGGGGGCTTTTTTAAGCCAGTCCGTTTAGCAGATCTCTGTTTGTGCCACCTTTAGAAGTGAGGTATGACGTCCCAAGCTGAGATTAAAGATGCAAGTCATGAAAAGGTCTGTTTTATCTTGCCTCAGTATCCAGCCACTCCATGTCTTCAAAAAATTAAAAGAAAAAAAAACACCAGATGTCCTCATTCACACATAGCACAAACATAACTCACACGCGATCAGCATAGGTAGAACTGTAAGGCAGAGACTCCATTCTGAAGAAGGGGAAAAAACCTAGGCAAAAAAAAGCTTCCTTGACATCCTAAAGTTTGCCTATTCCATCCCCTTTGAGTTCAGGATTGACTCTCCTCCAGATAGACCTCACGCAAGGCCGTTTTTGGAAGGCAATGAGTCAAGAGTTGAGGGAGAATGAGCAGGCGGAAGTCAGATAGGGAAGCAGTTGGACAAAACGAAACAAAAATAAAAAGAACGGACTTGAAGAAAGCCCTCGGTCGGATGATCACCAGAGTCGATGCTGGTGGAGATTTCTGCTCAGGACGGACCGCACGTCTGCGGTGAATCTGAAGAGGGAAACACATAATGAAGTTTAAGTGAACAGCATAAAAATCCTTGTTACATCTTTTAGTTACTTTTGAGATCCTTACCTAAGTGCATCCAGCATGGGCAGCAAGTTAAGAAGTGCTGTGTCACTGGGGTCACTAAACCATGACTTTATAGGTATTGCATTATCTATGGGTCAGAAACAGAGATATAGAAAACAATTACACACTCAAACAAAAAACTGGGAAAACAACCTTTTCTCAGTTGACTACTTTTATTAAAGCAGCAATTAAACAGGCTTTCAATAAAACTTGGCTCCCTATGTGGTAGAAAGGTAAAATAATTTCTGAAATTGTGCTTCTTAACTAGAGAAAACAGAAAAAAAGCTGTTATTTTCATAACCCATAATGCACTTTGGATGTGCCATCCAAAGCCACTTACAGTCTGCCATTGGACAGCCTTGACCAAAGTAAAGTATTGCTTGAGTAGGAAATACTTTTTTAGCAAACTTTAAGTCACAACAGTGGGTGCAAGAATGCAAAGAATAAAGGTTTAGCAGCAGTGAGTTATTTCCAGTTTCCAGTGAAGGATCCAGTGTTGTAGGCAGTGGATAAAGGCTGCAAATGATAGTAAATAATTATGGAGAAAAGACTCAGACGGAAAACCTAAAAAAAATGGTTTGTAGTCATTTAAAAACAAAATAACTATGAACAGTGTTTTTAGATGAAACAGTGGAAAAAGTGCCACTCATTTAGAAGAAGAGAAACAGGAAGCGCCTTCTGTCAAACCTCCCAAAACAAAAGGCTGTCCTTTAGGCTGCTGCCATAGTATTTTCCATAATGCTTACTGTTTAAAGAGTAGATGAAGTGCGATACAATTTCCATTGATAACCCTACTATAACAGTTTTGTGTCAATCCGACAGTTCGTGGGCAGGGACACAAAAATGAGGAAAACCAATCTGTAGCTGTTTAAAGGACTTTTTAGCGACTCCAGGTAATAAAGAAAAAGGTAAACATTATTAATTTATATATACACTAAAGACATTGTAATAATACAAAGCAGGTTGGGAATTGGCAAACTTACATTTAAATCTAAATCTATACATTTGCGACTAAATGTGTGGTTCCATTTATTGTTGCTTTGCAAATATTTGGGATATAAAAGATTTCCCCACACAGATTTCTCAAAAGGTTGGTCTGACCAACAGAAATCTGCTTGGTTAGAAAGTGACTTCAAACATCGCTACACTATTTACAATGAAAATAGACAGAGCTTTTTTTGCCAAATTTCTGTAATGTGACAAAACTTTTTTTTTTTACAGAAATGTAAAATGTGTATTATTCAAGACCAAGCAATTCATTTATTGATAAGTGTCCGGTTGCACCAAGTTCAAACTTAGCCTAGTTTTGACGTAAATGGGCACTAAGTTACAACTTATGCACTACAAAATATTTTTGCATTGCACCATTAAAGGTGCCCTAGAATGAGTTGAAACAATCTGTTGAATTGTTCTCTGATATCTACATAGAGGGTATGTGGCTTATTTAAGGGCAAAAATTTTACAGATACAGTTTTACAGGTCCATTTACAACCCTAGAAATTGTCCCTAGAATGTAATGCTCTGTTTTTGCCTTTTTTGGAAGAGTCATTAATATTAAAATTAGAGCTCTGCTCTGATTGGCTTATTTCAGCAGCTCACAGCAGTTCAGTTGTTCAGTGAAGCGGCTTGTAAGTCCTGACCGCCCTGACAGAACACAGACCGACTGAATGACACTTTAAGCAGAACATCTCAAATGGAGATTGCTGAAATGCAGCCTACTTGTGTATTGGTGTTTTCAGATCATCTGCACACGAGAGAGAGATCACTGGTAAATATGGTTATCCGATTGGACATGTTTAGGTATAGTACCGGATAGTATGTGTTCTTTTCACAGAAAAGCTCTGTTTGGGGGATTTAAATTACTAAAATCTGGCAAATGAGCGAAGCTTGCTTGAAATGGGCCAAACAAACGAACGATCTTGATTTAAATTGTTGCGGTATCTGATTATAAACATCAACCATGACTGTTGACATTTTTTATCTGTGGGAAGGCTAGAAAAGTCCTCACGTCTCCTACACAGCCTGGAACATGACGTGTCCATGAGAGCTGCTGTTTTTGCTATCCTCGAGTGTCGCTTGTTTACCCGCAGTCCCAATGATTCAGCTCCATCAGTTCCGCCTGACAATGAGCATTTTTGGACAGATGCAAATGTTGGGGGCGTACACATAAATGATCCCCAACAATTGCATCACGGTTGGCCTTATGTTGAGAAGCACTTATTTTTCCGTGGTGTTTTTCATGCATGAGATTTACATAAGAAGTAGGAGGCAATGGTGTTTGAGACTCACTGTATGTGATGTCCATGTAATGAACTCTTATTTCACTATGGCAAGGTTAACTTTGTTGCTCTGATTGGTTGTAGGTCTGCCCAATTGATGTCTTTCCTGGTTCGGTTGAAACACGCCTCATAATCACAGCGCAATGGAGTAGTTTCAGACTCATATTCTGACTAGAATTGAATATGACCACCTCAGGCTACATTTAAAATTATTTGAAACGTAAATCTACGTATAAACTAAATATTTACGGAAGCCTCCGATCAGGAATAACGGTTGGAATAGGTAATAGCAGACAGACTGAACTGCATAATAAAGCTCTTGTTTTACATGACAAGACTTCAATTCTTTACACATATGATAATGCTGATATTTACACTTACTTATATTTTAAGAGAAAACATTATATGAATAGATTACTTTGTTAGCGGCTCTTTAACATAAACCCGTGCGAAACAGCTGTGTCGCTGCGCGCAACTGTTCCATCGCTCTGTGTTGTGCATGTCATGATGTCAAATAAAATCAGTCAAAGTCAATAAAAGTAATTTCTTATGTTTTTTTGTTTCGTTTTAGTTTCATTATTTATTTATTTTTCCTTATTACTGTCGTTTCATATACTGAATGCTTCTGAATGATATTTATATATAAAAACACTTAAGTTCATAATTAATTATCGTATTTAATGGAAACGTATTTTTACCATTGGTTAACCTACATGAGGCAAAATAAGTTATAATAATGAAGGATAAACTGAAATTCAGAGCATTTCAACACAACTTCTGCTCACGTGCTATTGGATCGAGGGTAAACGTCATGTAATGCGACTACGCATTTCTTTTCGGAGACCTTACGACCTACTAGTTAAGTTCTGCTTTAAGATCAAATGGTGCAACCAAAAAAAGTACAGAGTTAGTTACGAACTAGCTAGTAGTTACTAAGCCTCTAGTGTGTGCTTTACGTTCAAATTTAAGAAAAAAACGCGCGCGCGCCTCAAGCAAACCTATTCAGTAGCGCAGAAATGTATTGTCAACACTGTTCTGTGATATATCAAAAAATAGCTTAGAAACTGAAACTTTCTAGCATATATTTCTTGATAACTAAAACTCACATCTTCACTATTAGTAGGCTATAGTAGAGAGACGCTGCCAGGTAGAATTAATTCACACACAAATTCACTTACTAATGCAGTCATATAGCCTACATGTAATCTTTATTGTGCTACTTTATCTGTATCATATTCAGAACGAACAGAAATCTGTGAGAAATATAACGACCATAAGACAAAATAACTTATACAAAAGCTGTCATGTAGGATCAATAACCTTATGGGCAGCGCTGTGTCATGCCATATCAGCTGTGCACTGCACAGTGCCGCCGCTCCCATCACGCGCTGCGCGTAGGGCACCAAGTGCTGAGGGGGGCACTACGATAAATTTCTGTCAGCACAACGTGAACGCGCCACCCGCGGGCACCATTAAAAATGATGCGTAGGGCATCGAGACGGCCAGCGGCGGTACTGACTGTGCACAAGAAGACCGGAGTTCGAGTCTCAGCTCAAGGTTCAGGTTTATATTTTTTTTAATTAATGACGTCATCAGAGACTAGTCGACGTCGACTCGACTTTCATCACATAAATGTCGAGTTTAAAAAAATGAAAGTCGTTCAACCCCTAGCATGCATGATCAACTTTATAATTTATTTCCATTATGTTATTATAACTTTATAATTTATTTCCATTATGTTTTCAGAGTAAAACATATACATATATATATATATTTTTTTTAAATAGGATAATTCATCAGAAATTGTTTGGATTCTAAACATTTTCTGTATACGAGTATATATTATATATTAAATCCTAATTTTACGCATGGCATACATTACTGTGATGCTGAACATGCTTAACATGGTCAGGCTAAAATGGCCTCAACTACACAACTACAGATATCATGCAGAGAGACCAGCTGGGCAACCGCTCACACACAAGTTAATCCTGCAAAGGAAGCAGTGCAAACTACAGCGAGTTGTTTAAAGTCTTACCTGGATGACTGCGATATGCCCCAGGCGAGTTGTCAAGAATGACTACACTTGATAAGTCATCATGTACAACGGAGAGGTCTTTAATATAACTACCTGAATCCAGTGTACAGTGCTGCACAAGATACAGAAACGGAAAGTTTTGTTGAAATATATCCTTGACTGATTTCTGCCTTTTCCATATTTCTCATAGGAAAAGTTTAAGAACAATGAAATGTGAAGTTTCAGTGGTTACCTGTCTGTAGTATCTTCTTTTCAGGATTCCCTTGTTGTTATCCAGCTTATCAGCTACTGCAGAGCCATATATCTCCATACTAGCAGTGAACACTACTAACTCATACCACTGACTGACCACCTCTAAGAAGAAGTCGACATGCGGCCTTTTATGTACAAAGAATCTGACCGGGTGTTTGTCTATTACCACCTGAAAGAAACGACAGTTAACATGAGAAAATGAAATGACACATTTGGAGTTAATTCAACTAATAGTGATATAACAGTTATTCATGAATAATCGAAAAGGTTTTAAAATAATAATAATAATCAGGGCTGTACAGTGCAACATGCACTGGCTACGAAAAATTGGTCTGTGCAATGAATATTTTTACCACAGCAGCATGTGTGTGACAGTTTTGCATGCATGTAAGACAGGTCCGTTTGTTTATATGGCGTGAGTTTGTTCGGTGCAAACTTTTTTCCCTGCTCGTATGCCCTACAGCTTTCATGGTGATGAAACAAGAGCCACTTCATTCATGTTACGTTATGTAAATACATTTGCGGAACGAAGCAGCTCCTGCTTCTTCAAGTTTATTGACACATCAGAGTGATGAACTGCATGAATGCATGGATGAGTAACAGCACAGAACAAATTATGGGGGTGATAGGGGGATGTTTGGAGAGAAAAAAAATCCTCTAATTCTCAAATCCTCTAAACCAGTTGTATTCAAATGACGGTCCAGTTCCAGACCACAACTTAGTTCCATCTGGAGCATGGGTCACAATTGTGGCATTTTATCGTTTCTATAGATTAAAGTGAGCAATGTAAAAAACAACAGAGCGGAACAACCCACAACCCCACTGTAGTCATTTATGGTAATGATCTTTCTGCACTACATCCTCTAATATTTTTATCTAGAGCCAAACGCACTTCATCATTTAAGCCCTTTCCGCTCCGTGCGCGTTCTCTCTCCTGCTAAAAACGCTAAAGCACCGTATTAAGAGCAGCAGAGTACATGCTTATTTTAACAGCAGAAGCTGAAACATGGTGAGCAGCAAAACAGATACTTTTGCTAAAATGCTGTATAAAAAGAATATATATATAGAGAGAGAGAGAGAGAGAGAGAGAGAGAGAGAGAGAGAGAGAGAGAGAGAGAGAGATAGATAGATAGATAGATAGATAGATAGATAGATAGATAGATAGATAGATAGATAGATAGATAGATAGATAGATAGATAGATAGATAGATAGATAGATAGATAGATAGATAGATAGATAGATAGATAGATAACTTAAAAAGCTTTATTTTGTGCTCATTTTGAGTTTATTATTAGATTGTTTGTTTCAATAGTTTATTACTTTGAGCAACATATAAAAATACCTTATTTTAATATTTTGTTGTAAACCCTGCACCCCGTTTTCTCAGTCCCAAAGACTTCTATGTACCATGTAACGGTGTTTAAATGTAAAAATAAAAAAATAAATAACAGCCCGATAAAACAACTGATCTTACCTTTTTATATTCATATCCAGGAGAAATATTTACTTTTTTGTGGTAAATATTGGTAAAAATCTTAGACATCACTGCTTTGGCTCTCGGGGCCAAAGATTCCCATCTTTGATGAATATTTTGAGTGTTTTCTGATTTTTTCTTTTAAAAAGTACTACGGCTGCCCGATGGAAATGTACTGTTCCAAAAAAGTATTGTCCGGACCTCCCCTCGGAAGGAAATATAGAAACCGGACCTCTTGGAACTTTAAATGAATACCCCTGCTCTAAACCAACAGAAAGTAGTAGTGAGAAGTAGTTTGGCAGAACAATGTCAGATCATATTGTCAAACTTCAAATCTAGGCTTTGTTTTTATGTCAAGCACGTTCAGGAAGATTTAAAGATTGTTTTGGAAGGATGTGGATATTTATCTTGAGGATGTTATGTTAAAAATGTTTCATGTATATTTTATTTCATTTTACGGAATAAAGATTTATAAATAGATTATACAGATTAATAAAATATATTATATGTATATATACTCTGTGTGTGTGTGTGTGTGTGTGTGTGTGTGTGTGTGTGTGTGTGTGTGTGTGTGTACATATATACTTCACCCACCCCAAAACAACTATTTAATGACGTTATTTATGTGACTGATAATGTATATATTATGATTTATTTATTTATTCATTCATGCATAGATATATATTTAATATAAGTTAACAGGAACTTTTGATGAACTACACTTCCACAGCATGTATTAATCTTTAATGTTAATTTCAACATTTACTTATAAATACATAATATTTATATTAAAATCAAATGTAGTGTTTGTTAACATTAGTTGATGCACTGTGAGCTAACATGAACAAACAATGAACAGCTGGATTATTATTAACTAACATTAACAAAGATTAACAAAAACAGTAAAAAAATGTATTGCTCATGTTATTTAAAGAAATAATAAAACTAATGTCAAAAAATTAATCCTTTATTGCAAAGTGTTACCATATATTTAATAAAATAAATATTTTGGTCACATCACCCAACCTTAAAAAATGGGTTATTGATGTGATTGATAACATAATTAGCATATATATAGCATGCATGATGAACTGCATTATTTATGGTTGTTTTCAGAAAAGGCAACAGGCGTTTTATACCTGTTAGGCCTGTGCAATAAAACTTTAAACATCTGTTTTTTTTTTTTTAATAAAATTTAACGAACAGTCCTGATATTATTATACTATATTTTAAATATAGTTTCTCATTGTAATATTTTTATTTTATTTATCATTTTAATATAACAATGGTAATTATTATTATTATAGTTAAAGGAACACTACACTTTTTTTGAAAATAGGCTTATTTTCCAAGTACCCTAGAGTTAAACAGTTGAGTTTACCGTTTTCAAATCCATTCAGCCGATCTCTGTATCTGGTGGTAGCACTTTTAGCATAGCTTAGCATACATCATTGAATCTGATTAGACCATTAGCATCCCACTTAAAAAATGACTAAATTCTTTCAATATTTTTCCTATTTACAACTTGACTCAGTAGTTATATTGTGTACTAAGACCAACAGAAAATGAAGAGTTGCGCTGTGATATCATTGTGCCGCTGCACCCATGGGATGGCAGCAAAGTTCCCTGATTATTACGCAGGAACGAGAGAATTGTCCCTAACCATATCGGTCTAAAAAATAAATAAAAAAAATCACAGCTTTTCATTTTCCATATGGTCTTAGTACACAATGTAACTACATAAGAATCAAGTTTTAAATAGGAAAAAAAATTACCTTTAAAAAAATAGAGTCTTGGGTCATTTTTGATCATGATGCTAATGGTCTAATCAGATTCAATGATGTATGCTAAGCTATGCTAAAAGTGCTACCGCCAGATACAGAGATCGGCTGAATGGATTCAAAAATGGTAAAACTCAAACAGTTTATCTCTAAGGGACTTGGAAAATGAGCCTATTTTCAAAAAAAGTGGAGTGTTCCTTTAAATATGTAAGGTCATATTTTAATATTTACCATTATAATATTTATACATTTTATCTTATTATTATTTTGTTAGAGCAACAAATGGCAGCTGCTAGCTGATGAACTATTTTAGAGCCAAGCATTACTAGAAAAAACTTTAATGTACAAAATAAATCTCCATGATTTTTGCTGGCCTGTAATCACAATCACTGATATTTCTAGGTTTTCAATGAGCGTGGGAACCTCTGTCTATATATGTGCATTTTATAGTGCAAATTTAATGTACTCAGTAACAAAAATATTTCAACTTACTTTAAGGATGAAGTCTGGCGGTGTCCCAGGCCGTACTGTAGGTCTCAGGACCCCATCGTGATGCGAATGGATCAATGTTTCGTCGAGATCTAAAACTAGGATCTTTCGCTTCACGGTGTCTGAGCATGAATAAAAGACACAAACTGACAGGTTAGTCAACGGAAATCAGCATATGAAAAGACTGCAAGTTCAGCTGCCTCAGAGGCAATTAACACTCAGATCAGGCATGTTAAATCTCACTGGCAGCTTTCTGTTGTCATAACAATAACTTCAAGAAAAGATATACTCACTGAGTCGGTTTCTGGAAATGGGTGACAATGGTAAAATGTCATATCGCACTGTTTGATACTGGATTATCTAGAACAGGAAGAAGACAAAACAGGAAACAGCCACCTCAGTACAGCACAGGGCATGAAGCGTGTACAATGCAGCAGAGGATATGTGTGCACAGCTTTTACAGTTCATTTAGCATGATATAATGGTTTTAATGAAACATTACATTTTATAAATTCACAACTTTTCAGAGTTCACTAGACTCCGATGAAAAAAGAACATTTAAACATTACATGAAAGCACAATACAAATCTTGTTATTAACTAGTGAAGTATGTGAAACTTTAGATGATCCAGAATTTAATTCGGAAAAATATTTAAAAAAATGTAATTAATAAAAATGTACAGTAAATAAAGAATATACAGAAACATTCCAGCTAGTGTCGCTATCCATCCATTGCATTTTCAGTTTTTTTTTCCTACATTTTTTTTTGCTGAACTTTACATAAAGTTTTAAAATATACTCATTATATTTTTTAAAGTAATATTTAATTAAAAAGGACTATTCAACATTGGCATTAGGGCACTTCTCTCCAGGTTCAAGACTGGCATCAAACTAAAATAAAAATGATAGTAAAATAAATATCCACAGATAAAGAAATAAATAATATTCATGATTCATGAAATATAATCATAATCAATATCGGTTGATCATTAATATTTACTATAGAAATCTCCATTCCTAATATGCTATTAAAAACATTTCTAGGCCCAGAAATGGACAATTTAGCTGCTAATTCCAGGGTTTCCAGTTACATGTTATCCTGTTGTGTTATGTCTGTGTTCTATATCTCCGTTATATTTCTCCACACTCAGTGTACATTTATGCTTGTCTTTATGCCAGCTGCTGTTGTGTTTATTGTAAAGTGACCTTGAGCTAGAAAAAGCACTATAAAAAATAAACATATTTTTCCCATGACCGTGAGAACCCTAAATAAATAAAAACAAACTTGGTGTCCTGGACTTGCCATATTTTACAAATTGCTCAATTAGCAGCTTACTCAAGTACACAACCTTCTGGAATTGAACTGAGCTCAGACTCAGATCGCTTTCTTTTTAAGAGGTACAAGACCCTCTGCTTCGGTCCATCGCTCACCACAATGTGGATACTCTTCCTCTCTTTCTCCAAATCCCTCTCTTCTGAGCTATCTTTAGCTCTCCCAGCTGTCTAAAAGTGTCAGCGGAACTTCGGAGAGCACAGCCGAGCGAAACTGCCAGGGTGACTTTGAAATGGGGGCTGTTTATTCCCAACTCACATTAGGCCTCAATAAGGACTCATTCATAACGTCGGGTCAAGCTGAACTGACCCGATGCTTGCACGGCTGTTAAGCATGTTTAGAGAAGTAACTGCTACTCCGGCACCCATATCATAGTCCCAGACCAGTAATACTTTTATAATTGCATCTTAATGATCATCTTAAAGATTATTATACAACTGGCTTGCCAAAGCCTGTTGTGCACAGAGGGATTACAGCCGGTTTTCCGAGCCAAAGTGTTTACATACTCTGAGCTAAAGCATGTGACTCATTTATCAGCTAATTCTTAAAAACAATGACCTATTGGTTATTCACATATTATTATTATGTTATAAATTAATTCATAAAATATAAATCCTTTATTTTTATAAATATATAAAAAAAAATTTGTGCCAATACAATTTACACATATCTATGATCATTACTGCTTTAAGGCTTACAGTAAAAAAAAAAAAAAAATATATATATATATATATATATATATATATATAAATCATCATACACATACAGATTTAGTTTTAGTACATTTTGTATTAGTTATTGGAGTTGCCAATAGTTTTGGTAAAAACAACAACACTGGTTGGAAATAAATAAAAATTACTTATTTCACCCCGCGGATCATTAATCATTTAGGCGCATAGTAAAATGTCAAATAATATAATATTAATGAATTCAAATAAAAATGTGTCAAGCCTTGTTTTACATTAATGGTTCATGTTTGGCTGTTGAATAACACATTTACACATTTTAGAAGTTGACAAATCTGCTGTCATTATATTCTGAAAGTCAAGTGCATTAAATGAAATCAGTTATTCATGTTATTCTTCATAACCAGTAAATCTTTGTTCTTCACAACATGTTGTGCGGTTACCAACTAAATAATGGATATATCTGTATCTTTAATGAATCACAGGCCCCTTGCACAGAATAAAGATGATATAAAAGCCACTGCCTGTAGAAGATAGAGAATTAACTAACTATACCTAGCATGTTATCCAAACATTAGTCAGTTTGATAACCCAGACAGGTGTTTGTTTTCCCTTCAGACGCCTGCATGACCTGCATTTAAGTTCAGTGCCATGTCATGAAACAAAAGTTGCTCAAAACACGAAAATGACACTCTTTTGCCCACTCACCGTTCGTACGTGCTTCCTGAGGATGTATAAAAAGAAGCTCCATAGCCTGGATGTCACGCCGAGGAAAGTGCGCACACCGAGCAGACATTGGCGGGTCTTTAGCATGTCAACCATAACACCAGAGTCCGAGAGGTGTGATTTACACCGCTGACAAGAGCAATACAACACACCTGTGGAAATGAGATCCTGCCAACCATTCACAACTTCACACTGGAGCGTCCCGACGCACCTCGCGCGCCTTGATATGATTCAAATAAACGTATGAAGGGTGCTAAAGTGCAGCATTCACAAAAGTGCGTGTGGAAAATATCACTTGGTGAATGTCTTTATCCTTAGAGAGGTAGTTTCTCTGTCCGGCTCTTCAAATGCTCGGTGGCTAAGATGGTCAAACAAACTGGAGTGTCGAACAAATATCTCCGTTCTGCCAAAAGCCAAGGGAAGTGTGACTGTCCATCTGCTGCAACATTAAAACCAACCACTTTTAGATGATCTGTGAAAAAGGGGAAAGAAAACGCGTACAATTTCCCAGCGCCGAGAACAGTTTAAAGCCAATACGGTAGAGCAACACGGGCCGCCATCGCTTCCCTGACGTCACTTCCGCGAAGAGACATAAAGTTTAGTGATGTCCGGTTCGCGAACGAATCGTTCTTTTTAACCGGATCTTTATAGTGAACCGGTCGAACCAGTTCACCAAATCGAACTGAATCGTTCTAAACGGTTCGCGTCTCAAATCAGGGCTGATCCCACAAATACTGTAGATATTAACTTTCTGCCATCAGTGACAGTCTCTCAAACTAGAAATAAAACGAATATCTTGAAGTAGATGCTGTAACTCCAATCGTTAGCTGAAGTGAGGCATGTTTTGCTGAGAGATCTGATGAACTCACGAGCAGCTGATACTGAGCATGCGCGTGTAACCGAACGTACCGGTTCGGTTGTCGGATCCTCGGATCAGCAGTACAGAATCAAAACCGTTTCTATCGGACACGTTCGATACTGAGAACCGATGAGCCGATGAGCTGCGCATGCGTGTTATTTGTTCAGAGGAACGAAATGCAGGTTAAGTGTATTTAAAACTAATCACGTTTGGAAACATTATAACAAAGCTGTCACTGTATTATTTTAAAGTTTTGGAAACAATAGATTGTAAAACGGTCAAATTAAACATTTATTTGTTTTATCAATAATGCATGATATTTTCAGGAACAGCTTTTATCTTATTTAATTTCTAAGTCGATAAAGATTTTAAAATACATGTAATCAAAACAGTAGGTTTGATATTCAGCTTGCAGCACCCTGTGCTCAGCACACACACACACACACACACACACACACACACACACACACACACACACACACACACACACACACACACACACACACTGATACAGCGGTTCTCGAGTCAGATCGACCGGTTGCAACGGATCACCGGTACAGAATCGAGAACCGTTTCTATCGGACACGTTCGATCTTTCGGACATGTTCGATTCTGAGAACCGGTGAGCTGAGATACTGAGCATGCGTGAGAGCGTCGTAACCGAACTGTTTCTCTCGGACTGGGACAGCTGATGCTGATAATACATGAGCCCGGGTGAACACTGAGGATTTGTGTAAGTAGGCCTATTATGTCAATGTATGTTTATTTAATCCGTGTAAAACATCAGTGTTTGTACGACAGTGACAGTCTCTCAAACTAGAAATAAAACTAATATCTTGAAGTAGGCTAGATGTTGTAACAATCGATTCAGTTCGATTTGGTGAACTGTATTTAGTGCTGTTGCAAAACATAAATGAAAAAATGTTTCCAAGATGATGATGATGTCAATTATAATTATTACTATACTAAGTTTTGATTACAAATACTTTATATGGATGCGTTTGAATGTATTTTCATCCGCCGGGATGATAGAAATGACGTCATTACGTAAAGACGTAAAAGAACCGGTGATCCGGTTTTTTGAACCGGATCACTGAAACGAACTGTCCGAAAGAACCGGTTCGCGGAAAAGAACCGAACTTCCCATCACTAATAAAGTTTGTGCTCACGTGGCCGCGGTGGTTTTTCAAAAAAGACTCTTTCTCTATTCAAACCGTGGGACGTTTCCACAATTTCTTGTCATTTCCTTTCTTTCACTGATAAAAAGTGGTGAGGTAAAGAAAACAATTATTATTTTTGTTATAGGCCTATTCAATTATTAAAAAGAACATGCAAAAGGTTTGGTGTAGTAATGCGATTTTGATCTCAATGACTTGAACTTTTTGAATTCACTCACCAAAAGACTGATTCAGTAGCCTTTTAGAGTCACCACAAAATCTAAATGTAATTTTTAATATGGAATATTGGGGTATTTATTATAAATGAGTTAACAGTGCACATTCTTTTTTATTTATGTGCCTCTTAATTTTTCACCAAAATAACTTCTCCCTCTTGCAGAACATCTCTTCTCTGATGACATGTTTAACAGCGCGAGGGCGGGACAACCTGTCACTCACTTGAGATCGACCAATAGCAAACCACGGCAACCTAACCATCCAAACAATTCACCATGGCAATTAAAAGCCCCGCCCAACATTTTTCCTTGCTCATTTCAGGTAGACTTTAGCGTTCACGTGGCCCTGGTGGTTTTCAAAGACTTGTGAGTTCTCAATTAAAACTGCAGGAATCTTCCACAATTTTCTTGTCATTTAATTTATTTTACTGATGACAGTGATGGAAGTAAAAAAACAACATGTTTTTTTTTGTGATATTAAATTGTTAAAAATAACAAACAAAAGGTTTGGCATAGTGATGAGATCCCAATGACTAAACTATTTTGAATTTGCTCACCAAAAGATTAATTGAGTAGATTTTTAAAGTCACCATGAAATAAAAATGTAATTTTGGAATATTTGAGTATAAATAATTTATCTGTGCATGACTTCAGCAGTTTGACACGCGATCCAAACTGCTGAAATCACGTGACATTAGCGATCCGAATCTTTGATCGATTCACTGATTCATAACCTTTTTAATCTTTCTTTATTTACGTGGGTCATTTAAAATTTCTTTATTTGAAGAAATGTATTTTTGATGCTTCAAGAGATTTTAATCAACCAATAAGAATCTGATGTCACATATGGACTACTTTGATGATGTTTTTATTCCCTTTCTGGACCTGGACAGTAAAGTGTGCATAGACTGCATATGCTCTGGGACTAAAATATAAAATATCTTAAACTGTGTTCTGAAGATGAACGGAGGTCTTACGGGTGTAGAACAACATTAGGGTGAGTCATTAATAAAGAGACATCAATTTCATTTTTGGGTGAACTTACCCTTTAAGCATGTTTGTTATGCCAGTAGTTATCAGTATGATGATACTGTCGATTTTTGATTTTCAGTGTAACGCTCTATGAAGCACAGCTCCTACAGAAATCACTTTCAAAACAAGCAGCTTACTTTCAGTCAGGGCAGTGATTTCGCATGACCCATTTGGAAAATGAGTGGGTCACTTGTTTTGCCGTTGCATGAAATTTTGTCCTCAAAAAAATCTGCTGAATAACATTAAATGTGACGGCACTGTAAGATTGAACAACAAATAGATTTTTGGTGATGGCTCGATTCATAGGACTTAAAGCTTTTGAATTCATTAACCTAAAAGATTAATTCAGCAGAGTGTCTTTTTCTTTTATTCACCCCATGAATTCATTAATGAATATAATTCCTGATGGAAACAAGTTTTATTATTCTTTATTCGATTTTTTTGTGTTTGTTGCGAGACTCCAGAAACCACAGAAAACCTCAACCTCACCACAAAGGTAGGGAAGGAAATGTTAATAGCGCTATTCAGCAAAACTTAAAGGGATAGTTCACCCAAAAATCATCTCGCTCAAGTTGTTCCAAACCTGTATACATTTCTTTGTTCTGTTGAACACAAAGATATTTGGAATAATGCCTGTAACCTTGTTTGCAAGGTAGAGAGTGATCAGGAGGAGGAAGATGACAAGAGAGGAAGAGAGTAGACCTTCAATTACCACAATTCTTGTACTTTTTTATATTTTCATTTTGCTTTTTATTCCGTTTTGTTTTGTTTGAACGCTGGGCTTATTACTGTTGTGAATTAAAAACCTTTGTAGTGTGTAAGGGCATGATTAAACAATAAGTACCGTAGTTTAAAAGTGGTTTTGTGTTTGTTTTGTTAAAGCAATTCACATATAGGGATTTCCATGTACCGTCTACCCCTGCCACCCTGCCAAGACCTCTTGCCACCCCTTTGGCCCCCCCATGTAAAATTTTCTAGATCCGCCACTGTTGCAAGGTTATAAACATTCTTCAAAATATCTTCCTTTATAGAGGTTTGGAACAACTTGAGCATGGGTAAATGATGACAGAATTTTCATTTTTGGGTGAACTATCCCTTTAAGTCAGTGAAAACCTGGAAAAAAATGTGTACAATTTGTATGCATGTTTATGACTTTTAAATTTAATTTTATTGATCATTTATAGTACTTTATCTTATTTTTTTAGCATGACAAAGTTTGGGGATCATCCCATGAGCTTTGTTTAAGAACTCAACCAACAAGTGAAAAGCATGTTGAAAACCCCTCCATTGATTTCAACATGTATAAAAAACTGAATTAAATCAAATGAGCTCAGTAATAAGTCAATAATAATCATAATTGGGCAATTATGCTTAAAACATTTTCAAATCAGTCCTTGAAAATAAGTGTTTTCATCCACCAATACAAAAACTGCATAACATTACTAACACTTGTTCATTCATTTATATGTCAAAATAACATCCTTAAAGTTTGAGACCACC
Organism: Pseudorasbora parva; assembly: GCF_024679245.1. Taxonomy (NCBI): domain Eukaryota; kingdom Metazoa; phylum Chordata; class Actinopteri; order Cypriniformes; family Gobionidae; genus Pseudorasbora; species Pseudorasbora parva. The sequence goes on along the minus strand of NC_090172.1, from coordinate 9,270,067 downwards.
TTAGACTATTTGATTAATAATAAAAGTGAGTATCATAAATAAATAAATAATAAAGATGTATAAGACATTCCCAGATTTAGGTCATGATGTGGACTGTCTTCATTCACACATCAAGATCATCATCTGGATCCTCCTCGTCAAAGTCATCGTTGGCATCAGGCTCGTACATGATCCGTCCCGAGCCAGGAGTCGGCCTCAGAAGAGCTGATTTTCTGGCGGGGAAAACAGATTGCAGCATGAAAGACTGAACCTCTGACATCAAATGTATTATTTTGAAAATAACTTGGTGATATTTTTAAAATTTCTTGGTGACATCTTGGTTTACAGTGTCCTTGTTACATATTTCACATGCACGTACTATATTAATTCCAGGAAACTTTACATAATTACATGCAGCCAACCCTAAACCAAACCAAAGGTTTAACCCTACAGTAAGTATATGTTCTTCATAAATATATATAGTTCCACTGTAATAACAAGTACACCTTAAAATAAAGTGTAATCGGATTTGTTATAAAACAAGCTGATTTTTTTACAGACTATTAATATAATAAGTTATTATTGTTAACTATAACTATGAAAAATAGTTTTTGTTAATTGAAATAAAGCTAAAAATAAATACTAGATAAAAAACTTAAAGGTGCACTGTGTGGTTTTAGCGACATCTAGTGGTGAGGTTGTGAATTGCTTCCCTCGCTTTCAGAGCACAGAGCAGCTACGGTGGCCAACACAGGACAAAAATGTTGTCGTCAGAGAGAGCAGAGAGTAGTGGTGCGCGGTTATATCCCTGGGTGCCACGGATAATCCGCAGTTCAGGCGGGTCAAGTAATAAAAAATAACATTCCAAATATTGCGAGTGGGTCACGGATGGTTAAGAGACAAACCATTAATGTGTTGATTTTAATAAAAACACAGAACTCTCTTTTCACGGTAAAATGCTATGAATATACATCACTCTTACTTTTATTTTCAGCTAATTTCAAGAATAAAGACCGCAATGTGAGAAGAGAGAAGCATTAACACTAGTATAATTAGTTTTGCTATTTTTTAATTAAGACAAGCGTGTTTTGAGCTTCAGGATGCAATGCTGAACATTTATCAAATAAAAAATTTATTTAAAAGTTTATTTTGCGGCAGTTTGCACGTCAGCTTGCTGAAGAAATACAGCTAACGTTACTCATGAAAGCAACCAGCATGAACGCACATGCATCACCGTCATTGTGATGTGTAGAGTGTTTTATGGAACTTGATATATTTCATATCTCCGAATCAAGATTTTTAACAAATAGCGTAACAAGCTGTAAGCTGTCAGTGAGGAGTTACGCATTCACACACACACACACACACACACACACACACACACACACACACACACACACACACACACACACACGTGCATGAATTTGAAAGCACGTGGTTTCAGAGCTGCATGCTTTCGTTGATTGTTTTCATTGATGTGCTTTCATTGTATTTCCCACATCCCATCATATTTATAGCCCCTAACGTAGTCATAACAAATTGTGTTGTAATGATAAATAATTAGGCCAACCATAAAATGTAGATCTTTATGTGTGATATACTTTATCTGAATTAAATACAAACATCTCACGCTTTGCTCATGTCCCAGTAATTATCCCTGGACCATATAGGTTGCCGACACTTGGTTTAAATTAATTTACACAAAAATTTATATGTAATTTATATATAATTTAATTTCACAAGAGCCAACGGGTTGCAAAGTGTACATTTTTTAAACAATACCATTATCGTCTCCATGTAAACCACAAAAACACACATTTGTGAAAACCGTGATGTCATACGCTTGTGTATTACATGTTTTACAGTCTATAGGCACGTAGAGTTTCTTCACAAAGAGATACGTTTAAAAGATGGCTGCAGAGTGAAATTACTTGGCTTCAAGGAACTTTGATTTTACTAATGCTACTTTCATGTGCTATTGGAAATTTCCCACTTCTGAAGTTTTGATTATGAGCTTGTCGCATTCAAGTGCTTTATTGTTGGACAGAATAGAAATCATTATTATCGTAAATATCATGAAGACATTCTTATTAAAGCCAAAAATATATTTAGCATCCCATTTATTGGCAACCAATTAAACATTCACCGCTCTATCTAGATGGTGAGCTTGCTGACGATTCTGGAATTATGGACAAATACAGACTATTTTTGCTGTGTATAAAACATAAAATATGCTTCAAATGGTTATTCATATATGCAAATATCCACTAGCACTCTAACATCAAGTATAAGATAACACTGTTTTCAACAATAGAGGCCTCTTACTTCTCTTGGCTAAATACAAATGGCAGTGCCACTTTCTCTTTGGCTTTTCTCTCCTCCTCAGACAGGCGTAGATTGAAGGTCAAGTTTGATGCTGGATCAGCCTGCTCAGACCATAATGAAAGACAAACAGTTACAACAACAACTCCATCTAAAGTCACTGAGAATCAAAGCGGCTTTGCTCACCTCCGCTACATCTGGCTCTTTCTGCACATGCCCAGGTTGACGGGCTTTGGCGTGTACAGAAAGGGTCGCATCCTCGGACACGTTGAAATATCCTTCCTATAAATTGATTACAAACGAATGATTTTAGTTTAGACTCACAAGTTTATTCAGAGTAAAAACGTATGTCTTACCTCTTGCATAACTTTGCCTGACTTTGTGCGCCGTGTGGTCGTAGCGACAGCATGATGTTCATTTATTGCAGGTGCCACTGAGATAATAGTACTGGCTAAGTGGCTTACAATACCTACAACACCTAGCAGATGCAAGTCTGTATGCAGGAGACCGATAATAGTTTTAATATCTCCTCCTAGTGGTCAGCGAGAAGAAGAAAAAAACGAGCATTATTTCCTAATTCTTCAATGTGTCTTCAGGTCTTCATGCCTGCTAAATACCTCACTACAAAGCAAACCTACTGTGAGATGATCAAGCTAGATTTCTGACTATCACAGGCTATATTTGGTCACAAGACCGTAACAATGGCCGTCTTTGAACCTTTCTCCCCATACAACGTAGGACCACCGTTTAGAAGCAATTACCACATAAATCACCACGATTCGCCTGGGACAGCCCAACTTTTATATGTACCAGGCATTAAAGACAACACAGTATGCCATTGAGAAATGTCTCACCTTTTCTGAGCTCTTGAAGTCTCTGACAGATGACAACAGGGTCATGATGTCTTAAAACCAACGAGAGAGAGTCAACAACAAGTACTGATGCTTTGGCATGCTGCGTGTCTTTGATGAGCTTAGTTATGTGCTGAGAAGTGAACTGATCTACGGTGAAAGATGATCTGCACATCCAGCCGAGGGGATCAGGGAAACCCTTATGAAAATGAAGCCTTTAAAACACACAAAACAAGAGAAAGCATGTCGGTGGCCAAAATAGACTGCATATCAGTCCTGTATGGTAAACGAATAGTATTATATTAATCAGTAATATAAAAAAATTACATTTTGCTGTTGTTTATGCACTTACAAAATGTACTAATAACCAGTAGGCCATTAATAAATTAGGGTAACATTAGTAAATACAAATAATAATAATAATAATAATAATATCCAATATAGTTAGCAAAACATAGTTAAAAAAAATGTATATATGTATATTAACAATAATAGGGTAGAAAAATAACCAGTCTTATATAATTAAAAATATTAATATTAATGTCAAAGGATGTGCATATGTGTGGCACAAATTAATAACATGGCTAAATGTAATACTTCTGCTGTTGTTTTTGTACATAACATATGTTTTTGTTTATTTAACATGTTTATTTTAAACATCAGTGGGGAAAAAAGGTAAATGCACATAATATAAAGTAACTAACAATAGCATGCATAGTTAAGGTAACAAAATAACCACCAGACTTATAAACTATATATATATATATATATATATATATATATATATATACTGCATGTATATTTAATATTCTGCTGTTAAGCATTTACAATATGTGTTTGTTTTGCATAAATAAATGAATAAAAAAGGTAATTTATAAAAAAAGAACTAAGCACTTGTTTAAGCACTTACAATACATATTTGTTTTGCAAAACTTAAAAAAAGGTAATAATTCTAGGTCATTTATTTTCTTTTGCGCAACAAATTATTTAATGTGGAATTATGTCACCACCTGGAAAAAAAACTTGAATTCTGAAGCAAAACCAGTTGGAAACAACTGCATTGATTTCAAATGAGGTGCACACTTACACACTGTCTATGATGTCAGGTGCTTTTAAGGTGTCACCCTATGCATAAGTTATATTTTTTTATTTTGCTCACTTCTGCATACAGCTTCTGTCCAAGCCAGCACACACATCTGTTTCACTCGCCTCAAATCCCAGCACATGTACGTCCTCGCCCCTTTAAAAGATTTGAACACAAATCAAACAGTATGCAAAGTGTAAAAACGTCATGGATGGAAGTCAATAAAAAAGAAACAGCTGCAGACAGGAACTTGCCTCTTCAAAGCTGCATTAATGAAACACTTGAGGATGCCACGACCGGTGCATTTGACAGTGTCTGAAAACAAGTAAACCAACAGATGATTACTAACGGGGTACTTTACTGAGACTCGTGTAAGTTGATGAAATGCAGTTACCTTGAATGAGTGTGAATCCTCCAGCCTCTGCTCCCTGTAGCACATCTAGCAGCATGACTCAAACGTTCATGTAAACACTATCAGCTAACAGAGAAACAAATCACTTTTGTGCGTGGCCAGCTACTGGATGGCTTATTACAACAACACTATTGATTAAATATCTCAAAGAACTAAGTAAAATTCAAAACGCCTGGTTATGGGTTATTGTACGATTCACGATCAACACATGTTTGATTACCGCGAATACTCAATTTCCCAAAAGCACAGCGGCTGATCGAAGAGGTCTTCTTCTGCATCGTTGTTTGCACATTTGAGGAAGGCACTAGCGTCACCTACTGTGCTGTAGTATGGACAGGATTTTTTTCAGCTTTCACAAAAACATACAATGACATTATAAAAAAGAATTTGGGGCAAACAAACAACATATCTTACAAGGTAGATGGACATATACAATATTGTTTCATGTAAATTAAGGTGTTTTTTTAGCACTTTCCATCAGGATAATCATTTTTGGTGGTCCAGAGCATCTAAAAAATTGAAAACCCCTGATATCATCTAAGAAATTTGAACCCTTCATTTCTGTCATTTCTGACTGGAGAATTTTACGCTTTGAAATCACAGCTTCACCGAAATTATATGTGACTTTTATGATACTTGGAAATGGAATGTGAACCAAAAAATAAATACATGATTGGAACAGCCTAAGTGGTCATAAAAAAATAGTCTGACTCATGGTCTTCAGTCAAAAATGATCGACCATAGGAAATTAATGTGATATTGACAAAAAATACTGATCATTTTTGTGTGCACAATCTACAAATCGGACACAATACTGAAAAAAATACACAGCAGTGAAGGGATGACACTATAAAATATCAAGAATGTGATATAGACATATCCACTCCACACACACGCACACACACCTATGAACCACTGTGTCTGTAACAGAGTTTTGAGAATATGTGAATTCAGTCATAATTCTGAAAAAGCTCACAGCAGTGAATGGTTGACACTCTAAAACAACAAGACTGTAAAATAAACACACCCATCCCCCCCCACACACAGATACACCTGAACCACTGTCATTAACGCAGAGTAATGTTTTGAGTGTATGTGAAATCAATTCAATAATTCAGTAACGATGCAGAAAAAAGCTCACCGCCGAGATGTGGTGCAACAGGGTGAATGAATGAATTGCATTGTTTTTTGTTTTTTTTTTGTTTGTTTTTTATTAAATTCTGAACCAAAAAATGGGTAACAAAATTGTGTTCTCTTTCTATCAACAGCTGGTCTGCCTTAGAAAATTGGGGGGGGGGGGGGGGGGGGATTCTGTCCTTATTTACTCATGAATGCTAGGAATTCTGTCCTTATTTACTCAGGTTGTTCCAAACCCCCACGTTCCTGAGAAGTCTTGAAAAGTGAAGCCAAAGAGTTTCTACCACCACCTGGGTGGCTGGACCCAGTATAAGTCATAAACCTCGTCCTCTCCATGTAATCGAATGAGACCAAACAATCAAATTGCACTTTAAATCATTTTTTTATCATTTTAGGTAATTTTCATCAGGCTGATGTAAGTTCAAGTGTTATTTTAGTTTGGTTTTGTCTCAAATGGAGGTGTGACGTCATGATTGACAGTTGAGATTGATAGTAGGCTACTCTGCATGAAGTAGTCACCGAGGCACAAACATACTTTTTTAGGCCTTTTCATGAGGAGATTAGAGCTTCAATTTAAATTTGTACATTTCCATAACAGTTTATTTCACACTGACATAGAGTTTTTCTGCAGTAAACTGAACTAACAAATTTTGCGGGAGTGTGGACGAGGCCTTGATACTGCGGCTCCACTTCATGCTCACTACTGCACAGACTCAGGCACTAAGGATTCTTCTGCCCCAATATCGAATACTTCTCTATTATATAGTATGTAAATAGTAAATGTAAATGTAAACAGTAAATAGTATAGTAGTACATCCAAATTACATTCATCCTATACCATATATAACATACTTTTTTTAATAAGTTCAAATGTAGCCAATACAGTACAAGATTTTAGACACATTGGCTTTTTCACAGTGGTAGAGAGCAATGGTTTGTCATCCATTGTTTTTTACAGTCTATATATTTCTAACCTGTATAATTTGTATTTTATTTTAAAGAATATGGGTAGTCAAAATTGATTTCTATAATATGGGGGGGGGGGGTACTATGGAGCTTATCAACTGTTTGATTACCAACATTCTTCAGTTATATAATATATTAAATTTTATTATATAATATATAAAATACAAGTAAATATTCATACAAGTTTGGAACAACTTAAGGGTGAGTAAATGATGACAGAATTTCCTTTTTCAGGTGTACTATCCCTTTAACCTTGATTAGTTTTATCAGTCTGGTTGTTTGTAACCCGGCTTTGTAGCCTCTAAATCTGAACAGCAAGGATATTTTTATCTTAGAGGCAGCAAAGCTATTAAATTGTCAAGGCCCAACATAACATTTAGCTCAACATTGCCCTCTGTTGATATTATACGGAACATGAGGGGAAAACAACGTGTATGTTTTTAAGATTCACACCTATACTCACTGAATTATGAGTTTGAAATGACGAACTATGGAAGGGTACAGGCTTATTTCTAAATATTTTCTTCTAAAAAATTATATTTATTCACTTTATACCTTAAGTTGTGTCAACTCCGTCAGACACACTAAAAAGCATGCTAATTTAAACTATCAAAACCAATGTAGAGTCTTCGGTTATATTGGTGTTCATTAAGGGAGCTAAATCATAAAACACATTCTAAGTGTATTATTATTGTTTGTTTTCACACTATGAACAAACCAGTTTCTAAATTCCTTTTAATATTTAAAATATATCACCAATGTTCTCAGGTAATTAAGACACAATAACATGTAGTTCCATTGATGTTGTAAAAAAATTACACAATAAACTGAAAAAAGAATAAGATATTTCTTTCAAAATTAACACCTGACGGTATAAAACACTGACGGAGTTGACAAAGGTCAAGCTGAGGCCAAATATACAGTATATGTAAATAGAATCATGAAACAGCATAAGAATAATTCCCCATATGCAAAATCATATTAAATCACATTTTACAGACTTTTTGAGAGCACTATCCATCAGATATAAAAACCTGACGGAGTTGACGTCTGATGGAGTTGACAAAATAATTTTTACCCCCACCTTAACCATGTAGAGTAGCAGTTAAATGTTTTGCCTCAGTTGTAGCTGCCTTAATAAACTTGAAATGGCAAGACTTATCCCTCAAATATTTACAGAAACGATTACACTGCAATGACAGAGTTGACATGTTAAAGCTAGGATACAGAGACTTCAATATTGTTTGTTTAAAATATTTTTAAAAATCTATCTATTATTTCCAGGACTTTGTGTCCTACTGTGAGATCCACAATAAGCAGGAAACAGTTAATGCTCCTCAGAGTTAAAGCTGCCCATGACACTGCCTGATTTATTCAGAATTATAAAAAAATCTGACAGAGTTGATGCAAAGTGAGGACACAAATCACTTTTATTTTTAAATGGAAAATATAATCCAATATTTACTTCCTGTTGTATAGATCTCCACCTTTTACTCTAACTGTGTATTTTTGAATTTGCTGCATTTTTAAACACTTTGTTTGACAGTTTTACATTGTGACCTCATGCTGAGGACAGGTTAGATTACCTGTGTCTCCATGTAATTATAGGGAGTGACTTTAAAATAAGACTAAAGAAATGATTTAAAAGTATAAGCAATAAATGTCCTGAGTATACAAATTTCCCTTAGATAGATGTAACATTTAAAGTATTTTTATTGTGTTGATATTCTTACTTTTTAACATGTTTTGCCCCTTATCTCAAGAAGTTATATTACATATAAATATAGATATTTTATATATGATTTATTTTTTCTTAAATATAAACGTGTGTGTGTGTGTGTGTGTGTGTGTGTGTGTGTGTGTGTGTGTGTGTGTGTGTGTGTGTGTGTGTGTGTGTGTGTGTGTGTGTGTATGTATGTATGTATATATATATATATATATATATATATATACATACATACACACACACACACACACACACACACACACACACACACACACACAATATTTTATTTACAAAGTTTCTCTAACAACTGAAATGTTTCTGTTGTAATGTACGAGCATAGTGTACGAGTCGCGGATCAACTCCTCCATGACGTCATCAACGCGCGCCGCTGGGCTTCAGTCTGCTGGCCTCTGGAATGGGCAGATATCACCAGCCCATATTTCACCATTGATTTACTGCACGAACTCCACCGAGAGTCTGTATTTTTGCCCGTCGTCTACACGATGCTATGCGGAGGTGAGTGTTTTTTTGTCGCAGGGCGTTTGCGTGCGGGTGAAGAAGCGGCGGTTTGAGTATGTGGGAAGAGCGATTAGCCCGTTAGCGGCGGTCCGGTGGAAATCCCAGCCTCTCATTTACTCCTGCTTTAGTTTCAAACATGCTTTTGGCTACCAAAGTTTGACTGGACGTAATGAAGCGAACGCACCGAACTGTTCTATGCAAATTAATGATTATATTCCCCGTGTGAAACGTCTGGCTAGTGAAGTTAAAGGCTTTAATAGCAGCTGGCTAACGCTTGATTCTTGATGAAAACATCACTAGTGTCTCTACTTGACCTGTGCCACGATTCACTTCACGTCAGTGCTCACAGGGATCGGTGACACCAAACACATCGAAATGTACGTTAATTACATCTTATTTGTGCCATTTAATATTTTTTCCGCGTATCTTTATGTTGTTACAGTTTATTAATGTCAGGACAATGTAGTCCGGCGAAGTTTCCGTATCATATAAACTTTTAGTTTTAGCAAGAGATTCAGTGACTACTGTTTGATTCATGAAATTGGATATTAAAATGTGATATTACTATATTTACAAAGCTGGCTTTGCATGTTGTATCAGAAACCTGCATATCAGAAACCTGGCATGTAGTATCAGAAATCTACTTTTACTGCGGAGCAATAGTTCCACCTAGGATTGATTTTCTTGGGCATTTTATTACCTTTTACTTTGTCTAAATATATTAAAACAAAGTCTGTCGTTTATTTATGTAAGAGACTTGAAGTCTGCACTAAACCCATAATATGCCTATATTTGAATGAATGTGAAATATACCAAATGTTAGACGAGGACACACGCACACATTACAAAATAGTATATGTTTTCAATATAAAAGTTTTTTTTGCTCCAGATTACTTTCTGATTTATCAAGAATGTAGTCCATAGTATATAAGAATAACTGGTGTCTGTGTCTTTAAGAGAACTGACAAAAAATGCCTAGTTTGCTCTTTCTGCACTTTCTTTCCCTTTATTGAATCTAGCGTGTATGAATCACAGAAGCATCATAGGCCAAATGTATTTTAAGTGCTTTGTCTTTTCGGCCTAATTCTTTAAACTATTGTGGCTGTTACTGCACCTTTTTTTCGAGGTGAGATATATTGTTAAACCATTATTATAATACGCTTTGAAATGTTAATAACAGTTTTTAGAGTATGATATCAACATTAGTAATTAGAATAAATTGCAGTAAAATGTGATAAATCGTACATTTTTGAATGATTTCGCTTGCGTATGTGTAAATAGAGGTTTACAAAATTTCCCTTTAACTGCTCTAATGAGGTTTAGTGATGCTTGTGTTTTGCTTTCTAGTGTCCACAATGTTGTATTTAGGCCAAACTGGAAGGGACATTTGTGGATTTCCTCGGTAATTTCCAATGGGTTTTTTAGAAAAGTGGTTTGTTTTGATGTATGAGTAAAACATGTCTGTGGTTAAGGTTACTCAAAGAGACTTCCACATTTTGCTCTAGAATATAAATGACACGCAGTCATACCTTAAAAAATGCCATGTTGTCATTGTGTTTTTCAGACTTTTTTTTTAACATTAAAAATACAATATACAATATTTAGCCTGACTCATTTTAGTCAATTATAATTTTTTTAGTTAAAGGTGCACTATGTAGTATTTTGCAGTAAAATATCCAAAAACCACTAGGCCAGTGTTATATATTTTGTTCAGTTGAGTACCTACAATATCCCAAATGTTTCCAACTATTTGAAAATTGTGAGAAAATTGCTATTTTAACTAAGAACCGGGACGTTTCAGCATAGCGTTTGACCGAGTCGTCTGTCAATCGCGTCATATCTGCGCTACCCTCGGTTTTATTCTGCAGAAGCACTTTTCTCTAAGCAGTGTGAATGTCACAGCAGCGCCGAGCGAACACACAGAGGAACGTCATAACATAATTTTAAACACACTTAAATGTATCTAATATGATAAACAGAGCTGCTTTACCTGACCGGAAAAAGCAGAAGTGGGAGCGGCCGGCAACTGTGTCTCGTCCCGTCATAATAAAAGTCCTGGTACTCCGAGCCGTGTGTTTGTTTAACAATCGCTCCAGCGGCCATGCTCAGCTCCACAACATTCGGTCCTGCTCTGCTTTACACTACAGTCACATTAATAACCGCACCCACGAACGTGATTTCTGCCTGAGTCCTATTTTCCACCGGCTGTGAGGTGAAGACCACATGTCCCAAGATACTGCGCTCAAACTTGGTGTCATCAAACTACACCTTTGTTTAGAATAGGCACCCTTCATGGACGAGAAGTTGCAGTGCACCTTTAAGTTTTTGTTTATCTCTAATTCCTTTTATTTCACTTACTCTTAAATATTTTATTTTGTTGCCAATGCAAAATTCTCGGCTCAGTTTTTTTAATAGTCTATTTTTATTTAGCTTTGTTACAAAAACATTTTTAATAGTTTTAGTTCATAATAACACCTGCATTATAATAAAATCCTTTAACAACCCTTATGGTTGTTTAATTAATGGCACATAACTTGCTAAATGGTTGTATTAGTGTATATTGTCCAAATAATCTGAATGGAATAAAACTTGACTGCAACTCTAATATTGATTGTTGTATTAAACTGACAAATAAATGAGGAGATATGGGAGCAGGAGAAAGGAGTGGAGTAGAGAAAAATTACACATTGTTTATTTACTTGTACTACCGGCATTGTAACAACACAAACATGGTTAAAAATGGCAGAATTGGTGAAAAAATTCCCTTTAAAAATGTGAAATGTGAACTAAATTGCTATTTAATACTTATTTGAAAACATGCACTCTTGCACGTTGCTTGTAAGTAACAAGGCAGTAGACTGTTCTAAAAATTCACCAAAAATATTTTAGCAATTTATATATGCTGAGTTTGAAAGTGCCGTTTGGCAGATTGGCCACATGTTTTAATATCCCAGATTTATGCTGATTATGGGGTGTGACGAGACCCTTATCTCACGAGATGAGTCATGAGACACAAGATTTTTACATAGTGTTTTTTTAAGAAATCCTCAGTGATGAAATGACTAGAACAATAGTTTTACTATTTTTCTAGTAGACAACAATACTCGAGAGCTGTAAATGTTTTGCCAAAAACTCAACGGACTGGCTTCTGTCCTGTATGATTGATCTCTTCAGACCTTAGAACTGCACACGTGAGCTTCTTTTGACCTCCTAACTGAACTTCTTTCCACAAATTGATCATAGATCTTAAGTGCAAACAATAATCATAATCAAAGTACTCAATATTCAAAGTGCAAATAGAGAAAAAAAAATTATTCAAGCATTATACAGAGCTAAGAGATGGTTACAACTAGGGCTGCACGATTAATCGAAATCTAACCGCAATCGCGATTTGGCTTGTGTGCGATTTATGAAAGCTCAAAGGCTGCGATTTTAAATAAAATAAATAAATGCCCAGTGTGTTAGCAAAGAGCAGCTCTGTGATCAGGAGTAACGCTGCTTCGTCTGAAAGACTACGAGTTTGAAGAAAAAGCAACAGGAGTCAAACATCTTCACAAACTAGTGAAGCGTTCATAAACCTGTTCAACAAAAGACAACGTTTAATAACATGCTTTACCTCACTTCATATCATCAGTCGAGTGTGTGTGTGAGCAGATGTGGCTTCTCATCACAGAGTGAGGCAGACGATGCGCTATTTTATAGTATTCTATACAGTGATAAAGTCTATGTCAATCAGCACTGCATTATAATATACTTTATTATTGTGAAAATACCCTTGACGGCTTGAAGAACTCAAATACACCATATTTTGCTGCAGTTGTGTTTATTGTCGTCATGTTTAATCAAAGCTTTTAGAGGCCTGAAAATTAACGTCATTACTTCTCTGAGGCTTTTCCGCTCAAGGACGCTCTCTGGCCTTCAGTATGAATTATAAACTTTAGGTAATAAATAATACTTAAAGGTCCACAATTTGCATTTAGGAGATATAAGCATTCAAAATTTAGTCTCCCACTTCCGTTAAAATGAATCTCAGATTTTGGTGACATCATTGCAGACTTCACTTTCTCGTCAAATGTTCTGTCCAATCAAAATGCTCTCTAGAGACAGCTTTTCACCTCGACGAGAAATCTCGTCACACCCCTAATGCTGATGCAACAATCTCTAAAACAGCTGTTTTATTAGCCTGGTCAGTATGTTGAGCACTAGTCTATACACCATTAGTTTAAATATGTAATTTATATACATCATTTCTTTATGCATTTAGGTAAGGTGATGGAAGAGGCCAGTGGGAGGTTCTCAGAACTGATTCCGGTGGTGCTATTTCCGCGGCTGTCAGGCTTTGTCCCTTCCTCTGTTCAGTAACAGCGCCCATTCTCATCCCAAATCACCATGAAGCCAGTCCACGAGCGCAACCAGGAGTGCCTCCCTCCCAAAAAGCGGGACCTCCCTGTTAACAACAACAGCACCTCCGCCAACCACAACAACAGCGGCAGTAGCATCAGCGGCGGAGCGGGAGGCAGCGGAATCGGGAGTGGAGGAGGAGGAGGTGAGGATGGCCAATCTTCACAAAGCTCTGGAGTGAGCGGAGAAGCCCAAAGTGGGAGCGGAGAGTGGGTGCGAGCCCAGCCGAGCATGCATTATGGGGTGGAGAGTGCTGAGGGTCTCATCGGGGTACCCATCGATCAGTACAGCATGCTCTATAAAGTAGCCTTGCCCGCTGGCACCTACTCACCCACCAGTCTGCACCCTGTTCTTAGCCACATTTCTCCTGCCTACACTGTTCCTTCATCGGTGTTACAGCATACTAGTGTTCCCTACCCTCCGCTCGGCTACACCCAGATCCCACACTCCTCCTTGCAGTTTGTTAGCTCTCCATACGGTGCTGCGGTACCCTACGCCGTGCCTCCGGGATTTGTTCCCAGCTCCTTGATACCACCTCAGTCCGCCATTTCACAGCCTCACCTGGTTCCATACACATCAGTGATTCAGGAAGGAGTGGTCTCATCCCCTCCCCAGCAGCAGATTTCGACCCACGCGTACACCAAAATGGCAGCGCCTCTGGTGCTCCCGTCTGAGCAGGCGGTGTCACAAGCGGCGCTTGGGACTGTTGGGATGCTTCCTGCCGGGGAGCTCAGCCCGAGAGGCGTGCCTATGTTCTACCACCCCACCGTCAGGAGCGCTCAACCTCAACGAGACCTGCACTGCAGCTCCCTAGAGCAGGAACGGGAGGTGAACGGTGGGGAACGAGACCACGGAGGCAGGGAGAGCCATCAGGATGCAGTTTATTCGGCCAGAAGTGCACGGCTGCTGCAGGCTGCTGCGCTCGACCCCCAGCAAGACAAGAGCCTGAAAAACCGCAGGCTGGAGGGCAGAATGTCACCAGGACAGAGCAACACGCCAGACACTGATCTCGAGGTGAGGAACGGATGGTTTACTATTATAGGATCAATCTGTTATATAATGCAATTTTTGTACAAGTTAATGATTATTTAGTGTCTAAATAAAAACTTTGTAACATACTTTAATAAAAAAAAATCTATTTAGCATTCTAAGAAATCACTCAATTAACCTGGTGAAAAACAGCTCTGTTTTCAGCAAGCCGTTTCTGTGCATGTCCCTTTTATGCTAATGAGCTTTGCTCACCCCGCTCCTCTGTTCAGTGAGGGCTTTGAGTGTGAAGCGCTGCTTAGACAACAGGAGAAAGTTTGACAACGCCAGTCTCTCAGGACACATCTGTGCAAGTTCAACCGTATCTATCAATTCGATATATCAGATATATCAACATCTAAATGACTGCTGTGTTCATTATTACACCCAAGAACAAAACACCACAATCACTTAGACGCCATTGTGCTCCAGCATATCCACAATGGCGGACAACTTGCGCTCGCTCAGGGCGGGTCTGAGCTGAAACGCTGCTGTCAATCAACAGTCGTGGGAGCGGTGTCCGTTCGTGTGACGTCACAAATCGAACGGCTTGGTTTCAGACAGGTGAAAACATATAAGGAGATTTAAAAAAAAAAAACACTTGATGGATTTTTATCATTATAGGATGGTTGTGTACAGTTACTACCATCAACTTGTAAAAGTGCATGTACCATTATATGACCCCTTTAAAAGTAAATGAAATGTCTTGAAGTTTCATATAGAGTTTTAGAAATGAACCCTTTTCAGAGACTGTGATGACGCATTTCCACAGTTTTCAGCATTGGAAATCTAGAAAAGTTCTTCATATTAAAAAAATAAATAAATTCTGCAATCTCCCATTCACCACTTTAGAAGTTTACCCAACTGACGATTTCTGAGAATCACGGAAATGTTAAAAGGGTCCCATTCAAAGAAAATGTGTTTTTGAAGGTCTGTGGTTTTTCACTCCAGAATTTGACCTTTTCAAACAACAAATTGAAAAAGTACATGCTGTGGCTTGAAAATAACGATCCAGAGCATGTAAGGTGCGATTTATGTGGGACAGTGTATATTGTGTTTAAACACATATGTATTGAGTCCAAACTGGACGAGACATTTGTGGATTTCCTTGGTATGACAATAGTGCAACAATTTTATTGCTAATGTCAGCCAGTTAAAACTGCTTCTAAATGAACCAACCACATATTTAACCTTCTGTTTTACTACAATTCATAAAAAAAGTTGCCATGCTATAATCAGAAATGGATTGTATAGTGGGTGTTACATGTCAGAATAGAGCAAGACCAAATGTGGGTTTGCTAAAACAAACGCCTAAATAGCTATTTGAAAAGGGGAAGTGATTTCAGAGGAAGAGCAAGTTATTACAATATCCCCAGGAATGTACTTTTAAGTAAATTGTATGGTCAATTTTGATTTCTTATAGACTTGTTGGAACAGTAATTTGCATCATTGGACTATTGAGTGCACTGCAGAATAGTTTATTAGAAATGGTGACAAGTCACTCAAACTACTTAAATATATCAGTATCAGTAGCGATCTTTGTTTAAAGGTGCAATAAGTTCAAGTTCAATTGTATTTATATAACACATTTCCCACAGCCCCCAGGCTGACCAAAGTGCTTTACAGAAGGTCAAGAATAGCATCCATACATAAAAATAAAACCAGAACAGAGTAAAAAATAAAAAGCACAACTTTTAAAAGTCAAACACATCAGGGTAATCAGTACGCTAAAGAAAATAGAAAAGTTTTTAACAGTGACTTAAAAATAGACAGGGTAGGGGCCAGCCTGATCTCTAAAGGCAGGGTATTCCAGAGTCGTGGCCCTGCTACCGCAAATGCACGCTCACCTCTACGCTTCTGTCTAGCGCGTGGAACGACCAGCAAAGCATGATCACAAGAACGGAGTCTTCTGGAAGGAGTATAGGAGTGAAGGAGTTCTGATAGTAAGAATAAGTGATTTCTGAGACACACTGTTGATATTTGAAATCGACACTCAAACAAACACACATTGTGTTTTCGACACCCAAACAAACACTGGTCATTGCTCCACCCCCAAAATAGCAAATATATAATGCAACACAAGCCACTAAAAGCTGCCTCATCAGACAGCTCACACAAGTATGGATGAATCCGCTGTGATTTAAAGGATTAGTTTGTCTACTTGCTGATTGGCTACAAGGTGCTCTGCTGGATCGTACTTAGATTTTTCTCCATTTTACACAGATTATGCACAAACGCATTTTTTTTCAACACAGAAACATCTAGCGGATATTCACAAAATAGTTTGTTTAGGTGTTGAGTTAAATTTTCATCAGTGTTTCTCATAAATCACTTACTGCAACTTAAAGTCTAGATGAAGAGATCCCAATTAAACAAATAACACAAATAACTGCACATTTTATATTTAAATTTGTAAATAATTTGAGCCCTGTGCGGGCCTCAAATCTAGGCCCAAGCCCGGCCCTGGCCCGAGACGCTGAGGCCCTAGCCCGGCCCCTGTCCGACAGCTTATCAAAATTTTAGACCGGTGTCCGACTGGAACCCGTGTTTTTAAAAAAAATGTTATACATTGTTGCAGCCATTAAAATAGTAAAGTTTTGTTCTTTTGACAAAGTAGTTATATTTCGCTTTGTTTCGTTTAGAGCAATTTAATTTTTTTGTTAAATTAAAGTTTACATTTTTTTAAGTAGAGACCAAGCAACCAGCGGCCACCAGTGAGATAACCGCATGCTTAATCAATTAAGCCTCTCAAATCAACTCTTGACTTTTCTTGCCTATAATAAAATCCATAGATATAACACTTCAAGCATCACAATGTTAGTTCATTTAGCCTACTATAATATTGCCTCCACAGTAAAAGGCATTTTTTGACGAGCTGAGGCAGGCTGAATACTGCTCACGGCTCTCGCAAACGAAACAGGCTTAACAATCTAAACAAAAAAAAAGAAAAAAAGAAAATGCAGGTTGTCTTATACCTTACACCTACACAAAATGAATATAAATCCAATCTTCAATTCCTGCGGTGTATGCCCATTTAACAGAGTTCACAGCAACGAAAGCAAAAGATTCAAGATGCATTTTATTCAGCAGCTTGTTTCAAATTTAAAGACCGCGATATGAGAGAGCGACCTAAGCACTGGTAAGATCATTTAGTCTTATTCATTTTAATTGAAGATGATTGTGTTTTTGAGCATCTAAGACTTATTTTAAGTTTCATTTATGGCCATTTGCATTGGCTTGCTTTGCTCATTTGCTTCGATGCGTGTTGCAGTAGCACCATCTGTCTACAACATATAGCCCATAAAGCGCTCTCACACGTTTATTTTTTATCTGTTTGCCAGGAGTAAAATGTATACATGTGGTTTAAACATCCAGATACATTAACATTTGTCCGGTTTTGTCTGAAATGCTTTCATGCACCTTCTGAATTGGTTTGTTTAAGCGATCGGAATTAAATTGGCTACGCCTCGAAATAATCTCCGAAGGTATTTAGGCCAACTCCTGGTCATTTTGCAATCAGATAGATACCTTGTCAGAGAAAATGAATGAAGCAACCAGTTGTAAAAAGGCCATAACTCTAGCAGCTGCGCGGAAGAAACGCAAGCTGGACGCGGCGTAGACTCTGAACACTGTGCGAGCCATGTCTTGACAGTCGCATAAGCTATTATAGTTGTGTTGTTTCCACCAGCGCAGGACATCTCATTGTTCCTTTTAATTAATAAAATAAATATAAAACGAAGGAGAGGCCTAAAAAAGGTCTGAAGCCCGGCCCGCGTTTTAGGTATGATGTGAAAATTGACACGAAGCCCGGCCCTAGGGGCGTAAAAAAGTCGAGTCCCGTCGGGCTCAGGCATAAATGCAGGGCTTTAATAATAATGAATGGATATGCTGGGGGTTATTTTCATGTTTATATCAGATTTTTTAAATTCTGAATGTTAAAATTCTCTGAAGTGTGGTTTCAGATTTTTGGATCCCACTGTACCATTTCTTTTTAAATGTATTATATACTATTATTAGCCTGGATGCCAGCCGAATTCAGCCCCGCCCACAACATTTTTAGGTCCGGGCAGTTCGGTCTGGCATTGCTCCATAGAGGAGTAATTATCCCCGAACAGAAACAGTTCAGACCATTGAAATGATCAGAGTGGGCTTTAGACGATGACGGACAGATGATCAACAGTAACGTAATCATGCACTCCATCAAAGGGGCTTGCATTATATTTACTCAAATCCTAAACGGAGAGCTTATTTGTATATTCATTCGCCTTCACAATTTCTCTCAAAAATGATGATCATGTTGGCTAAGTACTCTGTGTATCATTAAATTCTTACATTTTTTCACAACACCGGCAAAGATTGTTTATTTCAGCACACGTGTAGACAGGGTTGCCAAGTTTTTACAACAAAACCCGCCAACTACTAGCCCTAAACAATAGCTTCTCGGGGGGTTCTCCAGAAAAAAAATGGTGATTGGGGGTAAAATGTGTGTTATTTTGGCATAGTTGCCTGCTAAAACTTACACTCATGGTCTATATATCACATAATAGTCGCTTCAACCCGCAGACATAGAAAACAACCCGCTGAAAAAAAAAATGCGGACTTGGCAACACCGTGCAGTTGAGCTTTGTTGACGTCGCTTCGTTGCTCTGATTGGTTGTAGGTCTATCCAATTGAGGTCTTTCCTGGTTCGGTTGAAACGCCCCATAATCACAGCCCAATGGAGCATTTTTAGACTCATATTCTGACTAGAATTGAGTATGACCATGTCAGGCTATACTATTATAGTATTTATTAAAGGGGTCATATAATGGCATTTTTGTACAAGTTATTATGATTCTTTAGTGTCTAAATGATAACTTTGTAATATACTTTAATTCAAAATTCTCATTAGTATTGTAAGAAAACACTAATCTTACTTCGTCAAAAACAGCTCTGTTTTCAGCAAGCCGTTCTCGTGCATACAGCTTTAAATGCTAATGAGCTTTGCTCACCCCACCCCTCTGTTCTGCGGGCGCTTTCACACACACAAACACACGAAAACAAAACTCAGCCACTGCATCTTGAGCGGTTCGGATTTAGGAACATCAGAATGACTGCTGTGTTCATTATTGCACCCAAGAACAGAACACTACAATCGCTCAGACGCCATTCTGCTCCAGCGTATTCACAATGGCAGACTGTGACAGAGCTCGCGCAGGGCGGGTCTGAGATGAAATTGCTTGTCAATCAACAGTTGTGGGAGGGGTGTCGGGTCGTGTGATGTCACACGGCCGAACGGCTCGATTTGAGACGGGGGAAAACATATAAGGAGATTAAAATTTTTTTTATGGATTTTTATCATTATAGGATGGTTGTGTACAGGCACTGCCAACACACATTTCCATACAATCAGCTTGTAAAAGTGCATGTACCATTATATGCCCCCTTTAATGTTTTGAGTTAGCTTTTGTTTGTAGGTTTCATTTTTTAGTTTAAGTAACTGTAGTAATGTTAGTAGTAATGTTACATGCTTTTGTAATTTTTGTTAATTTTTGTATTTCTATTCCACTTTAATATCTTTTTATTTCAGTTTTATTTTTGTTAATTTTAGAACTTCAACTTAAATTGTATTAATTTCAGTTATTTGCCAAGACAGCACATCTAAGAATTTCAGATTCAGATTTAGAATATCACTGCACTGAACATATCAGAAAATCTTGATGTTGATGTTATTTTTACAACTTCCCAGAAACCCATATTGGGAAAGAAGTTGGAAATTAGTTTTCTTTGTTGAACTAATCTTTACCAACAACTTGACCATTATCCTGCCAGTAAGGTTCACTTGGGGTGCAACTACTCACTGTGATGTTTTGCAATGTCAGACTTTGCAAAACCGAACTTGATGTAATATTGTAGCATAATCGGGACCTACACAGAGTAGTTTTTTAAATGTCTCGTGCTTCATCCCTACTTAATGCATTTTCAGAGTTTTTAGGCAATTCTTGTGAGTCAGCATCAGTTACACCACTTCCTTCCTTTATTAGCTGTTCTTTGGGTGTGTTGAGGATTGAGTAACTTAGGCTACTACTTCTTAGAAACAACAGAGATTTGGTTTTTGATTTATACACAGCAGAATCTGCTGCGACATGTCTTGAGGCATTTGTCACTATTCAGCTCCATCAAAAAATCCATTTTATCTCTATCAAGCCTACTGTGTCATATTTGATGATATTTTTTTAAGGCCTTTAAATGATCAACATGATCAGAACTTTGCTGAAAATCCTGTTGTACACAATCTACTACCGGTACATGTCTTCTGCCGTCTGATTGATAGTTTATAATTCTTTAGCAAGTAAAAGTATAACTTTTAATATCATTTTAACAGCGTTCTGTTTTTGTGCTGTAAAATCTTTACTGAATTTTATTAAGTAGACATTAGAATTTTATACTTAATTTGAAGAAAAATCATGTTAAAATGTGAGTATCAAATGATACATCAAGCTTTTGATTTATTTATTTTTCTCTTAGTCATCAATGTGCATTGCATTATATGTTTCGTCACATACAATAAAAAAAATAAAACTAAGCATTTGAATATTGTCTTACCAAGATATTGGGAGAAAGGCTATAGAGTGACAACTGATATTCATATGCAATTTGTGCAAGTAGTCTGCTGAACTGTTATTAAAATCTCATTGATTTGGCCACATAAATAACATCAACTGCACCAAATTGCATATTATTGCTCCTTTATTTCCCCCTCGAGTGAGATATCCATATTCTCCTATATATCATTGCTATATGAGCCATAAATGTCTGACATATCAAATGTGATTTATAAAAACGCATGCAAAACTTTAGTAGATTTTTCTGACTATATTTTGTCATTTAATTTGTAGGTCCAGCAGGTGGTTGGACGACTGGCCTCTCCTGTCCATGGCACGAGTCGAAAGGAAGCAGCACATATCCCTCTGAACCTGTCTCAAAGCTCTCAGAGAAGTCGAGACACTCAGAGTGAAGTCAGAACAGCATATGCATTAAATCCTGCTGAATCCAGAGCTCATCAGCAGCATGTCGTTCAACCAGGGCACGCAGTGATCTTGGCCAATGGGCAGCCTGTTCTCGTGCCCCTGGATTACCATCCCCACCAACATCAACAACAGCAGCAGCATTATCAATCTAGCGATGTGGCCTCAACGGCCATCATTGCTTCTCCCTCTACATATACAAAAGCCATTGATGCAGCATCGTGTCTCCCTGAGCGGGTGGTGGCAGAGCTCCCTCCCCAACATGGTCAGCAGCCCTCCCAGCAGCTTCACACTCCAGCTCCTGGTGCTTTACCACAGGCTCCTCTACTGGCACCCACCGGCCCGTCGCACTTCATGAAGGGCGCCATCATCCAGTTGGCTACCGGAGAGCTCAAGCGCGTGGAAGATCTGCAGACTCAGGACTTCATGAGGAGCGCAGAAGTGAGCGGGGGGCTTAAGATCGACTCAAGCATGGTGGTGGACATCCGTGCTAGTCAGCGGCCCGGTCTAGTGGCGCTGCATTTCAACGTAGGGGAGCAGCAGAGCAAAGTGACTATAGATGTTCCACCCGAACACCCGTTTTTTGTTTTCGGACAGGGCTGGTCGTCCTGTAGCCCTGAGCGGACTGCCCAACTGTACGGTCTCACCTGCCATCATCTGCAAGTTGGCGACGTCTGCGTGTCCGTGACACTGCAGCAGCAAGCCACGTTGCAGCAGAAACCGCCACAGCAACTGCAGGCCCGGACTCCCACCAAAGCCAACTCCACGTCAGGAGCACCACCTCAGCCCATGGGCCCCCCGGCGCCCCAGCACACCCCTCGGCCACCAAACCAATTAAAGATGGAGCGCATCCACAGAGAGAGGGACAGGGACAAGGAAGAGCCCATGCAGGTCGGGGGTCCTCGACACATCGATGTGTCCCCCAGACCGAACAGGACTTCAGCAGAGCACACTCGGAGCCAGAGCAACTACTATTTGCACACTGAGGGTCATGCTCCACCGGGAAGCGGAGTTGGAGTCTCTTCTGTAGGGGCGTCCCAGAGGCGCTGGTCTGCCCCTGGCTTCCAAAGATATAGCATCAAGAATGAGGAGGGAAGTTTAGTCTCAGCTCCCACATCTGGCTCCTCTCGGCCATCGTTTATCCCTCAGGAGGTCAAACTGTCCATCGAGGGGCGCTCGAACGCTGGCAAGTAGCAGCAAACACAAAAGAGATTGTCTTTGGGAGTGAAGTGTCAGTCAGATGCGAAAGAGGGAGCGTGGTCGGTGGGAGAGAGAATGTAGCCTCAGAATGTTTGAGATTTTGCACATATTGGAAGATTTCCCCCTGCCACCCCCTTCTCTGGTTCTGGTCTCAAGGAGAGGACTTTTTTTGCCAGGTCATAGTCAGAGTTCGCAATGATCTGCATGGGCAGCTTTATCTGGTAAATCACATACCAAAGCCTGCATCGTCTGCGTGTTCCTGTGGGTGAACTATCATGTTTTGGCAGTGATCACTTGCATAAAGATATCTTGCGGTTCCTCAAGTAGATGTTTATTTCAGAAAGGCCAGGGATAAGAATGGGATACAGCCATAGAATCTTGACAAGCCTTTACTATAATAATTATATATTTTAAAGAAGGACACAAGAGGATAGATTGCTCAACAACTTTTCCCCCCAAAAAGACAGGCTCTTTCTCTCTAAGCATTGACTGTTTCCCTTGTTGCGCTGCCAGGCTTTTATTGGCTAAGACCTTAAAACTTGGACAGTTTTTAATGCATCTCTCTCTAGAGGTGTGTTTGTCCTCACTTTCCTACACTCTCCTCCTCTCCCTGCCTCTTCTCAGGGTGCTTCTGCTGAGGACTACTTTCTAGTCTGGAGTTTGAGAACAGTTGCCCAGCATCGTCACATCAATCAATCGATGCAACAATCATTCTACAATCAGGAACTATTTCCAGATGAAGTCTCACACGCATCTTAACAGTTGCATTAACGACTCCTCAGAGGTTTTTAGTTTTGATTCAGCGGTGGCTCTGAATCTGCATTCCAGTTTCAATGTGATCTCTCAGCCCATTGGAGTTATTATTTCCCAGTAAGGCCGGCCTAGGAAAACGCCTCTAAATAGTACCTCATGGTTGGAAGCATCCTTCAGTCTGATTATTAACTTCTTTTTTTAATCCTACATTGTTGTGCCCTTTTCCTGGAGACAACATGTGGTGTCAGCCAAAATCAGCAGTGCTTGCGAAGCTGAGACCAAATGTGGAACGGGTTCTAGTCGTTTGCGAATGACTTGTTCCCGTGGAAATGGATTATTGCTCTGAAGCATGCAGGTTTAAGTGAAATCATCCCGTTGGAAGCGTTTAGCACAGACAAGTATAGTTTCACTGCTGTTGGGTGTGGACTGACCCTGCTCAGTTATCAAAATTAAAGCAATAGTTGTTTTTCATGTTTTGTTTTTTTACCCATTCCCGTAAGATAGATTACTCCTTGTATTACGATTCATTTTTTTCCATGTGGAGCGTTTGCAGTCTGTATGTAAAGACCTTTTTTAACGTTGTCCTGCACTTCTCTTGATTTTCTAAGATAATGCAGTTTTACTTTGTGATAATACTCACTCTAACCGTTACTACAGGAGTTTATTCCACGCATGCAATTAGCCCTAAAACAGCACCTTTCTTTTATGCAGATCTGACCTGTAGTGATGGCTAACATAGTCACACCTCGAAATGGGGCTTTTCTGAAGCACCTGCTGATTAGGATGTTCAGGATCAGCTCTTTCTATTTATATAAAGACCCTGGCCTTGGTCTACCTTACATTATGTCCTAACCAGGTATGACACGATAAAACAAGTGATGCTTGAGTTACATTGTGTTGTGTCTGCATAAAGCGCCAAGCAAAAGGATGCTTTGTCTATCACTTTTGTCAATTCCTATTTTTATTGTATTGTGCTGGGTAGCTCCGCCTACCGTGAAATCTCATTGGTCCAAAATCCTTCCATAGGTTTTGTCACAGCATTCCTGCTTGTGGTTTGGATGGACAAATTACTTGTCACTGGAAACTTGTCACGTCATGCCTGGTTAGGACCAGTGTTGAAAGACGAAGGAGCTTCATTAATACGGTTTCTAATTTCAAATCTGTGCTGAGGTTTTTAAGGTTTCTTTGGTTTCTGTAATTGGTGAACTCTTGTACAGTATTGCGTTCTGTCTCTCTTTTTGGCAATATTACCCACGAGTGATTTTTATAACTTGTACTGCAGGTCTTGTATTGCACAGATATGTTCAATTGATTCACACTGACTCTTTAACAGGAATCAGATATGTTTTATTGTTTTTCTTTTATTAATGAAGGGAAAATGTTTGTGTTGTTTTGAAGTATTCAGTTTTGTTGGTGGTTTTTGGCTCACGAGAAACTGACAGGCAAGGTTAACACTGTTTACACATTAGCCAAGAGAAAATGCTGCAGTTTCACTTTTTGTAGTTACTGAACATTTTCAGATGGATGAAATCATGACTTAAGTGCAATTAGACCAAATAATATAAACATTAGGAAGATTGTGTTTTGTTTTAAAACAGCATTCCAGAAAAGAGCCTGACATTCCCACTTTTCCTTTTGCTGGTTGTTGTTGTTGTTGTTTTTGTAATGTTTCTTTTTTTCCCTTAATGTTTTGCCTCCACTTACTACTTGTAAGAATGCAAATTTTTGTTTCCATTTTGGCTCAAGTTCTTTCATGAGACCTTTGATATTTCTCTGCATTGTTGGCTCTTGGCGTTGCTGGGCTGTCTCTGGATTTAATTGAAGAGTTTTTGGACTCTCACTATCACTCAAGGCTTTAAGAGAAGGGTTTTTTTTTCTTTTAGGTAAAATAATAATATATATATTTTATATAAATGTAGCAACTAGTTAGATTTAGACTTCCTTCAGACTGCATCAACCTCAATGACACCACATGTCTGTGCAGTTCTAAAACCTCTAATGTTAAAGAGAAGTTCTGGCGAGGTATTTAGAAGGGTCATCGTTTGAACTCGCAGGACAAATTATGTTGGTACACTTAGTGTACACCCTGGTATAACCCACCTTGGTTTTTTGGCATTACCAACAAGTCTGATTTGGACAAAATGAAGAAATGGCAATGTGTGCATCGAGTATAACGGTATTTGATTTTGATCACCCAACATTGGTTCAAAACCATTTGTTGTTTATGAAGCATTTCATCTGTTAATAGTTTGTTTGGAGACATCCTGTTCCCTCTTAAAAGGAGTCCCACTTTTATGCTATTTATAATCTGGTCTCAAATCTAGTTCATGTTATTTCTTCCATTCTCTTTCCCGTTTGTCCCAGAATGTTTCGGTGGCACTTTGGACCCCTTTAAGATAGTTCACAGAGGACCCATCATTAACGTTCACTTTACTGTGGACACCCAGCCAGAGAGAGCTGTCATCCAAGGCCTTGCACACACAAATTTAGTAAGTTCCTGACTGGGAAAAACATCTGAAACCTGCCTAATCTGGTCTGTTTGTCTTCAGCCTGGTCAAGTGCATGGTTTGTTGGTTTTAAAGCACTTTTGGGCTTGTCAGCTGGTCAACCAGCTTGGAAGACCAACTTTGACTGGTTTCAAGTTGTTAGGTTCACTCATAAGAATTGCAATGTTGTTTTAGGGCAAATGTAGGGCCTGTTCTGTTGTTTTAAGTATTACATTTGACATGAAGCAATACTTGACTCGAAATTGCAGAAAGATACAGCTTTAGCTCGATCTATGCAGTAGAGACTCAGTCAGCACCCTATTCATAATGCAGTTTCAACGCGCACCAGTTCGTCTGTGGTCTGCTGTGTTTCAAGAAACATTTCGATATCGTTGCACATTCTGTATTTTTTCTAGTACCCCCCAGGCTCGTGACCTTTATGGTAGTGGTCGGCTATGTCGCTACCAAGTCACATAACTTGAAGCTTATCTAGTGTCGCTTGTTTGGTGCTGTATTTTGTCGTTTTTTTGTCAGTAATGGTGCACTGTTCTCGGTCTTCTCAAATGCACTGCCTTACCGGCCGTCTCTCGTCGAGATGAAATCTCCCACCTGCAACCTTCATGGCGAAGATGGACTGAGTTCGCTTTCATTAAGAACTGAGCTACTATCCTGTGCACTGTAACCAAGAAGAGTTGACGCTATGTTTGTGCCTTCCTAACGTCTTAACTTTTACTCTGGTCTGTCTTATTAAGCTCTGTTCTCTTGGAGATATGCATGTCTCCAGTTTGCTCTTACTGGCATCACATGTAATTTATTAATCTTACTGGCTTTATCCTTCTGTACTGTTGAGGGAAATTTTGATCCTATCTGTACTGCAACGTCAACCTTTCTGCCTGAGACTTCATGGCATCCCAATATACGTAAAATTAGAAATCTTACAATAGGAAATTATTAATAGAGTGCTGCACTGATGACCTATTTTTGTTGGCCAACCTGAGCATCACCCTGTTTCCCTCAACAAAAACCCAACAGGACTTTACCATTTGACTTTTGGATTATTGTTGAAAATAAGCTCTGTGACCCCCCCCCCCCCCCCCCCCCAAAAAAAAAGAGTATCCTTGCAGTTTTGTTCATCACGATAATCTTCACAAATGAACACAACTTGAAGCACCTAAATAGTCACCAGGAGTTAAGGCTAAACGTAAGCCTTAAATGATGTATACCACGGTCACACAACGTCAACGTCACCACGTTGAAGGGAGAATTCACCCATTTACTCACCCTCAAGTTGTTCCAAACCTGTCTTTCTTCTGCTGAAAACAAAGGAATATATTTGGAAGAATGTTTGTAACCAAGCAGATCTTGGCAGCTATTGTCTACCATAGCAGGGAGTAAAACACTATGGCAGTCAATGGCTGCCCAAATCTGCTTGGTTACAAACATTCTTCCAAATATATTCCTTTGTTTTCAGCAGAAGAAAGAAATTCATACAGGTTTGGAACAACTGGAGGGTGAGAAATGCTAATAGAATATATCCCTTTAAGCATCCTTAACTCTTTCAGTCTAAATTAAAAGAAAAAATCCCTGAAGTTAGAATAGTTTGCAAGAGCATGATTGGCTGTGAAAGTGGACTAGTGAGTATATGTGTTTACCTCAAACAATTCCAGGCATTTAACCACCCCCCCAAAAAAAACATTGACTTGAGGAAGACGGAACTGCATGCGCTAAAATGTGCCCATTTCTGGGTTTTTGACAGCAAAATGTCATCCCTACAGCGCCGTATAGTTCAGTTGTTGAGGCGAGGTCAATGTGGCCGGAGAAATGTGTAAATTGTGACTCTTAAGCTGTGATTTTAATCATTCAGGCAGGCTCAGTTTGACGTTGCATCTTCAATGGCACAGAAGGTTTAAGCTTAAGCTACATTCCTACACTTCTGCATTTCCTTCTCTCTATGGATGTGAGAATTAATCTAGTCATGTCCTTACCTCGCTTTTGCATACATATTAAGTACAGATGTAAGCATTTCATCTCCCTATAAAGAATAGGATGCCTGCACACTAGACAAACAGGGTTTCATGGGTAGAAATGCATGCTGAATGTAGAACCAGTTGGATTAGTTAACATAAAGTGGGGATTTCTTTTTCCAAAATATTTCTAAAAGCACAATCAGACCAGCCAGCAACCGTGTGTTGCCTTTCACATTCAGGGTTTGGTCATTTACACAACACTGGGCTGTTTTCCTTTATCAATTTGATTTTCATATTCCCCATTGAAATCAAAGGATATTTCTGGTGTGAAGACACCCTATTTTCTCGGTGCACAAACCGTGTTGTTCCTTCATCGAGCCTCACCTAATCATGTTACATAGTCACTTTGATGCAATGAAAAGTTCTGCACTTATTTCCCCTCACCTATAGTGTTATTGATAATGTTTCACCATCATATTGAATCATTCGAAACCACGTAAAACAATCATCCAACATTTGTACATATATAAAGATAAGTTTAGTATAGTTTAGCTTGTCAATAACGCCTTAAGATGTGCATTGTTCGTGAACGATGCGTGCAAGTGATTCCCACTCCGCAAGGTCGTAAGATTTCACGCGTCTCAAGCTCTGGTGTAATGTGGCTCGGGTTGCTCACTGGCAACATTTAGCGACGTCGCGCTTACTGATTGTAAGATGATTTTTTTTTTGGACTAGCTCATAATGTGTATCTTAGTTGAACACAATGCAAGCTTAATATACATTCAAAATCTTTATTTATATTTTGCTCTTGTTATTAGGGCAGAGTGAAGATTGATGCTTTGCACTGATTCCAGCTCAGAAACGTCACTTCCTTAGATTTGTATCTCAAACACAATTTCATTTTGCTTAAACTAATAATTTCTTTTGATTTTTGTGCTGAAATGCTACCCTGATATTTTTTTTTCTTTCCTGAAGTAATCAGAAAATCATCATTGAAGTGGCTTGAGTCGGTGTCAGAAGTCCATTTAGTCTCCCTGTTGACATCCGGTTGACAACGGCTCGAGGATAACCGTCTGAAATATGGATGAATGCGCAGTTTTCTGTATCGGTAACATTTCAGTGACTTGTAGTTGTGTCATTGCTTCAAATTGTTTGATTTGTTGTTGTTGTATATATTGTTTTTGGAAGGCTTTATGAACCTAACACGTGGCAGTTTGTGTAAATCCCAGACAGAACTCGGTGGCACGGCAGGCCAGAGTCAGTAATGTCGGCCGAAATCGGGTTTCTATTGGTTTAAAGGTTTTAAAGGAATCATTATATTCTCTCAAATTTGACATTGTACTTCTTGGCACTAAGTGACACTGCTTTTTATGTGATGTGTGACCAGTTTTAAATGAGATGGCATCTTTGTTTAATGCATAAAAATCTGCGAAATATATGCAATGATGTATGTGTAATATTCAATCCTCAAGTATAATCCAGGTTGTATAAACTTTGTATAGTACATTTTAATATCGTATGGCCGTACCAATATGTATTAATTCTTCTCAGAAGCCTTAGAGTCGTCTACCCAAAGTGCTCCCTTAGACTACCCTACACCTACCTGAACTTTACAAAGCATTAATAACTATATTTTGTTGCGTTTTTATTTGTACCCTTTTTTGAATAAAATAGATTTGTACTGTATATTTGTACCTCTCTGTGAACTACTTAGGGCTGTTTTGTTTTGATTTTATTTTTCGTTTTCCTGTTTTAATTCTATGTAAGGACACAAAGATATTGTATTTTTATTGTTACAGCTAACTTCTTGGAAACATTGCATTTATCATGTTTGTTAAGTAAACACAATATAATATATATATATATATATCTATATAATATTAACATGCTGGCTTGACGTCTGTTTTTCTTATGCGTTCAATTAGTACATTGTAATAAATTCTAAAAAGGGTTGTAAAAATGCACTGATGCATCCAATGCATCAATTAGAGAGTTTAATAATAGATTATGATTACAATAATACCCAATGTAGTATGCATACATTTAAAAAAAAAAATCTGAAATACAAACTTTGAGTCTGTGAATGTACAATTGCTCTTGTTGTTTTTGTAATATTCCACCTTCGGGTGAATTATTTGTCATCTTACGCATACTTTTGAAAATAATCAAGATACAAATGTTTTAATACTTTAATGGGGCCTGAAAGTTTACTAGTGAAAATGCTTCTGGTTTGCTGTTTATTTTCCCCATTACAGACATTCTCATCAGCATGACCATTTTTGAGTTATGCATTTTTAATGCGGTCTGACGTTTTAATCACACTTTACATGCGTGTACATTTTGTTAACAGAGAAAGACAGAAACAAACTCTTAGAAGTAAAAATCAATATTTATTCCACATTCTGTTCCTGCTTTTATGATGAGCTTTCAATCTGTTAACCCAATAACAGAGCATGGCTTTCTAAACAGGACAGGATTTGGCGTTGTGACCAGTGCTATTCTTGTCACTTTTGTTTCAATCATTTTGGCCTTTTAGAGACTTGTAAACATTATTGGAAAATATTTAGATAGAATGACAAAAGGCAAGTAATTATTGGACTCCAATTCTTAAAGAAAAGCTTGAATAAATGCATTAAGAACATGTAGCTTATAACATGCGAGTTTCATTGCCAGGGGTTTTCTGACTTGTATGCACAAATATGTAAAAGAAAATGGTTCTTTAATTCATAATGTCACAATGCATAACACTAAAATATAGTTTAGGAATAATGCAGACTAATATTGTTTGAAAATACTCTTTTATATTTTATCTTCAAAATAGACAATGCATCCTGTCAACATCTCATTCTAGACTACAGAGAATCTTTAGATTTTCTCATTGGGATGGGTTTCCACAACTTCGATGCTACTGTAAGAAATAACTCAGTGCTTTATAATGAATTTCAGGGAATTTATCATAAAAATTGCATCGTTCTTCCTGAATGTGCATACATCGACTCGATTAAATGAAAACAAAACTATGGATGGATCTCGTGGTTGAGGATTACGGACTTGAGGACAAATGGCTTGACTGTCAAGAGTTGCCTGAGGTTTGTGATCTGGAGCATTTGAGTCCATTTACTTTCATATCAACTGCATAGTAGTAATACAAAGTTTCTTGAGTACAGCTCACAATTGCATAGTGATGCTTCATCACATGTACATTTAAATCCTTTTTCTTTTCCTTAAGGAGCCCATCATTAATACTTCACAACAGCATAAACGTGGGACCGGTATCCAGTTGCCTTCAACCGTGTGGAAAAGCTCAGCTGCTTCACTTTGAACAATAGCGGTATCTCTAAAGATGGTAATGACAACATTGTGAATTTAAAACACTGAAATGTGCATCATTCACTGTAGTAATAAATAAACTGGAATAAGTATTGGAATGAAATAAGACAAACTTATCATACACAGTCTACCCTGTTTTCACGACGTTCTTAACAGATGAACAGTGGTCCGTTTTAACACAACTGACTCTTTTCGACTAATATGAAACACTTTGAAGTCGAACTTCAAGGTGATGTGTGTAATGTTCTCCCAACTTTGTGCAGAGTGGTTCTCAAACTGTGGTTGCACTGCGAGTTTAGCCGATTAAAAAAAGACTTGAATAAATAAAATAATTATAATTTATAAAAAGCATCAGCATTGCTTTAATCAGCTAATTAACTTACGACAATGAATTAACATTCATTTTACGATAAAGTGTTTCTGTTGTCTGTCATCACGATTAAAGGGTTAGTTCACCTAAAAATGAAAATCACGCTCCAAAGCCGTAAGACCTTCGTTCATCTTCAGGACACAAACGAAGATATTTTTGATGAAGCCGAAAGCTCGTGGATTTCATCAAAAATATCTTCATTTGTGTTCCGATGATGAAAGTAGGTGAACTAACCTTTTAACATTTATATGTCAGTGTATGTTTGGTCCAATTTCTTAGCTCAGTCATGTTAATTTCCATAAAATAAGAACAACAGCTTTCTGGCAAATTTATAGAACTGTGGCTCAAGACAGAATCAGTGAAAAGGACATTAAATAAGACTCTTTTCCTTTCACTCTTGAAGTGGTCAACCACATGAAAGCGTTTGAGAAACACTGCTGTAAACACTGGTTTGGTGGGAGTGCCAATGTGGCAACTTCTGGGTCGGTTTGAATTTGGGGTGGGCGTACCTGTTTGATGAACAACGAAAGACATGGGGCAGTGGTTTGGATGCAACTATTATTTTTGCAATCTGACGATGGCACAGAAATTACACACTTCACCTTTAAATTAGTGTGAAACATCTTCTAATGTGTATTTACCTTGTTATTTCCATTTAGCATACATATGCAGCAATATCGCTGCTTCATATAGGAGGGATTTCTCTCTGGAAGTGTTCGTCCCGATTGTTTCATTGTACATGCATTCGCTAAACCGTTAACATCATTGCACATCTCATAGAAATAGCACACACAATCATTTAAATCATTAAATATAAAACCAAAGCACAACTTTCCAGTGACAAAGGCAACACATTTTTTTTTTTTTAAATTTGTACACTACTTGTGTTGCCACAGAAATCGAGCACACGCTAAGTGCCGCACCAATAACAACAAGCATTCCCAGGTCCAGCGCGAGACCACACTAGTTTAAAGAGGTAACATACACATTATACAGTACAGTGACAGCAGCAGAGGGCAGAGACTGGTTGGTTAGCTGAGATGTAATGGAGTTGCGTAATTTCCTTATCGACATTTTGGCTCAGGTGAGGAGTTTGCAGTCTGAATAAGAGAAAAAAGGCCAATGTGACCAGTAAAGGTGAGTATAAGGTAGAATCTGTTTTGAGAAAGTGATGATAATAATGAAGAATTGGGAAGAGGAGTTCTCCTGTTCTCAGGCCAAGAGGATTCCGATGATCCACACCATCCCTGAGTTCCTAGAAAAAAAACAACCCGTGTAGCATTGTGATAAGGTATAAAGCCTTTGGGAGGTCAGAGAAGTGTGTTTGAATGTGCTTTGTAGCAGATACTTTCAGTAATTAACAGTACATCCACAGAGATGGCCTTACTCTTTTGTAAAGGACAACATCTCCAATAGCTTGTCCCAAATAGCACCCTCAGCCCTTGGAGTCCACACTCAAATAGTCCGGGCTCAACTAAAGGTTGCATCGAGGGGCATATTGGCGGCAAAAGTGGCATCCTTGTAAATCTTGTTAAATAGGATACCATATGGTCTTGTGGACACAAAACTGTGCAAGGAAAGACCAGGCGACCACAATTTCACCATTTGGATCAGTGGCATTCAAACAGCATTTAAATAAAGTGTTGTCATTCCAGCAAACATGTAGGGCAATGATAAGAGCAGGTGTGTCCAATCCTACTCCAGGAGCGTCACCTTCATGGAGAGTTCATGGCTGAATCCAAAATCGCCCCCCTATACCCTCAAATAGGGCATTATTTGAGGGGACTGCCATTTGTACTGGTGTCCGAAACCATAGTGGACATTACCACATCGCACTGCAATACGAGTATTCGAGTACAGCTGATCCAAATTCGTTAGGGGATAGTGATTGGGGGTTTAGGGGGTGATTTTTGATTCAGCCCAACTGTAATCTGCTCCAACACACCTGCTTAGAGGTTTTAAATAACCCTGAATGCCTTCATTTGGTGGTTCATGTTCCTGTGACTGCAGGAAGGTGGACCTCCAAGAGCAAGGTTGGACTCCCCTGGACTATAGTAGGTGTTGGCATAAGGAACGTTGAGTCAGTGTGTGGTCCTGCACGGCCCCTGTGGTTCCAGTCAAGGCCACAGGTGTGACTAGGCCATGCAAAGAGCCCAAGGTGAGGTAGTTGGTTCTGTGAATATGAGCTAGAAGTGACCCAATCTAGGGGCCTGGGATATGAGCCATAGTTGCAGGTAAACTCCAACCTTTTAGACTGGCAAATTTGAACCGTAGGCTGAGTGTGGAGTGTGGCTACACGTCTCACTCCTGTCACTGTAGGTCCGTGTGCAAACAGAGAACCTCCTTTTGGAAAGGCCTCACTGCTCTGAAGAAGTCTGAGCATTGAAAATTAAGTAGACAAATCTCCTAAAACATGCTTACAGACTGGGAAATATGTTTGCCTTGTTTCCCCCTTTTGTGAATGTTGGAGTTTTTATACAAGTTCAGTTCATTTTGTAAATAAATGTATGTTACATAAATCCACAAAGGGTCTTTCACGCTGACAGCAATTCAATTGTATACGAGGTGGTCAACAAGTCGACCTACTGTTGGCTTCCAGGGCGTTCTACTTGACTGGTGGTGATTTGTAAAGGACTCCAGTGCCACGGCCCCCTTTGTTACTCCTTCAACTAACAGATGGTAACATCATCTGCTTCATCTTGCACTTTTTTCAATGTTTTACTTAGGTCACAGCTAAAGGAATGAGGCGGGTTCTCAAAAATGTCATCATAGTCAACTAAACATTGCCGAGCACTGGCTTCAAGGAGGTTTATTTCTTCTAGAAGAAATTGGCTGCCTTGTCTGTCCAGTAGAACCACTTCTTTACTGCAGTATCCAACGGTTTCAGGCAGCAGATCATGTGAGCACCCCTGTCTACACTCCCACTGGTAGGAGCCACATGTGTTGCTGCCTGTCTGCATAAAGTTGAACTCTGCTCAACATTGTTGCATTGCAACTCATGGTCTCTCATGTTGAATCAAATCTCTCATTGAAAATGAACAACATCTGGTACATACATCACTGCAAATCACTGTCAGGGTGAGCGCCTTCTAGAAACTGCAAGAGCATAACATTCTCATCACAGTTATAGTCAAGATAGTTATTATTTAATGGCAAGCTTTTCTCAAATGCCAGGCTAAGAGGTGTTTGGAGCTGTGCTTGTTAGGGAAGCTTCATAAACAGTCCATTGTCCATGGAGGGGACAGACATGGGGAAGGAAAACTGGAATAAATTCATGTCAGCAGTGAGCGCAGCCATTGCAGCAGGGTCATGCTCAATCTGGTTTCTCAGCGATGGGTCTATCTTCTCCAAACGCCGCTTTAGCCTCTTGGCCTCCCTCTCACGGATTAGCCGTGCCTGCCTCTTCTCTGGTGTCTCGTTGGCCCGTTTGAGTCGCATAGCCTCCCGGTCACGCTGTAGACGACGTGCTCGCTGTTCATCCGACTCCTGCATCCTTTGCATCCGCTTTGCCTCACGGTCTCGTAAGCGACGCATCTCCCGCTCCTCTGGTGTTTCACATGCCCTCTTGGTCTTCTTGGCCGTTCGTTCACGTTCCAGCCGCTGCATCCGCACCTCAACAGGTTCGCTCTTCCTACGCATTGCCCATTTCCTCATGGACGGCGACTGGGCATCCACAAGCTCCTGGTAGGCTACGCAGCTGTTGCAAACCAACAAAACTCCAGCTGGGTACACAGGCATAGTGTTCATGAGGTCTGGAAGTGGTGGGAGACCTGTGCTGGAAGGACTGAGGCTGTCAGACAGTGAGGGAAGAGGAGGTGCTGAAGGGAGAGATCCGTCTGGCAATGAGGTCAGGAGAGGACCAGAATTTGTGCTGGGGTTGGTCATAGGGCTTCTGGGTAGAGAGTTAGACATAGCACAGGCCTCACCATCACTGTTGATCTCTATACTGCTTGTGTCAAGGAATTCCTTCAACTTTCCCCTACAATTTCAGAAGAGAAAACTGTTAAGAAAAGTTTCTTTGAAAACAATGAAGCAACCTGATAAAATCATGTCTTGAGCTGACCTGTTGAAGTTGTTGGTGTCTGTGAAGCGAGCCCCACACACTGCACAGTTGGACAGGCGGTCCTCTGAATGGATGAGAAGATGGCGGCCAAGAGAGCCTGGAGAACTGAGAGCTCGTCCACAAACAGGACAGACATAACTCTTACTTCCACCCACAGCGGTGTGCTGGTTACACAAAATAAGACAAGAGATTTCATACATAACTGCTTCTCAACTTCTCAACAGTCCAGAAATGAAAATTGTAATTCACTCAACCTCATGTTGTTCCTAACTTATTTGACATTCTGTCTTCAGGACAAGAATTTGAAATAGTGTACTGATCTATGTTCAAGCATTTACAATGGGGACTAGAGTTTTCAAGCTTCAAAAAGGGCCAACTGTTTTCATTTAAGGCAATCTCCATTCATCGTAAATGGTTTGAAAAAAGTGATCAGTACTTTATTCAAAATTTCTCCTCATTGAAGAAAGTTTGAAGTTGCTAGAATACATTATGCAACTTTTGCACAGATTTGCAGTCTGGGGAAGCTGGAACTAGCTGCAGAAAGTTAGAGCCAGTCTGCAAATTTCATAGTCATAGTTGACAGATTTCACAGATGGGCACGGACCATTTTTGTGTGTTTTTTTTTTTAAGATTCCAATTGCATCTAGTCAGAGTTTGATCTATGTTTCATTGATATTTGATCTATCAATGTTTGATATTTTGAGTAAATTTTTTTGAGCAAAAACTCCTATTGTTTTCATTTGTCAAGCATCTCCTGTGTGAGTTTGTTGTCTGTAACCATTTATAAAGTCAACAAATGTTCAGATTTTAAAAGTTGCTTAGAATATTCCAGCCTTTAGATGTGCTTCACTATCGGCATGTAACTGACAAGCTTCAAATGCAGTTTGATTGATCTAATAAAAAGTTTTGGACCTAGGAGATGGATTTTAATACCAGTTGTTAACAACGTATAAAATATATACTTGAGGCTTAAGTGGTCCTTACCTGATACACATGTGCGATGAGCTGATCTGGGCTACTGAACTCCAGTGAACAAAGAGGACAAACAAAATTGCTCCCATGATCTGTCCCCTCCTCGCTCTCCTAACAGACATAATGGACCAACAACAGTTAAAAGTTTCAAGACTTACAGTTTGAAATGAAGTGCCATTTTATATAGTATGACTGAACAAAAATGAAGTGACTAAACTGATAATGACTGTAGCCGCAGATGACTGATGCCGCACTGGTGTGGTGTGGCAGACAAATGGATCCATAAGCCTTTGTGACTCATTCCAACTGTCATTTAAACTGGGTTGTTATGAGTCACAATGTAAAAATATCTATCAACCCTTAACCAGCAGATGTGATGGTGAAGAATTAGAAAATGGCAGAATATTATAACGGCTATGCAATGACCTCACTTTCCTGCTGGAACACGTCCCCTGAGCTGGACTGCGTGGCAAAATATACTAATGCATGAATGGATTTAATAGGGAAAACTACAATTATCAGTTTAAACTAAAGGTTGGTCTTAATAGTGCTCCTTACAACTTACCAAAGATCCAATGATGCATGGATATTGACATGCAACCTATTGTCGTGTTTCCTGACATTTATATGTGCCTGATTTTGATGCCGAGGAAAAACATGAAGCAAATTTGCCTGTAAACGCTTTATATAAATACAATATAGGTAGGTCTAAATCCAGGTGATAGCTTGTATCAATGTTTTTATATATATATATATATATATATATATATATATATATATATATATATATATATATATATATATATATATATATATATATATATATTAATAAAATATTAATTTATAAATGCATTTAAAAACACCCAATTATGCAGAATATAAGATGGTAAATATTTAATTGAGTTGTCAATGCAATATTCACTCACCTAAAGGATTATTAGGAACACCATACTAATACTGTGTTTGACCCCCTTTCGCCTTCAGAACTGCCTTAATTCTACGTGGCATTGATTCAACAAGATGCTGAAAGCATTCTTTAGAAATGTTGGCCCATATTGATAGGATAGCATCTTGCAGTTGATGGAGATTTGTGTGATGCACATCCAGGGCACGAAGATCCCGTTCCACCACATCCCAAAGATGCTCTATTGGGTTGAGATCTGGAGACTGTGGGGGCCATTTTAGTACAGTGAACTCATTGTCTAGCCTGACAAGCCAGACCCACATCAAGATGTTTGGTCTGGAAACTCACCATAGACAGGGCTCAATCCAAGGGGCGGGATAAACGGTTGTCTTTCAAACTCCCTCTTCACGCGATAGGATAGCGCTACAACCAAGCAGAACAACGAAGGTGAAGCAGAGCTCGCTGACAGATTATTAAACATTCGCCATATCTGGTCGGCTAAACTCTGAACACATCTTCCCTTTTTAAGAATGACTTCAGTGCCGTTCTTTGTTCTTTTCTCAGAGAAAAGCTTAACTCCAAGTCTTCCAGAATCGCAGTCAAAGCTGTTTTTAAAGACCGCCGGCGTTCGCCAGTTTCTATGTTTACTAGAAGCACGCAAACGCAACTCGGCCGTCGTCATTATGGCCCCGCCCGCCGACTCTATACATGATGTGATTGGCCCGTCCAGATTGTGAGGAATACAGCTCAGAAGGGTATTGAGAGTTCCTAGACGACACTTGCGGGCAGATTAAATTTGCTGCCGCTAGGGTGCGTCTAGATTTCAAGGCTAATCATTGTCATGTTCAAGAAACCAATTTGAAATAATTCGAGCTTTGTGACATGGTGCATTATCCTGCTGGAAGTAGCCATCAGAGGATGGGTACATGGTGGTCATAAAGGGATGGACATGGTCAGAAACAATGCTCAGGTAGGCCATGGCATTTAAACGATGTCCAGTTGGCACTAAGGGGCCTAAAGTGTGCCAAGAAAACATCCCCCACACCATTACACCACCACCACCAGCCTGCACAGTGGTAACAAGGCATGATGGATCCATGTTCTCATTCTGTTTGCGCCAAATTCTGACTCTACCATCTGAATGTCTCAACAGAAATCGAGACTCATCAACTGTCCAATTTTGGTGAGCTTGTGCAAATTGTAGCCTCTTTTTCCTATTTGTAGTGGAGATGAGTGGTACCCGGTGGGGTCTTCTGCTGTTGTAGCCCACCCGCCTCAAGGTTGTGCGTGTTGTGGCTTCACAAATGCTTTGCTGCATACTTCGGTTGTAACGAGTGGTTATTTCAGTCAAAGTTGCTCTTCTATCATCTTAAATCAGTCGGCCCATTCTTCTCTGACCTCTAGCATCAACAAGGCATTTTCATCCACAGGACTGCAACATACTGGATGTTTTCCCTTTTCGCACCATTCTTTGTAAACCCTAGAAATGGTTGTGCGTGAAAATCCCAGTAACTGAGAAGATTGTGAAATATTCAGACCAGCCTGTCTGACACCAACAACCAGGCCACGCTCAAAATTGCTTAAATCACTTTTCTTTTCCATTCTGACATTCAGTTTGGAGTTCAGGAGATTGTCTTGACCAGGACCACACCCCTAAATGCATTGAAGCAACTGCCATGTGATTGGTTGATTAGATAATTGCACAGGTAATTTAACAAGTGTTCCTAATAATCCTTTAGGTGTGTAATAGCATATATATATGTATATATGTGTGAAACCATAATTAATATATATATATTAATCATATAATAAAATATTATTCTATAAATTATAAATCTATATTCAATTATTGTGGGACCTCCTTCAATGGTTTTAGAATCTTTACTATTAACATTTTGATGACATTAAATGTATTGAGCTGAATAAACTATTATATTCATCAAAATAAACAGAAAATATTACAAAATTTGCTAAAGTGATTGTTTTCATAAAGTGAAGTATTTAAAAAAAAAATGTTTTATAACTTAATTAAAAACATTATTTTAGCTAAAGCAGGTATTTCTATTAATAATGTGTGCCTTTTGCCCCATGCTGGTGAGCCTTTTACCATGTGTGTGGGGTAAAATACCCTCCTTGCCACCTCATACCTTTTAAGATTTTTAAACAAAATAAACCACTTTTATGATTTATTTTCTCACGAAATCTGTTGCTCCATCAATATTCAATTCAAACGTATATTTTTTTCTGCAATCTTACACTATGAAAGTAATGAAAAGCACATTTTTCTTAAGATGTGCCTTTAGTCTTGTACTCTACAAAGATGTCAAATTAACACTTGAGTGGCTCAAAAACATTAAATAACATAGAAACATTATTATAATTAGATTGGTAAAGGCTGAATAATTTTATGAGGCACTTTACAGTGAATAAAGTAAGCTGTAGATGATTAAGCTGGTCATGCACATTCTGTGATAAAAGAAGAATGCAAGATAATCACAACAATCTACTTCTTCCATTAACCACCCATCGCTCACCTCCTTGACGTCATCCTGTAGTATGAGGCCGTGACTGCTCTTATTACTCATCATGCTGTAATCAGCAGAGGCATTTGAGGAGTCATCCTTATCGAAATCACTATCGCCGTCATCTGACAACATAGGGAAAAAAATACTTCGTAATATTATCGATGGCTCCATCACCGGTCAGCATGCTTTTCTTTCTTTTTTTAAGTCTCAGTATATAGCAATCACAGTTGTCTTTCTGTTTTTTGTTAAATATTTTATGAGCGGTAAGCAAATATATAAATAAATTCAAAGACCGCAGTCGTGAGTTGCCTTTGAAACCGTGCATCTTACCACTTGTGCTGTCTTGCTCTTCAGGTTCCTGTGAGTTGTTGCTATGGCATTCACCATCTTCATTGAAGTCATCTCTAGGATCCATCTCAAAAGTGTGCTGAGGGCCGGACAACACAGTCGTGTGAAAAGGCCCTGTGAGTGAAACCACACAGTCACTGAGAATGCCACTATATATAAAAACTTGTTTGAGTGGTGCTTGCCCGTACGAAGCACTGTTTTGGTTGACAGGGCATTGCTATGTAGTTGCTAAGGTATTTTGTTTGTTTTTAGTGCATTTCTGGGTGGTTGCTAGGGTGTTGAAAGATCCCAGCACCCAGCAGGTCTCTGATATTCTAATCTTGGGTCCCTTCTTCACTGTAAGTCTATAGAATTGTTTGTCTTTTTACTACCAAAAATATAGATTTCAAATTTTAAATGAAGCTGCACAATTTCACAGATCGTCCATGACTATAGCACAAATTGTGTGTGTGAGACAAGTTACATGCCAAGCATTAATACTTAAAGGTGCACTATGCAACTTTCCGTCCACTGGAGGGCGCCTATTCAAAACAAATGCGCATTTGATGACGCAAAGTGTGAGCGCAGCATCTTGGGAGATGTGGTCTTTTCATCACAGCCGGTGGAAAATAGGACTCGGGCAGGAATCACGTTCATGCATGCGGTTATTAACGTTACTGTAGTCTAAAGCAGAGCAGGACCGAGTGTTATGGACCTGATCACAGCTGCTGGATCGATTGTTAAACAAATACCCGCCTCGCGAATACCGGGACTTTTATTATGACGCGACGGGACACATTCGCCGGCCGCCTGCACAGATCCGCTCTTCCGGTTATGATTTTGAGGTAATGCCGCTCTGTTTATCATATTAGATACATTTAAGTGTGGTTAAAACGATGTTATGACGTTACTCCGTGTGTTCACTTGTTCACACTGCTAAGAGTAAAGCGCTCCTGCCGAATAAAAGCCGAAACCCAGGGTAACGCAGATATGACGCAATTGACAGGCGACTCCCTCAAGTGCAACGCTGAAACGTCCCTGTCCTTAGTTAAAATAGCAATTTTCTCACAATTTACAAATAGTTGGAAACATCTGGGATATTGTAGGTACTCAACTGATCAAAATATATAACACTGGCCTAGTGGTTTTTGGATATTTTACTACAAAAATACTACATAGTGCACCTTTAAAGGGATATTTCACCTAAAAATTTAAATTAGTTCCAAAAAATATATATTTTGAACAAGGAAACAACCATAAGACATCATGAATGGGTTATATGACTCATTTTCTTCAAACGTTTTATTTTAAAATCAACAAAACCATATTGTTTTGTAAAAGTTGCTTAGAAAAAGCTTAAACTAGGACACACTGAAATTAACATAAAATATTATAATAAATAAAATACATAGGGGCTATATTTATGATATATACACATGGAATAATCACTTTTTGACACATGAAACGAGTGCTTATACAATGTTCAAGATGATGCTGAAAGAACTATGTTGAGATGATCAGATCCATTGTTTATAGTCTCAAATATACAGTACTTCATCATAGCAGTGTAATTTTAATTACTTCCATCAACATACTTACACGGCTGGTGCAAAGATCTGCATCGCCATGATCAAATGCTTTCTTAACTGCTGATTTCTCACATATTTACAGGTAAATATGACATTTATTATGACAGTTTATGTGAAGATTGCTTTGAGTTCACTTAAAAGTTCATATTTTAAAAGCCTAATGTTGAAATTGATGTAGCTTTCAATTATATTAATATAGTAATATTAAAAAAGTCTAGAATTATTGTTTTAAAAAGTATTAGTATCAATGTTGCTGGCCTTTATGATGTTATTAAACAAATATTAAAAGGATACTGTCTTTAGGTTGTTTTTACATTCATTGGGATATAAACTGTGAAGTTATTACAGTATAAATATTAAAAACTCCAATGTTTTTAATTGTGATTAATTAGTTAGTTTGTTTTTTTGCTGTTGTATCTATTCAGTATTAGCCTGGATGACAGCTGAATTTAGCCCCTCCCACAACATTTGAGTTTGGTCTGGACTTGATCTATTGTGGAGCAACTATGCTTGAACCAGAGCTGTTCGGACCAATCAAATTGTCAGAGCGGGCTTTATACGATTATCCGGGTTTTATGTTCGATCCCTGGTTCCACCTGACCAAGTGGTGTCCATAAGTAAGACTCCTAACCCCAGCTGCTCCCGACGAGCTGGATGGTGCCTTAATGGCGGACATCGCCGCCGGTGTATGAATGGGTGAATGTGAGGCAATATGTAAAGCGCTTTGGATGGTCATGGGTCTGTTGAAAGCCCTATATAAATGCAGTCCATTTACTATGGACAGATGATAAACAGTCATCATCCACATCACCAAAGAGCTAATCTAATCCTAAACGCCGAACTTGTTCGTATATGCACTATTTACTATTACTCTCAAAAAGGATGATCATGTTGGTAAGTACTCCGTGTATCATTTAATTATTTTAACGGGGGAAAAAAAAGATCAGAGTTTGTAAAATGACCCAAATTTCCCACTACTACTATGCGTCTCTCAACATGCATCACTTACTCCGTTGCTCTGATTGGTTGTAGGTCTATCCAATTGAGTGCAGAGGCATTTTCTTTCCTGGTTGGAACGGTATCAGACTCCTATTCTGACTAGAATTGAGTATGACAATGTCAGGCTAATTCAGTATCAAAGTCATAATTTTTTGTATCTTGACAACCGTGGTTGAACATAAAACATAGTTTTTTTATATATGCCTTAAAAATGCCCTTACAATTCATTTATAAATACAGGTTTCATAAAAAGCGTTTACCAAAAAGAATCCTGGAGCAGTGTTTTCAAC
This sequence comes from Pseudorasbora parva, assembly GCF_024679245.1. Classification (NCBI taxonomy): domain Eukaryota; kingdom Metazoa; phylum Chordata; class Actinopteri; order Cypriniformes; family Gobionidae; genus Pseudorasbora; species Pseudorasbora parva. The sequence goes on along the minus strand of NC_090172.1, from coordinate 9,226,862 downwards.
ACATCAAAAAAACCTGAATATGCATGATTCTCATGTTGAATTTCAAAGAAAAGACAGATCCGAACAACAAGGGCAACTAGGTCCAGAGATGCAGTGGTGTTCTGACAACAGAACAATACTTGATGCTGCATTATTAACACATTCCAAACAAGCACACTCCACCTCACGCTCACCAACCCCCACGTTACACGCTGAACCCACAACATACACTGCAGTCCCAGAGGAAACAGCCTGCATCTCCTGTGCGGCGAGTCCGCGCCTCTAATGTGAGAATCATCTCCTCCAGAAGCACTCCATACACCCACATGGTGCTGCATCCCACCCTGCATCCAATTACTCCATTGCTGCCATCTACCAAACACCTTCTGCTAAGCTGCTTTACTGATTAACATGAACGGCAACCAGCATACCAATAAAACCAGATTTGAATGCTTTCTGATGAAATTGTGATTGAGAGCCAGTGTAACACGCTAGTGTTCTGGGATGTTGACAAAGTGCCTACGTCCCTATAGACTCCAATCTCTTCTTCAAAGATTTTTCACTACCTGTTTTATCATCCATCAGGCAAACATTTAGCTTGATCTCTTATAAAAATAACACCTGATTTAAGGTTTCATTCACATCTGTAGCATAGTGTGAGATGAGATAAATCCCAAAGCTTAAAAGCGTGTTAAAGGGGTACTTCAGCACTGGGAAGATGACTCAGTATTTAAACTGGGTCATTAATGTAGTAGAAATATGAAATTATTTTTTAATTTGGTGCTTTCTAGACTGAAAAAAGACAGAAAATGTATTTTTGTCTCATGGGGATGAAAGACAACAATTCCCAGAATGCTTTGCTGCCCTACGAGGCCACTCCCAAAGCCACCGCTACTGAATCACTGTGACTGGATCACTTTCCCATAGTGTTCATTTTCTTAAAAATCAGTTCAGTTAGAGAACAGACTACAATTACAATTAAAAACTGAACGTGTCTGTTCAATATAATGTGATTTAGCCGCTGAGGGAGTGTCACAGCACAAACGCTGCAGGAGTCCGATTACATTCCTCATGATGAGAGCTGAAGTAACAATCATTCGAATACACTCCAGGGTTTCTATTGATACAAAGGCATATGCTAATCGGTGAAGTAACCCTTTAAGTTGTGATATCAACCTTCCGGTAACGCTGGTTCTGTGTATATTCGAATGCATTTCTAATTAGAATAGGTGTTTATGACCCCTATTATAGCACACCTTTAAGCTAAGCTTTTAAAATTTCGTGTACACTAAAGAATCCATGCTGACATTCTCTTAGCCAGTGATACGATGTTTGCTGATACAAACATGCAACTATCTTTAGAATATTGTTTTAACTTCTGTTTTTGCGGTAGCTCTGTATATTTCTATGGCATCGCTGTCGCTGGTGAAGTAAATGTACTTATTGTAGAGTTAACGAGCATTGTAAATAATTTGAAGTGGGTGTCATAAATGTCAGTAGACCAGGAAGATTTAAAGTCTTGCGGTTCATTCATAAATCCGTAAGATCTTACCATCATTCAGTGCAAATAAAAACCAGAAGACAGAACAGACAGAATGAGTGCAGCGCTGAAAAGGGGTGGTGCTACAAAAGATCTATATTATTGGATGTTTTGTGCCTATTTTACACAACCAGTTATGTTAAGCAATAAGGTACGAGAGGCTGTGCCGTATTGTGATTAAGTTATGGCTGAAGGGCATTGTTAGGCACGACGTAAAGCTTATTGCTTTTATAAAACAGTTACCATACAATACAAATATTAATGCCAAAAAAGATGTATCAATGCAAAGTTCACTAAGTAAAATCACTGAAAGCCTTTATTTCCACTGGAAAAAAAATAGTCCCTGACGTGAACTGCAACAGAAGAGTCAGTCAGTAGTGAAGACTTTTAAATTGAAACGACTGAAACTTGTTGTAAACATGGAGCAAGACGCAACTGACAAATGCTTTGACTAGCGCTGTCAGTGTCAGGGCATGGGAAAACCCCTTGACCAGTAATAGGACAAGATATTGCAGCGGACAGTCAAACAGATTTTTTATTACAAAAATAGGACTGACCTGAAGAAAAACGCTATTTCTAAATTCAGGTACACTCGCTCACTCAATCTCTCACAATACTTTTTTCTACGCAATAGGCCTGGGACCAGGGGCGGAGCCAGACGATGTAAACATTCGGGGCTTAGCCCAAACCTAGGGGGGTCCGGGGGTATACTCCCCCGGGGAGATTTTTTTCCATTTACATCAGCTAAATGCACTATTTTTCAGGCTGTTTGAGATAATAGAATGCCTAAAAATCTATATACTATCTGGGAAAATAAGTTAGTAAAAAAAAATAAAAATAAAAAAAATTCAGCCAGTAGAGCCTACAACCTGTTTGGTATTTAACTGTTCTCCAGCTGTAGTGAATCCAAAACACCAAACATGTTAAGGATGACTAATTTTAACCCCTGGCAAATAAAAAAGGCAACCATTATCTGACTATTTTTAAGTTAGCCTGCATAGGTGAAATTGGAATTTGGTGTAAACATCATTACTAATCTTTAGAGTTCAGTTTGGTTTACTTTGTGCTTAGCTGACAGATTTGATACATCAGAATCCATGACCAATCAGATGTTGTTTTCGGCTGCAAACTTTCGCGGTTGGTTAGTTCTACAAAGGAAATGCCCATATTTGGATTAGACAGCGCTGTGTGCAGTGTTGCCAAGTCCGCGGTTTTCCCGCGGAATTGGGCTACTTTTAACCACTTGCCGCGGGTTGATTTTTTATTCCGCGGGTTAAAGGTTTAACATATTGCATCAGTTATATTTAGCTGAAATGGTTGTGTTGAAATAAATATTTTACTTTAGCCAATTCATATTCCACCAATGATAACAAGGATTCTAGGATGATGACATAAGCAATATCGTATCAGCATAACTGTGCTGATAAGCGCACACTTTGTGAGGTACAGTGGCACTGTTGGGCTTGTTCGCTAATGTGTGTGTGTGTGCTGCGGCGCGCTGCGCGCGCACCGGCTGTTTTCGTTTCCATGGTAACCGAATGCGTGCTCTCCAGGGTTGTTGCTGGTAAATAATAATTTAAAAAATAAATATCATACACAGAATAATTTTCTGTAAATTAACATTTAATGAGGAATATCTTGCAATGTTTATTTTACATTATTTTTAATTAAGTCTATTAATTAAAATAGACTGTTTATAATTACTTATACAATTATCTTTTAGTATAAATGGTGTGTAGTGCATAACACTACCATAAAATGTGTATTGGAGTGTTATATTTAGATTTTTTGGTATTGGGCTAGTTTTGGGCTAGTTGGATTGGCCATTGGGCTACTTTTGGGCTATTTTTGATTGGCCATTGGGCTGGTTTTGTTGCGAAAACCTGGCAACCCTGGCTGTGTGTGAGACAGAGCTTTATAATGATACCAGGCTTGACATGTTTCTGTGAATGGAGACGGCACGGGAGCTCGCGTTAGAATAACTTTGGATGATTTCAGGTAGAAATCTAAAGGCGCACGGTGACAAAATATAATGAAATAACACCCTTAAATGTGTAATGTTGCCTTTTTTTTATTGTGACATGAAAGCTTACATGTTAAGGGAGTAAACTGGCCCAAAATCTCAAAATTGACTTTGTTTTCACCTGTCGTGTCTCGCCTTAATAAGTAAAACCTAACGTTAATCTTCAACGTAACTCTAGCTAGCCAGCAGTACAGTCATTTAACTCAAGTGTTACAACAGCGGATTCACAAACCTGTAACACGCTCGTCTGACGCAGAATCTCTCTCTGGCCGGTGAGGTTTACTGTTCCTTTTAAAAAAAAATGTGTAGTGTCCATGTTAACTATAGTTGGTGAAATACAAAAGCCCGCCAATCCCTGATGACAACGACGAAGAAGAAGATGTATATTCTTCTTCGTTAGTTTTTATTGGCAGTTGGCATTGGTAAACAAGCTGGGGATTTTGCAACAGTCTATGTGTGCGACGCATTGCCGACCGCCACACACACGGTAAAGGAGCTTTTGTTTCATTTTTTGCCGCTCCAGTCTGAAAGACTGAGAGGAAAAGAAACAAAATTAATGTTTTTTTTTTTTTTTTTTTTTTTTTTTACTAAAAGATTCGGGGCTTTTGACAAAACATTCGGGGCTTAAGCCCCATTAGCCACCCCCCCGCTCCGCCCCTGCCTGGGACGGTTTGGAGTTTTTCTTACCGCGGTTGAAAAGCAAAAAATTCACGAGGTTCAGCGGTAACCCGCTTTTAAACCCTGATGCCACGCCCCGATGCGTGTCTTGTTGTGTGCGACACACACTAATCTTCTTCTATAGCTTGCTCTGTAAATTAAATTGAGAGTATATCTAAAGCATATATGCCATTTTAAATACTGTAGTCTATGCCAGATATATATAGCCTACATTTTAAAAGAATAAATGCTCAAACATCTATTTCATAAGCATGTGTTTATTTTCCATCAGTGAAACAACACATACAGCCTGTAAAACATTTAAATGATTATAAGTAAATCATGGTAATCTTAGGAATATAAGAACTAAATATTTGTTTAAAAAATATTTGTTTCATAACCCATTTCCCCGTAAACTGCGCAAAGATGCGTCTTGCCGGTTTGCGCTTTGAGATGAATGTGGGACACGAGCTATAGACACCTTGAATATCTTCATCTTCATGTTTTCTCCTGATGTTGCAAAACAACACTTGCTGTAAAATTTTTGTTTGATTATGAACTGCTAGAGAAAGCGAAAGTAAAACCGCTGGGTGCATGTGAACGGCGCTATTCAAATTTACATTTACGCATTTGGCAGACGCTTTTATCCAAAGCGACTTACATTGCATTCAAGGTACACATTTTTACATTATTGTCAGTTCTTGCTCTCCCTGGGAATCGAACCCATGACCTTGGCGTTGCTAGCACCATGCTCTACTGATTGAGCTACAGGAAAGCTATAAATAAACTTAAATAAACTTAACGCGCCTCAAGTCAAATAACAAGCACAAACTGTGTTAAATAAAGTTTCGTCCTACAGTGTTTTTCTACTTTACCACAGTACGAAACAGCACATTTATAATTCCCTGCAAAAATGAGTGTGCCGTGAGTGAAGATTTGGGAAAAGTAACAAGATGTCCCGTGAGATAAAATGGACTAACATTAGGCGGCGGCCTATTGTTAAAATTCATGGAAATCGGAATATCGGATGACCAGATTGCAAAACAGATTTAAAAAGCTGGCAAATTTTAAATTGGGCACTCTCATTCAGCATGAATCCATAGCCTATATTTTGATGGCTGAGTAACATCTGCAAATTTATAGAAGTGGTAATAATATGTGGTAATATTCTCTTCTGTGGTAATAATAACATAAAACAGCGTTCACATACAAAACACTGGGTCAATAAAGAAATTATAGTTTCATGTTAAAAAAGGTATATAGCCCTATTAAAATAAAAAGTGCACAACTCCTTTGGGAGCAAGCTAATTTTTTTCCCCTTACGTGCAACCTAGCGCGGAGGAGTCCTTATTTGGGTTAGTAAAATGACGAAATTTTTGTTTTTAAGTAGAAAATAGTATTTATGTAGAGAGAGGCTATATTAAAATAAAAAGTACAAATCCTCATAAGTGGAAGCAATAATTTGTTTCCCTCACGTGCAACCTAGTCCTTATTTGGGTAAGTAAAACAACAAAATTATAGTTTAAGTAAAAATAGTATTTATGTAAAGAGATAAAATACAGAGTAGCCTATAGAAAATTATATATTTTTATACAAATTACAAAAACAACGTAAACCTTTTTTTTTTTTTTTTTTTTTGCGGTGGAGACAATCTCAGACCTGCGGTAGGCGTCACGTAACAGCGGTATTGCGGTAAAACGGTAACCGTCCCAGGCCTACTACACAACGCAAGATGGTTGTCAATGAGAACAAACATTTTTACGATGCTAAGAGTGGTTGCTAAGGATGTTGTGTAGTGATACACAGAACAGTGAATCAAAGTCTAGAACTAACCGTTTTATTAAAGTATGATGTAAACATTAATTTGTACTCCCTGAAAGTTGCAAACCCTGCATCCCAACTGGATAAATGTATAATGAAAAAAAACATAAGATGCGCATAAGATGATCGATCATCTAATGACAGCTCATCCCTTACGTGATCAGCCTTTCCGTCTTCTGTGCTCTCTAAAATGTGTAAATCATCCTTAAATTTTACGCATTACATTGATTTATGCATTGATTCATCACTGTATCGCTATTCGCTACATTGGCACAGTTTGTTGTTTACTTTTGGGATCTGATTCAGCGTTTAGAACCAGAAATGGTGTGATGTATCAGACTTAACCAAATATTTTGGGTTAGGGGTTCGTTAAAATCCTTAAAGAGTTAGTAGACCAAAAAATTTACATTCTGTCATCATGTACTCGCTTAGACTGCAAACCCTTTTCCCAACTGGGTCCCAACCCAATCTGATCTGCTGGCAATTTGATTTATCCTGCAGCTCAGGCTGGAAACCTTTACATTGTTTTATCCTGCTTCTGTTACAAATTTGCTGGGACCAATCACAAACTGGATTATCCACCTGGGGGGTTTAACAAAATGAGAGATAGAGAAGCGATGGATCGTTGGTCTGATTGCTTGAAGGACTATCCAATTGCATTCGGAGTCATTTGAACTATACCCAATGATCACGCCTCTTGCAGTAGAACATATAGAGCAGACTCCCCAGACCAATGTTCACTCTTAAAAGATTTAGCTTGCTCTGGTGATAGCAAGACAAGTACTCGCCCTCATACCATTCCAAATCTGTATGACTTAAGCAACACAAAAAAAATTGTTTTATGAAGAATGTTGGTAACCAAACAGTTCTGGTGAAAATTTAATTCCATTGTACAGTCTTAAAATGAATGTCTCTCTGGTTAAATGAAGAACCTTTAACATCCATCATGCAACATTTCCATTCCACAAATATATTCTTAAGAGCTGAAAAAGATTCTTCAGATTATTAGAATGTTCATCAAACTAAGAAAACTATAGTTTTTTTAATTAGTAGTTTACTTCAAAAGTAACATTTCCTGGTAATTTACCCCTCATCATCCAAGATGTCTTTCTTCAGTAAAAAAGAAAAAAAAAGGTTTTTGAGAGAAACATTCCATGATTTCTCTCTATTTAATGGACTTCAACAGGGTCTAATGGGTTGAAGGTCCAAATTCCAGTTTCAATGGAGCTTCAAAGGGCTCGCCACGATCCCAGCCAAGGAATAAGGGTCTTATCTAGCTAAACTCATTATCTAAAAAACAAAAACACTTTTAAACCACAAATGTTTGTCTTGCGCTGCTCTGCAATGCGGCACACATTATGTAATCACGTTAGAAAAGGCCATGTGACGTAGACAAAAGTACCGATCAAGTGTTTACAAAGCAAATGTGCAAAGACCAAGTCAAACAAAGGGTAAAAGAACGATTTTTGAAGTTGGAGAAGAAAATTAGATGTTTTTCACCCTACCACGGTACTTCAACCTATGACTCCCGTGACCTTTCCAACAAGGATGACAGAGCTGTGCAAAACAAACGTTTTTGTTTTAAACGTATAGAATTTTTTTTTAGAAAATGGCCAAATTTGGACCCTTTGAAGTCAACTACATGGAGAGAAATCTTCATATTATGAAATCTCCTCAAAATCCTTAATGTCTTTTGGACTGAAGAAAGAAAGACATGAACATCTTAAATGACGTGGGGTCTCATCTTAAGTACTATTCGCATGAGATTAGTATTATCTAGGGACCTCTGTGATTTAGAAATGACTCCCCCACATCTGAGTTTTGCGTGGCGCATTCGCACGGGTTAAGCAAAGCCTGTGATTTTACTCGAATTTACTGACTTCTCCCGGATATGATGTCAAGACTTTGTTATAGATATAGCTGTATGAAATCATAAACAGGCATCGATATAGTTTTGATTCTTTTATGGTGATAAATAAACAATTTCGTTCAGTTAGATAACAGACGCCATCAGGGCTTGACATTAACACCCGCCAACCCGCCAAATGCGGGTAGATTTCAGCTGTGGCGGGTATGGCAGCCACTCCCACTAGCCACTTTGGCCGGTTGAATATAACGTACAGGTAAATGAAATGCCAAGACCGTTGTATCACAAAATTGGCTACAATTCAACTACAACTCTTTATACTTAGTGATGGCGAGATAGGCGAAATCGCGCTGAATGACACACAACAAAAGCGCTCTCTCGCGTGCGCGCTCTCTCTCTCGTGCGCTCTCTGTCGCACCCGTGATCAGTTCTCCTTGCTCCTGAATAGTCAAATACACGCGCACACTGATGTCAAAATGTCCATCGCATGATCGGTTATGGCTTAAGTGTACGTAAACAGGTGGGTAATAACTATGTGTCACAAATATTACATCCATGCATTCAGGAGCCCAGTTAAATACCTGTCTGTCATTAATGTTAATCAAACAACTACAGATGTTAAATAAATGTATACATATTAAATAAATATGTATTAGTATCTGAATTATTTTATTTTATTTTGTATTTACTATTGTTTTTGTAATTTGCTTAGGGTATTTTTAAAAATTATTTATTTATTTATATATATATATATATATATATATATATATATATATATATATATATATATATATATATATATATATATATATATATATATATATATATATATCCTAACTAAAATAACTCATAGCCTATCATATTACATTTTTCATATTTATTATTATATTGCCCACCCCTTACCCACCTGCACATCCCAGCTGATATACAATGTAGTCTTGATTTGGGGGGTGGGGGTGGGGGTGGGGGGGGCAATATAATAATATTGTTACACTGCATTTGAAAGTTTGAAAGGGTTTTAAACCTTCTAAATCAAGTAAAACGACTCAAAATCAAGTAATTTACGCATGCCAAAGTCAACTTTAAACATATACAATGTAATTTCCAAACAGCAAAATTGTGGCCAGTGAAAATGCTGAGTGACTAGTAACTTTGGAAAACCACTAGCCACGGTGGCTGGTGAGCAAAAAAGTTAATGTCAAGCCCTGGACGCCATGAACTGAGCTCAAACCAGCGGCAGGAGTTGGATTTCATTTATCACGGGTGAGAAGCTTACACACGGCGGAAGATTCAGTTTCAATGCTAAATGTAAAAGCGCCCATTTAAACGAGCTTGTCATTGTACTCTTCTGTTCTGTTTTTCATCAAGAATAATATTGATATTAATATTAAACACACCATTCAATCAGTTTACTCCCAAAATTGATACTCATTCTGAAGTGAAAGTAATCCGTGCGGCTGCACGGGAATTCACAATGGTGCGCATTATGAATGCAGCCCCCATTCTTCATGAAAGATAAAGATAGAAATGCTCACAGGGAAAAAAAACCTTGCAAAAATTATATACGATCCGCCTAATCCTGGCCAAATCACAGAGATGTCGATTCGCACAGGACTACTATCACAGGACCTCGCCGTGCGGCGGATATGGTAGGTAATTTGCGGGAGAATTTAAATTTTTACTTTACAAATTACAGACATGGCCGATTCGCACGGGATTAAGATCACAGACATTCTCTGCAATTATTACAAATTACCAGAGGTTCCCAGATAATACTAATCCCGTGCGAATGGGGCTTTAGATGAAGTGAACTACTCCTTTAAGAAGGGTTCACTGAAAAATTATCCTTCACTCCTAGAAATACAAATTTCAAAAGTGTTTTTGCAGCAGTGCCACAGATGACCCATTTTTTGTCCCGCAAAAAACCTTTCAGAGAAGAGTTCTTTAAAAGGACCATTTTTTCTTCGGTTTTCTAAGGGTCTTCATGGAACAATCAATGCCAGACAGACAGACAGACAGACAGACAGACAGATAGATAGATAGATAGATAGATAGATAGATAGATAGATAGATAGATAGATAGATAGATAGATAGATAGATAGATAGATAGATAGATAGATAGATAGATAGATAGATAGATAGATAGATAGATGGATGGATGGATGGATGGATGGATGGATGGATGGAGATTTCTCAATATCTTATTTTAAGTACCACAGAAGCAAGAAAGCCATACATGACGACTGCTATTAAGGGGAGTAAATAATAACGAAATGTTTAAGTATGAGCAATAATAATAGCGATGTTTGCCTTATCTCAAGGCAATCGATATACCAGACCAAGTTAAGTGGACTAGAATCAGGTTTTTCTAGTGTCACCATGTAGACCTTAAGTAAGCTTAAGTCTATATTTGAGCTCAGAGACCATTTCAGGAATGCCTCCTCCACCACATGTTGTTTTCCCATCTGAAAAACAACCGTCGACAAATGTAATATTTTACATCCACTAATCACCAAAGGTTGTCAAGAGTTCCCTGCTTTCTGAGCGTCCTCGGGACAGTTTCAAAGGGTGTTTGGAAGCATATACAAGGACAGAAGATTTAGCATGAGAGATATCAGCGTTAAACTACGAACGGCTACAACAGAGTGGCTCCACGGCAGTCAGCCCGTGATTGATGTAAGAGAGTGGCCCATCCCCCACTGCCAGTTCTGTCTGTACATCTGTCTCTCCACCCTCCCTCTGTCTTCTCCCTTCCATCCACCCCCCCTCTGTGTGCCACTGTGATGTTATCTCAGAGTCTGTGTGTCTGTAGGCAGGAGGTGACGCAGTGTCTGTCTGAATCCAGACAAAGAGACAAACTCATCATCCAACAGACAAGAGAGAAAGGGTAAAGTCAGAGGAGGGGGGGTGGGAACAAAACAGACAAACAAGAGACAAAACTTAACTGGGATACGGAACAATGAGAGCACTCCTGAATTCAAACCATCCCTCTCCCACAGCCCCGCCAATCCAACAAATACTGAGAACAGGCAAGAGGACGGGGCCCTTGCACACTGTCTAGTTTGGTGGGGTTGAAGAATGGTCATAGACAGATATCAGATCAACCCAGAAAACCAATTCAGGCCTAACTGACAAAAGCCAGGCATGATGGAAGAACAAGAAGAGTCGTGTGTTCCGATGGGTCTGATTTCCCCCAGTTTCAAGAATCAATTTGAAAAAGAAAAGACAGAGAAACATTTACTGTAGTGTTTCAGTCTTTCATCAGGTCTGAATCTTATGTCCGCAGATAAATATTGAGATTTAAAAAAAAACATGGTTATTGTAGTTAAGAAAAATTAACCATGGTTTTGCTACACTAACCATAGTTTAACCATGGTATTTGTAGAAAAAAATCAATTGTACTCAATCTGTCAAAAACATGGTTACTACATCGTTACATGTTTTTTTAAATTTTCATAAGGGATGGGACATTTCTTGAACACAGCTGTAAACTTGGTTCTTTATTGGCATCAAAGGTTTTTATGAAGAACCTTTTACATATTCATGGAACCTTTCTATTGCACAAAAGGTTCTTTTTAGTGAAAAAGGGTATTATTAAAATGTTCTTCACACTAAGAAAAAATGGTTCTTTTGCGAACCCAAAAACAGATCTTCTATGGCATATACTGGTATATGAAAACCTCCTTTCTGAACCTTTATTTTGAAAAGTGTACAAGCGGCCACACACTTTTTCAGATATCCCAATGCTCTTTAGAATATGATTCTGACTTATTACTAAATAATGATGACCACTGTTTCTTATCGCTACGATCGTGTTCTGTCACAACGTGTCTACGAATAAAATAAAATAAGTTGCCAGGTAAAATAATTTTCAAAAGTGAAAAATAAAATACATTTGATGTCCATGTATTCATTTATTTTGTAATTAACAGTGAAATAAGTGATATAATGAACAGATTGCCAATCAATAAACTCATTGCCAATCAATCTACATTCTACAATTTCCCTAGAGGATTAATAATATGAGCGAATGACTGTGCATTATTCCTTGCATTTAAATATGTTTTATGTTATATATTACTACAAAGGTGATACAAGTATGAGAACTTCTATGCTACCACTTATGTATGAACTTTAATGAACACTAGGGAAGAAGCATTCACCTTTATTTATTCAGTCAAGAAAATTAATAATAATTGTGTGTGTGTGTGTGTGTGTATATATATATATACATATACACACATACACACTCACACTGTAAAAAAAAAAGTCTCTAATTGAAAATTTTCTAGTGACTGATCACATCTAAACTTTTCAGTTGGCAGAATTTAAATTCTGTGAATTGATGCAATTTAATTCACAGAAATTCAATTCGGCCAACTGAAAAGTTTAGATGGGATCAGTCACTAGAAAATGTTACTTTTATGATTAGTATGCAGTAACGTGTAACCACAGTTATACATTTAACTTCTGAGTAATATGAATTAACTACATGTACCTACTATAGGGTTAGGGTTTGGTTTAGGGTTAGTTGCATGTAATTATGCCAAATGTAGCCTACTGTTATTGCTATGGTAAACATGTAACATCTGTAACCAGGACAATGTAAAATAAAGTTTCACCGTTAATGTAAACTAGTGCTCAAATCTATTAATAGTAATTCATAACATCTAACATAAAAGTTTCTGTACACTCACTCACACACACACATTTGACACATCGATTTGACAACACTAATGTAAACAGAATTAAAATAAAGTTCATATGTTATCCAGGTGAAATCGCATATCAAACACTATAAATGTACAGTAGAAATAATGATGATAACTTCTTGAAATAAAGTGTATAGGCTTAATTAAGACTGGTTGGTATAATTTGCAGAGGCGGTTTATAAAGACTATTATTTAAGATTGTGTAAGGTTTCACTATCCGCACATATATATCAGTGTGATATCAGAAGTAGTGCGTATGATAATATTTTCAGTACAGAAAGGTTCAGGTATATAAACGTGCAAATAAGGTTGATTTACAGTCTCTAGATTAGGTTTTACACACGCTGATATCGTGACCATGTTGTGATGAGTTGTGAACGCCTGGCCTCTGGCTGTTGTCCTCGTACAGTAAAATGCGGATGTAAGACTTCACAAAAGCAAACAACTCAATGCCACAGCGTCCCTACATGATGGTCACTAACACATCCAGGAGACAAAACGCCTCCTTTGCACGGACTAGTAAATTAAAAGTGTTTACAATACCTGGGATACCTACAATTCACTTTGAAAGGGTTGGTCTGTTTTCGTCTTGACATATTATCCCCCACTCCCGGATGAAAAAAGTCGAATCTCTTCTTTGATCCGACTGAGGGGTGAAGATGCTTTTGGCCAGTCCAAAGGTAAATGTTTTAAAGCAGACAACAATCATGTAAACACAACGCTATCAGCACTAGACGGCTACATTGGCCAGCGCGATTAGGTTCATTTGACTAAAAGAGAATAAAAGATCACTTCTGCGTTTACAGACATCTTGGTCTTGGTCGGCGATAAGAGCGAGTTCATGTCGATAGAGGTCGGTTTCCAAACGCAAGAGACCGGGAAAGATGCGAAGAGATGATGTGAAAGCCTGCGCCAATGTAGCCGGGCAAATACACTGCAGATACCCTCCACCGACATGCATTTCAAGCGATGAGTTGAAGTGAGAAGAATGACTAATTTTATCTTCGGCCCGCTCCTGCTCATGCGCGAATCAAACTGTTCCTACAGGGGCGCTCTGCGGCTCAGAACAACCACTTACCTGCTGAAATACATTGACATTTCAGGACGTCTTTTGACTATTTACAAACATTTGTCCACTTATAAACATTTTAATTTATATCTGGTTGATATTAGCATACTCTGAAGGATTAAAAAAGACGTCTTTTCTGAATAAGCAGTGATTGGTTCATCCACTACAGTGCTGAGTAACATGAGCGCGCATTCATCTTCGTCTTGTATCAGCGCAACGATCATGTTGTAACGGGGGGGAAATAACAAAGTGGCTATAACAGCGAAGCAATGTTGAAACCCTTTTGATCAATTCTTAATAATTAGGCTATGACTATAAAACGAGGCTATTTAAATTGAATCTGTTTGTTGTTCATGTGATGGAGAGCTGATAATTACTAGGCTATGGTTTAATGAGCTAAACTGTCATAGGCACCGCATTTGTCCAATTATCGATAACTTCTTAGCAGCTTTTCTCCACCTCTCTTTTAATCAGAATATTTTCAATTTTCCCTTCTAGCAGTTTTTCAATTTCTATTATTGTAACCATGTTTGGTTTCTAAAAGAAACAACGAGACGCATTGTGGGATAGCCTACACATAGGCTGGATACGTGGAGGAAGGACAATGCCGTTTTTTCTTCAGTTAGACTATATGTGTCTGTCTATCTATCTATCTATCTATCTATCTATCTATCTATCTATCTATCTATCTATCTATCTATCTATCTATCTATCTATCTATCTATCTATCTATCTATCTATCTATCTATCTATCTATCTATCTATCTATCTATCTATCTATCTATCTATCTATCTATCTATCTATCTATCTATCTGGTGTGAAAAGGTGTTTGCCCCCTTGTTAAATATGATAAGATGGCTTTAAAAAAAAATCTGCATCGTTAAACCTTCTGATTTTTCTATAATATAATTGAAAGTGGGGGAAATCACATTATGAAATAAACATTTTTCTCCAAAACTCATTGGGAACAATTATTTGCCCCCTTTTATTAAATACTTTTTGCTACCTTTTGCCGAGATAACAGCTCTTGAGTTTTCTCCGCTGCTGATGAGTTTGGAGTTTCCTCCATACAGATTCTCTCCAGATCCTCCAGATTTCCAGCTTCATGTTGGTGCTTCTTCTCTTCAGTTCAGCTACTCATCTTCTGTGTGTTCAGGTCAGAGTACTGGGACGGCCATTGCAGATGCTTGGTTTTGTGCTCAGTGACAAATTTTTGTGTTGATTTTGAAATTTGTTTTGGATCGTTGTCCTGCCTAAGATAGTCCGTAAGACTTCTAGCAAAGGCCGTCAGGTTTTGATTTTTTATCTGTTGGTATTTGATCGTATCCATGATGCCATGTCTGTACAAGATGTCCAGGACCTTTGGCAGAAAATTAAGCCACATTAAAGTTACAATAGAGTATTTCATTTTACACATAATTCTTTATCCCTGTGTGAACCAAATCCGTCTTAAGTGTTTGCTGACAAAAAGAGAGAGCTATTTTTTGTTTCATCTGACCATAGCACCTGTTTCATTTGAAGTTCCAGTAGTGTCAGTATACTTTTCGTAACGTTCTATGGACAGATGAAATAAAAAAATTAGCTTTTCTGAGAATTTTTTGGAGAATGTTTTTTGGAGAATTCCCCGTCCTTTTCAGTTTGTTAACTTCAATGAAAAGTTTTTTTTAAAAACATAAAATATTAAAATAATTAACAATGCCGATTTTTTTTACAGCTTTGATCATATTTAACTAAGGGGCATCTATCCATCTATCTATCTATCTATCTATCTATCTATCTATCTATCTATCTATCTATCTATCTATCTATCTATCTATCTATCTATCTATCTATCTATCTATCTATCTATCTATCTATCTATCTATCTATCTATCTATATCTCTATCTCTATCTCTATCTCTATCTCTGTCTATCTGTCTGTCTGTCTGACTATGATGTTTCAAAGACAGTCAACATCTCACATTTAGCTTTTAAAAATGTATAAGAGCATTCTATCTCTTTAACCTCTAGCATTAATCTCTTTAACCAGAACTATTGTTACAATCACAACCGAAAACAAAGGGACAAAGCAGGGACAAAGAGTTGTCGAGTGTGAAAACTGTGTTGCTTGGAGATGCGCAATGTTCATTGACAAAATAGAACAATATTGAAAATATTGTGTGTAAAATGTAAGGCCTAATAGCCTATTAACTTATTGTTTATTGAATTGTCAAATAAAATCAATTTCACATTTATAAACATGCTGATACTCGGGAAAACAGCACCTTTGCTTGTATTGCTTATAATTATTAAAAAAAGAAATTATACATAAAACTATTTTGCACCATATCTTGGTTTTTGGAAGCTTTTTTATTCATTTTGGTAGTATTTTTGGCCTAAGCCCTGTTAAAGGGATAGTTCACCCAAAATGAAAATTCTGTCATCATTTATTTACCCTCATGTTGTTCCAAACCTGTATGAGTTTCTTTATTCTGCTGAGTACGAAATAAGAGATTTTGAAAAATGTTTGCAACCAAGCAGATAAAGCAACCATTCACTAGGGGAAAAAATACGTAGTGAATGGTTGCTATATCTGCTTTGTTACAAACATTCTTCCAAATATCTTCTTTTGTCTTCAGCAGAACAAAAAAAAGTCATACAGGTTTGAAACTACATGAGGGTAAGTAAATAATGACAGACTTTTGATTTTTGGGTGAACTATCCCTTAAAGGGCTGGTTGCTTGTGATTTCACTTTTTTTTAACTTTAGTGTGTAATGTTGCTGCTTGAGCATAAACAATATCTGCGAAGTTCAAGCCCTGAAATTTCAATGCAAACGGAGATATTGTCTTTGCAATTGGCAATTTATTGCCTACAAAAACGGCTGGTTTGGACTACAACGAGCTTCTTCCTGGGTTGGTTACATCATAAACCCTTGCTAGTCACTGCAGATGTGACTTCTGCCCGTAATGGTAAGGGGCGTGGCGTTTCCGGACAACCTCTGCTTGGCACTTCAGCCAATAAAAATACAGGAAACTACATTTGGCCATCTAACCAATCTAAGACCATTGCGTTTTTCAGAGGGATGGGCTTAGAAGCAGGAAGCAAACAAGCCGTTCAAAGGACAGTGGAGACAGTGTGTGGAATAAAGGTCAAATATAAGAAAAATACAGTGTTTAAAAAAAAAAGAAGTATTAAAGGGATACTTCACCGCTTTTTCATATTAAACTATGTTATTCCCTTAACTAAAACGAGTTGATACACACCTCTCTCGTCTCAGTGCATGCACTTAATCTCTCTGAGGCGTGGTGACGATCTGATAGCATTTAGCTTAGCCCACTAAGCCCAGTTCATTCATTATGGTACCAAACCTTTTCCACCAGAATGAACCGAGTGCTAGTTCAGAGCCTGTGCTAGTGTCAGTTCTAAGTTGGTTCGACTTGAGAGCCTTTATGAACCGGTTTGGCTTTCCACATGTAAGAGAGCCACCGCAGAGCTAGGTCTTATGTCACTGTATACGTCACATCTTTCTCGCTAGCGTTTTAGCAATGCTAGCGAGGCAGCGGGAAATACAAACACACCAGGCTTGTTCGAGATGCATCGGCGCTGCACAGACCGATCCGTGTATGATATCAAAATACCGCTTGAGCGATTCAAAAGCATAAGGAGTCGTTGGCGCTCGCTCTACTTTGATGTCATACGCAATCAGTCTGCACAGTGCGCGCCGATGCATCTCGAACAAGCCTTCCCTCAGTGGCTCATGGCTTTATGATCCTACATCAGCATTAAAACGCCGCAAATCCAACGCATTCTTGCAGCTCTCCATGATTTGTATAGACGGAGATTACAATCCAGCAGCTGTTAGCTTGATTAGCTGCTATTGAAAAAATGGCGGTCACAGATTTGTGTTCATCTTGTTGATCACGGTAACGCCGCCCCCAGCCGGTGATGCAAGCGGTTCTTACTTCTAGCCCAGCAATGTTTTGGTGTTACTTAAGAACCACTTTTCCTGGCTCGGAGCTGGTGCTTTGGCTATGGAAACACAAAGAACCGATTTGAAACTAGGCTCTGGCTCCGATTTAGCACCAGCACTGTCGTGGTGGAAAAGGGGTAACAGAGATCAAGTAAGAAGCGACCAAACACCTCAACGTTTCCCCTATTTAAATACAGTTACACGAATAGTTGAACCATCAAGTGTTATGACATAAAATAAAACATGACGCTTTTCTAAGTGGATTAAAAAGGAGAAAACTATAATCTATGGCGGAATAGCACTTCTAGAGTACTTTGACTCCTCCCTATTGACAGAAATGAGAGAGTGAGGGTGAGATGTGAGGGAGGATGTTTCAGCCGGGACTTTTTACTGCGCCGAGCCGAAGTACTCTCAGAAGTGCTATTCCGCCATACATTATAGTTTTCTCCTTTTTAATTCGCTTAGAAAAGCACCACGTTTTATTTTGTCACCATACTTGATGGTTCAACTATTGGTGTAACTGTATTTAAATAGGGAAAACGTGGAGGTGTTTGGTCACTTCTGACTTGATCTCTGTTTGGTACCATAGTGAATGAACTGGGCTTAGTGGGCTAAGCTAAATGCTATCAGATCGTCACCGCGCGTCAGAGAGATTAAGTGCACGCACTCAGACGAGAGAGGTGTGTATCAACTCGTTTTAGTTAAGGGAATAACATAGTGTAAAATGAAAAGGCGGTGAAGTTATACTGCTTACCATAAACACAACCAAGCCTAGAAAAAAACACACGGAACCACCCCTTTAATGTGCCGGCAGGGGGCGGGGCTCTTTTTTGAGCATGCAGAGTTTGTTTAGACCATTTCAAGTGAAGTGGGAGAAACATAGCAAAGGCTATTGTATGTAACTTCTTAGTTACAATATGCCTTATAATTAGTCATTAGTAAATAGAAAAATATTGCCGTAAATAGTAAAAGCATTTTTTGTTTTGTTTGTTTGTTTTAGATTCTGCATATTTTCTTGGTTAACCTTAGTGCTCAAATGTTTAGATTTTTTTAATCTTGCCATTTTTGTTACATAAACAAATGAATTTTTGTTTACATTTTTGTACTTACTATATAGCCTCTATGTTAATTTTATCTAGCTATACTGTGCAGCACACTAAGGTTTTTTGACAGGTAAAGGTTTACTACAAAAAGTATAATTTAATTATGCAAAGAAAAATGTATTGCATGTTATGTATAGTGAATGTATTTCTGTAGCAATGTGTTTCATGTAAACAGAAAACAGATATTTATGAAATAAAAATAGACATGTATGTATATGATAATTGAATGGATCATTTTGCATGTGATGGCTCACATGATGAAAGAATTTTCAGAAATCAGAATCAGCTCATCAGTTTATAATCAGCAAGCCATGTGCATTTAGTTATTGTGTACATTGTAGAAAACGTGCCAAAATGTATTTTTTTTTATATATTTTTGATGTGTTGTGAAGGCAGGGCAAAGCAAGGCAAGTTTATTTGTATAGCACATTTCATACCCAATGGCAATTCAAAGTGCTTTACATAGAAATTAATTTAAATAGTGGTAACATATGCATGAGAACAAAGAATAGGCCTACCATGTGTAAGAATTGCAAATTAAAAGCAAAGATAATTAAAGCACCTGAAAAGACCCCTGAACGTACTGCTTTGTGAAATATAGGCCTAACTGAAAGAACATGAAACAGTTATATATAATTAAATATAATCAAATGTTATTATAATAATTATATAGCCTAGAAAAATGCTAAAAAAAATGGAAAATTAATTGTTTCTCTTCACATGTATACATGTAACATAGGTAGAAAAACAGATATGTCCCTTAAAATCAGCATGAAATGGTAGTTGCGAAAGTATTTTATTCACTGGATTTTATCCATGGGGAATTGATGGGATGGTTGTGGTTTGCTATTGATTGATCTCATGTGAGTGACAAGTTGTCCCGCCTTTGCACCAATAAATCAGTGTATATATAGGCCTATTCCATAAATTTGGATTTCAAGGTGATTTTAATAGAAAGTCAATACATTCCAGATAATCTCTGAATAATTTGCTTTGGCTTTAGTGATGTACACAAAAGCCAGTTATCTGACTTTGGAAATAACATACTGCAATACAAAATTCCTCCTCAGGTCGACCGAACGACCCCTGGCTTACTAAAGAGAACCAGTTCAGTGACTCCCAAAGGAAGTGCCACAACATTGCACGCTGACGTCATCATTGACTGCCACGAGGTGAGGCGAGACCGCAGCACGGCTCTTTGGGCAAGTCCTCCGCCGCACTGACACGTAGCGCAGCGTTAAAATAATGCATAATATGAGTAAAAACTGGCACAGTAGCTTGGGATTTATATCGTGGAGTGGATAGAGCCTCTTGCTATAGCCTATTACTTAACAAAATAACATGTCTAGGCAAAACGCATTTCTCTTTATTTAAACTCGCTAATAAACGTTGACAGTATCACAAACCCTAGTTCACATCATCATTTAATAGCGACAAGAGTTTATTTATGCCTTTATTCGTGGCAAAAACAACTCACATAAAATTGAACAAACAAACAGACAAACAAAACAAAACAACAATAATAAAATAAAAAGACATAAAAACAAGTATATGGTTTGAGACTTACGTTTCAACTGTTTTTGCGCCCATAATAAATATACGAATTATAGTCTACAAAAAGAGAGAAAGACATAGGCTAAGTATAAATAAATTACCAAGAATAATACTGAGTTAATGTACCGAATCCAAGAGTTGGTGTTGCGATAAGGAAATATAACAGGATTTATGATATATATTATTATTATTTTTTTTTAGAGAGGTTGAACTTGGCCAACATAATTTGTTATAATAATAAAAAAAAAAAAACGTGACAGAAAGAGCGTTTCTTTCTTAAATATGTGTTGGGAAGAGACCCAACCACATTCCAGCTGACATTGGATAATGATAACCATTGAAAAGAAGTAATTTACTACCAGAGCTTTTTTAATATTCATGCCAAAACAATATGGCATTGTACCATGTATACCAGCAATAAATAAAATAAAATAAAGAACAACAGCCATATGAGATGAAATAATGAGTATTTTTTGACATTTCAAAGAATCTCTGTACCCTTAATAATAGATTTTACTACGAGAGCAGGTCGCGCCTTCTTACATCCGCATTTGAAGTTCGGAACATCAGTCATGTAACCTTCCGCCTGCGGTAGAAGTGCTGAGGCTGGGACCGCCGCCATTTTGAATGTCTGGTCCGTTCCTCCTTCCGTCGATTGAGAAGATTGCACTTGTTTTCTGGTATCGTAACGGCTGGTGAGTCGGACCTTATTTTAACCTTATAAACGACTTCGAGTACGACTGGTACGTTGGGAGCTGTCAAACGGCTCGGTTTTATTCGCGTTAGTTTGTTTTGACTCTGGGCTGCATAGGAAGTGGAGCGCACAGGCTAAAGCTAAAGCAGCTCAGGAGCCTCTCGTTCGGTGGCGGCGCTCTGCGCGTGTACCGGGACGCTGTCATACGCTCGAGCTCTAACGGTCGGCTCGCTAAACTATTATTCGCGATGTATTTCCAACGACGTTCCGCTACCAGACATGAAATTGCAGTTAGACTCTAGTTTATGAACGTTTCAGTTGGTTTAAAGTAGAGGTGTGTGTTTAATCCTCCGTCAAATCGACGCTCAATTTGAGGCCTGACTAGATTCCAGTCTGTTAGCAACGGACACGCAGCACTTCATTCACCGACATTACGAAGCAATAACAGCGGTATTTAATACTTAGTAACGAGTGATACTACTCGTGAAAAGGACTGAAATCTAACTTACCCTTTTTTTAAACACAGCTTAATGTCTTCTCATCTCAGTGTTTATCATTTAGCTTAGCACTTGACGTTATAGCGCAAGGGGATGGGTCCAGAAACATGTAAACCTTGAACAATTTTTCAGAATGTTATAAATAAAAAAGACAGGGTCCTATCTGAGGAAGTGTAGTAGTGGTAAATGTCAAGAATACGAGGTGTATGATGCCACTTGTGTGTGTTTTTAGGCTTGTTTAGTCACCAGGTGGTTTTGAGGGAGATGTGAAATCGTTCTTGATGTTGTACTCTTTACGTAATTGCGCTCTCAAGTGTTGTATCTGTCATACATGTACACCCGTTTGCGTGTGGTGCATATGAATGGCGTGTTGGCATCTGTTCATTGTGATTGTGGAGTAAGGTTACAAAAATATAGGAAGTGACCGTGTGTAAACGTGTCCTCCCAGTCGCTGCTGCAGTTTGCATGATTCCTGGCTTAGATTTGCATTCTCTGTCCACGCCAAGTTTTCTTTTTAGTTTTTTTTTCTTTCTGGTTAATGAATGGTTTAAAGGTTGCAACGAATGGTTAATATTCATCAGACTATTAAAAGGTTAGTTCACCCACAAATGTAAATTGTCCCATAATTTACTCGCCCTCTAGCCATCCTAGGTGTATATGACTTTCTTCTGGTTTCAGCCAAACACAATCTGAGTTATATTAAAAATATCCTGCTCTTCCCTGCTTTATGATGGGAGTAAATGGTACTCCATGGTTTTTGAAGCCCATAAAAACACCCATTCATCATGAAGGTAATCTAATCCAAAGGCCGTCTGAAGTGAAGCAATGTTTTTTTTTTTTTGGTAAGAAAAATGCTTTTATTTATTTATTTTTAACTTTATAAACTATAATCACTGTCTTCTGGAATTCCTGCTGAAGAGTGACCTCTGACCTGACACGTGATGCATTGACAAGCGCATAGGATAGAGCAAAACAAAACACCTGTCATGAAGTCTAAAATGAGAATTTTTAAAGAGAAATGTTGAAAGATTTCGAAATGAGGGAAGAGGAGCATCTACAAACTACATCTGCTCTCACATAAGCTTGCATTACTTCTACGTCATGATGATGTGTTGGGTCAGAGGTCACTCTTCACTCAGACAAAAAGGTACAGTGCTGTCACTGTGGTGGTAATCTAAGGTACAAAAGTGAAAAGGTACATCTTTGTACCCTACTCACCCCCAAATGGTACATATTAGTACCTTAATAGGTACATATCAGTGGGAATTAGTACTGGTTTTGTACCTTAGGCCAGGGTACTGCCCCAGTTATGGCAGTGTAGCTTGTGGCAGTTCTGACAGTGTTTGGTTGGAAATCATCTTGCCTATGGCCGCTAATGATTAATGGTTTATGGATATTTTTCTTAAAAAAATACATTGCTTCCAAAGGCCGAAGACTCCATGTAATTTTATGGGGCTACAACAGAAAAAAATGGTTCCATTCACTTCCATTTATTAAGCTTGCACAAGCTAGAATATTTTTTTTTAAATAAAACACTGTTAGACTGAAAGAAGAAAGTCATATATACCTAGGATGACTTTTTTGGGGGGGGGGGGGGGGGATTCGATTAGATTTCAATTCATCAATGCTTTGCAATTTTTTGTTTCTCAATTCAATATCGATTCATCAAATCCTATGAATCGATTCAGCCCAGTGGCAGCACTGTGGGCAACACTCTAGTGAGAGCGTTCAGCATTGTACAAGACGCGCTGTATATGTCTCTCTCACTCTCTCACACACACACACACACACACACACACACAAACGCACATCGTTGTTGGCTACCTGCGTTCATCTCGCGGCAGCGTGCATGGTTACGTAGATCATGGCGCTCTCATTAGTTGTAAACAAACCAGCGCTCTCAATACATTTGAATGGTTTAAGCGGAAATACAACAGCTTCACTTCACTATACAGTTATTTGCTTTTGAATCTTTGGGAAACACTTTGTATTCTTATAATATCAATGGTTGCACTTCATTTTATGATTATGCACATTTTGTGCTTCTGTTTACATTTCTTTTATAACTTGAATGTTTAGGAAGAAAGAAATATACTTTCTATTACTTAGGTATGCACTTTAGAGGTGTTAATAAAGCACCTGTTTGTTACAGTTGTGGTTTGTATTCAACACATGTACAATATTTTACAGTTTGTTCTGCTAAATAAACCATTACAGGAAACATGCTGGGGTAAATTTGTTCGTAAACATTGGTAATACTGCACACATTATTTAAAAAAAATATATACTCAGGTACTTAATTACTTGTGTATTTACTTATTAATGAATCGATATCGAAGATGATAAATCAATATCAAATCGAAGCCTCAACAATTGAAATCGAATCGAATTGTGAAATTCCTAACAATACACAGCCCTATTAAATAACCAATAAATAAGTCACAACTTCTCCATGAGTCTTTCAAAGTTTTGCATTTACACATTTTCCTAATAAAAAATACTTGCTTTACAAATTTAAAAAAGTCCATCATAAATAGTGCCAAGAGTTAAGACACCTGTCAGTAATACAAATACCCATGATTGTGGTGTTCAGTTACTATTTTTGATTGACAACAGCATCTGCTTGCGAGTCTTTTGATTAAAGCAGATTAAAGTGGTTGCTTAATGTCTGAATGATAGTCACCTGTATTGTAGCTCAGGTAATCATATCGACATTATCAAAGATAGTGACATTCATAACACCAGGAAGATTGTTTACAATTGGTAGGTTATTATTCTTTAAATGAGACCAATCAAGGTGAGAGTTCATCAGATATTTTAAATATCAACTGCTTTGTAATGTCAATGTCTATTTTGTGCTCACCATGTGTATCGGCAGTGTAGACCACCAAAAATGAAGCTGAAGCTCGTTGCCAAAGAACTTTAATACCACTGGTTTATTACCTGATGATGCAACATCCTGAATAACATACTTTGTCCAATTACCCAAATTTAGTTACTGAAACTTTATTTTTGTGAAGTGAAAACTTGATTTTGGTTTTTAGTATATATAAAAAAAAGTTGATTCTGTTCCTGCTCGTAACTCTTCTACTAGTCTGCTTGCCGTATACATTCTCTATTTGGTGAGACTGTTTCTGTTTAGTTTCTAGCACTTCTTATTATTCACCAGGGTGATTTACCATCACATATACCCCGTACTCCCTGCTGATAACCCCAACCTTGCTTACTGCTGTATGCTGGTTCCAAAAATGAGTCTGTGAGCACGTTCAGACAACTCAAGAGTATGTTCCAGGTTATTCGGGCATTCTCAAAAGAGCGACGAATCGATGATTCACCATGGAAACACACTGAGAAAAAGCACACTGTTCTACTTCCATTTTCTTTTGTTTAATGCTGATTTGCATAACCTGCTTAGTGCACGTCGCCACCTATTCGGTGGTTGTGCAATATATTTTTCAACCTTTACATTTAATAAGTAATAATTTGTAATTATTAATTTAATAAGTAATAAACCTTATTTTAATATTTGAATTTAACATTTAAACATTACCTTGTTATAATGGTGCTTTAGAATTAATATATTGTATATTATAACAAATGTATTTATATTAATATAAGTATTATTTTATAAAACACATCTGAATACCTCTTAGGCAAACTAACCCTGGAACATAAGCTGCTCTGGAGCAGGTTAGGTTCAGAGAGTGAGTTGCTATGGCTATTTGCGAACCCTAAAAGTTACCTCTGTTTTTGGAAATAAAAGTTGAGGTTATCCACTTACTTACTCTTAAACATACCCAGGTATGTCACACAACCTGCTTTCTGGAATACCCCGGGCCATTGGTCATCTTGAGGTGGTTGTGTATTTGTGTGTGTGTGCTATTCTCCTATTTGCTAAGCGCAGCTTCCATGTGATCAGACATAACTGTCTGGAGGCAGATGTGAGAGAAAACCTTGCTATTTGTCGAAACCGAGATCTGGGCGTCATCATCTGAATTCAGCTCTCTTAGGCTCACATTTTAAATGATTAAGAAAAATTGTTTCCATTATCATAATCTATCATTGTTTATAAAAAAAGAAAATTGTATTATTATTACACAGAAACATAGCTATGGTAATCTATCCTAATATATTCTGTTAATTACATTTTTTTAAAGCAAATTTTTTTTTGACGGGTTGACTTGAAGACCTTGGAGTATCTGTGTTCATATTACGACTCAAATGGCAATTCTCACGAAGTGATGCTTAATGCATTCAGCTGGTCGTCCAGTGCCATGAATTCCATAATTTACTTTGTAAATGCTTTGGTCTTTTCTTTGCTTTATACCAAGGAAAGATAGGAGAGGCTGCTGACCTGTGGCTGGCTCTGAGCTCTGGCCAGCTTTAGCCGTTTTACCTTTTAAGTTACCTTCTTCAAACTGTGCATGTTCTACGTGGTAATGGAGTTAAGTGTTTGTAGGTTTGTCAAGTTCCACAAATGGCATAATTAGTGTCTTCGCATGTATGCCGCATGTAGACGGATCGGCTCAAAATCGGAGACACGTGTGACTGATCGGCCGATCACCGATCAGGGCCAATCATGCAGAAAATCAGCTAATTCCGATCCATGGCCGATCAGCCGTCTTTGTGGTTTTGGCCGATTCTTGTGTCATTTAGCGACATGAATTAAATTCTAGAGTTAGATTTTTAGGGGGAAACTCTCCTCTTAAACTGTCTATTCAAAGCTGAATGGCTTCCCCAGTCTCTTTACATCACCTGTTTACCAGAGTCCCAAAGTTTGCAGTTATATGCCTTTGGCAGGAGACTTGCAGTGGAACAATGCACTTATTGTCCCAGGTATGTGATGTGACTTATGGTCACGTAAGGCTGACCATGGAGAAAGTATTCTGCTCTTGAAGTATAAAGCTACCCCACCTAGGGCCACCTTAAGCCCTCTATTGTACCCAGTTTGGCTTCTTAAATGTGAGGTCAATCCGAAACTATAGGACTAGGTATTGACACACATTTCACAATTCGATTCTGATTTTGATTCAATATAGATTATATTGGATATATTTCAGGCACAATAAATGGCACATTTTCTCAAGGAAACCAAATCATAATGCTGTAAACTATGGGAGTCAGTTGTAGCCTACTGTAATATTGAAGGTAAAATTAAACTGATTTGTATACAAACACTTAAATTACTCAATTGTTTTTTATTATTATTAGATATAATAATATATATAATAAATATTTATATTAAATATTTCTTCGAACATTTAATGAATGTAATTTGGTGCATGTATTTAGCAAAGTTCTCCTAGAGTTAATTTTTCTAGCTGACTAGCAAGTACACTGGATATGGATTTTCTGAGGTAAACGTGACATTGTTTAAATTGTTTTACTGACGTCTTTCCTCGTCTGAAACACTGAGCACTTCCATGTGACGTAATACAGATTTTGTAAGTTGTACTGTATCCTTTAACACACTTTCAGTTCATGTTTGTTTCACGCTGTAACTGGTATTAAGGTGGAAGAGAAGATCAGTTTGTCTGCTGCACCTGAGCGATCTCACGCCAGAGTACTAAAATGGTATTTATGTTTTTGAATTTTGTAACAAAATGGATTAATGTATTAAAAATAATTTGAAATCTGAGACTTAATAGTAACAAAGCACAAAGATTACTGCAATTTTTTAGATGGGAAGCCGCATGCGCTACAATGTTCCATTCATTCATCAACTGAAAACAGGATGAGTAATCAATTCTTGGGATTTAAGAATCGATATTGGTTCGTAATAATGAGAAATCAATGGTCCCCCCCCCCCCCCCCAGCCCTAGTAAACAGTGAGGTCAACCCGGAACTATAAGCGGTTTCCCTGTACAAATAGGTTCTTAGGTTGTGCTTGAAAAGCAGTCTTGTGTTCTTTTGAACAGTTCAGTTGAATGGCATTCTTCCTCTCACTGTCAAGGTTGGTCATAAGGCATCACGTGCCTTGGTGGCTATGTGGCTAGGTGTGTGTGTAGTCATGCTTTCTTAGTCTCTGCAAAGGGACTCTTCATTCATTCATTCATTCATTCATTCATTCATTCATTCATTCATTCATTCATTCATTCATTCATTCATTCATTCATTCATTCATTCATTCATTCATTCATTCATTTTTAAAGGTTATTGGCATTACGGATGTCACAATACTGAATGCTGAATCACTAGCTGTCTTGATGAAGTTGAAGATCTGCTGCATTAAGGCATATACAAGGCAATGATTCACCATGTTTGTGTGCCATCTCATTGGATGAGAAAAAGCCATCATGTGTTTCTCCTGAACACAGACTGCCATTACCTTTTGAAACCAGCCTAGCTCACTGGCAGGAGCTATACTGGGAATAGGAAGCACTTTATTGTCTTACACTTATTCCCTCGATTAAGCCGCCTAAACGGCATCATATCCAGGAGTAGGACCAACTTTCACCTTCATTGTGCAAGCTATGCGCATGGGCAGAATAGGGCTTAGGAGGGAAAGGCAGCCACATATTTTAATGGTGATCCATCATAGTTCTCTGCAACACCAGGCAGAGTCCCCCTATTACATTTTTGGATTTTGTTTTACTATTATCTTCACTTTACAGTACACTTTTTTTATCTACAGAGGTATGTCCTTATGAGTACAAAGCAGATGTCTTCTCTGAGTAACTCTAGTTTTAAACTTTCTTAATGAAAGATCATTACACTACATAGCCTTAAGTGTTAGTTCAGCCAGAGTTTAAAATGGTCATTTACTCACTAGAGATGTGCATGGATACTTAGGCGTGACCATGATCATGAAAACAATGATTGCAGTGACTTTAAAAAATATACTTTTTCTGATTAGTTATTGCAGCATTTTGGGGTGGTACCTGATGTTTGATTGGTTAGCACAAGGCTTGCAAGCTGTTAGAACGGGCAGAATAGTGAAACTTGATTTGAAAGCGCATACAATGCCTGAAATTATTATGATCATGAAAATGCAGTTAAGTGCAAGATGTGCAATGCCAATCCTAACATCATGATTAGAACATTATTCTAATAGAATGTTGTAAAATATGTTCTGCTTTAGTTGCACACGTTTCAGCATTGTTGTTATGAGAGGAGTGCATCCACAAAAAGTTACACATTCAGACAAACACGGTCGAGTTCACTTGATAAAGTTGGTGAAAATACAGTTAAGTGCAAGATCTGCAGCC
Organism: Pseudorasbora parva; assembly: GCF_024679245.1. NCBI lineage: Eukaryota > Metazoa > Chordata > Actinopteri > Cypriniformes > Gobionidae > Pseudorasbora > Pseudorasbora parva. Next base: position 9,198,185 of record NC_090172.1, on the reverse strand, counting down.
CCTATCTGCCATATACTTATTATATATATTGAAAACACTGTAGAATGTTGTGTTTGTGCTTCAATTGTCAATGTTTCAGCGTGTTGTTGCTGGAAGAGCGCATTCACAACAGGAGTAAAAATTTCTGGCTAGCAATTTAGTTCAAGCTCTTTGTGCAGAGACCGGTTGTAATGTTGCTTTTATGTTGTCTATCAAGGATATCTGATTAATCTCATTATATGGGTCATTCATTCTTAGTGATATATTTCTAATCATATCTAGATATAGTTTCTAGTCTATATCTAGTCATATATTTATAGACATGTATTTATTTTAATTTGTCAACATGAATCTTTGTAAACTTGTTTTTAATGAAAATATTATCGCCAGTATTTTCCTTTATCAGTGCTCAAGATAAACAAAAATACATCAAATGCCCATCCCTATTGCTCACCCTTACGTTGTTCCAAACTTGTATGTGATTTGTCTGGGAGAAACAAATTAAAAAACAAAAAAATTAGATGTTTTCTAAAAATATATTTGTTTGTGCTTCGTCTAAATAGGTTTAGAAGTGCATGAGGGTGAGTAAATGACACAGTTTTATTTTTAACTGTAAAATCACTCCCTGTTATATAATGGGGTAGTTCCAGTCCTGATTTCTGATTGCTTAATGCTAAATGCAGTGTTTAGCTATCAGGGTTTTTTCCACTTCAATAAGCTCCAGCAATAAGTTACTAGCCTTTTGTATCGTGTCAGGTGCCTTCACACAGTTGGTCTTCTTCCAGTTTGATGAAAGCCAAGTCTTTTTTCTTTGAGGAAGGGATGCTTCAATTCTAAGTGCCTCTTCAGCTTGCTTGGCACTATGTTAGCATTAGCAGACTTCTCCATGCAAGCTAAGGGCAATTAGCAGCCCCGTCTTAACTAAAGCTGCAAACAAAGGAAATGCAAAAATTACAGAGCAGTTATTGATACCATCTGCTTTAATTGTGTAGTGAATATTTAGTTTGGGTCTTTTTTTGTTAAAGGGGGGGTGGAACACTCAGTTTCAGTCAATCTCATGTCAATCTTGAGTACCTATAGAGTAGTATTGCATCCTTCATATCTCCGAAAAGTCTTTAGTTTTATCATATTTATAAAAGAAATATGGGCTGTACCGAGTCTTTCCGGAAAAAAACGACCGCCTGGAGGCGTATCGTGTGGGCGGAGCTAAAGAATGACAAGCGCGCAAAGCGGTGACGTCCTCAATCGTGGAGAAACCCATCTATCTCAGCTAATACAGATAATGATCCACAATTAAATCTGAGGCTGAAATCAATTGGAACAGGAGAAACGGCAACATCAGGAGGTCCGTCTCTGTGGTATGTACTGTATTTAGGGGCCTTTGTGTGCAGTTTATGAGGACATGATTCGGTTTATGGACTATTGTATGTGACTAGACCTTAGAGGTAGCAAGCAAAACGGTTTTGCACGTCAGAGTCAGAATAGTGTAACGTTATACAGAACAACAATGGAGTAACCGTTAGCGCATTTGAATGACGAAGCACGCGATCGTATCGTTTACTGATGTTTACTCATGCGACGGTAGCCAATAGCAGAGACATTTGAAGTTGATTTACTCACCGGCATCTTCCAAAGCAGGACCGCTCTGTCAAAAACACACTTCTTTGGTATGATTTGGTGAAGTCCTGTGACAGCAGTGACCGTGGAAATCCACTTTGCGACGCGACTGAAGCGATGCCTTGAAGCTTCCCGTCATTTCTGCGTTCAAATCGGTTCAAATGCAGCGCTGCCTTCCCGGAATGCTGTGCTGAAGCGTTGAAGTCGCTCGACGTCACCCATAGGAATAAAGTGGAGCGCGGCGCGACATAAGTGTTCACGGACGACTGGAACTGCACCTGAGAGACTGTTTACAGCGTGCATTTCCTCTCTCTCCCTCTAGTCACGCGCGCGCACCCTTCCGGGAGAAGAGCCCGTACAGCCCATACAAGGACCTTCCGCTCTATTTAACGTCAAGTCGACCCATACTCGAAAAAAACTCGCCGAAACTTGTGAGAAACCGGAAGGAGTATTTTTAACACAGAAATACTCCATCAAACGTCCAACATTAGTTTTTGAAACTTTGTCTATGTTTAGGATGGGAATCCAAGTCTTTAAAGGTGTAAAAAGCTCAGTATGCATGAAACAGCATTTCACCCCCCCTTTAAAGGTCCCGTTTTTCGTGTGTTTTTGAAGCTTTGATTGTGTTTACAGTGTGCAATATAACATGAGTTCATGTTTCGGGTGTAAAAAAACAGTATTTTTCACACAATTAACTTATCCTTATACCGCTGTTTTCTCTGTCCCTAAAACAGCCTGATGAAGTCCCTCCTTCAGAAATACGTAAGGAGTTCTGATTGTGCCAGCGGTTCACGTGTTGTGATTGGACAGCAGCTTAGCACGCGTTGCCCTGAAAGGTCACGCCTCATCATAACGGGGGTTGCATTCTGTAGCCTATTTTGCCGTCAATACCATAAATATGTATGGCCAATAGGCCACTGCCGACGTTGTCTTTGCTGTATCAATAGGCAATATAATTATTTAACGTGAAGTATAGGGCTTCCCTGTACATCAATACCAGCAGCAGCGCCGCGTCAGACACGCTTCTAGTGCAAGGAAAGAGAAACGCCACGCTTGTAGTGTGTCTCCGGCCTTAGTCAACAAACGGTTCTAGTGACGTCATTCTTGCAGGAAGTGCAGGGGTGTAGTCCAAACCGGCCGTTTGCTGTAGGCTTTGAAAGGGAACTTCTGTTAAATAAATTGGCATTGGAATTTACGGGTATGTCCCTCTTTGCCTAATGTACTTTCAAGATGGAGGGGCAACATGGCGACCGGCATTCGAACCCCTCACCCGTATGTATTTTCAATTGCATATTATAAACTTACGAGAATACTTTATTACTTAAAAGAAGTAAATATACATTAATGAGCACATATTTTTGAAAGAACTAAGTGTTTAGTTCAGTGTAGCTTTAAATAGATTTCCTTGACAAGTTACTTGTCATAGCACAACCTACACATCCCAGCATAAACACTGCCGATACATTATTTAATAAAGCGTCTATGTTGACAAACAATAGTTAGTTTTAACAGACTGCATACTGTACAAGGAATTTGGCATGGCAGAAAGCATACAAAGAGCTCTCCCTTTACAATCACTAAAAAGCTCACTCAGTTTATCGGGATCTCACAAGGTTATGTTACAATAAATGAGACTGTTTAATGAATCTTTTATTTACATAATTGTTTCCAATTTTGAAGAATCCACTCACCACTCAAGACGTCCGAGTTCATTAACAGTAATAGCAATTCTGAATCTGAATCCATTTAAGATTTTTTTTTTATCCAAAGCAAATCTTAACCTTAAATATGGTAAACTTTTTAATAGTATTTCAACTGGTTACTTGTCGTGAAAATTGCTGAAGAAATGGTGTTAAAATACTAGGCAACCAGTAAGGGAAATTAAAACGATAGCAAAACTATAGGATTGTGGATTATTTTAAAGATTTATACTATTTCTTTCTTTTGAATTTTTCTTAAACCATTAGAACAAAATTTAGCTTAACTGTGAACTTAAGATAAAGGACAGTGCATGTTTTATTTTTTGAAATAACACTTTGCTTTTATCGCTTAATTGGAAAATTGTGTGTTTGTCATTTAAATGCTCTTCTTTGCACTGTCCATCCATTTGTGAATGTAACTTCTGTTTTTCTGCAGAGAGATGCTGAGAATGTCTTTGTTTAGCAAGTAATTACTGTAGTTCCTTTCTGGCTCGAGCAGCTTAATTAGGTGCTGCATGCTAACAGATTTAAAGTGCGGGTTTTCACTGTGATGGAGAGCCAAAAGCAGCTCTCATCTCTGCATGGAGGAAGGGAGGAATATTAACTTTGTTGTGTCTTGGCTAATATAATATGTGTGTGTGTGTGTGTGTGTGTGAGATGGATCTCCTGGTGTGATTAATGTGTGTTATCAGAGCAGTAATCCTCTTGTAGTGCTCTGTCTTTCTGGTGCCACCACTGATTACTTACTTTTGTAACTTACATTTAATTACAAGGTGACCTCACACCATCCATGCACTTCATCACTGTGTTGAGAGGAGCTGCACAGTGTGTGGGGTGAAAGTACTGTAATGCCATGTCCATTCAACCTCAGTCTGCAGCATGAGTCATTTCCTGTTCGGTCTGTTTTTATGATCCACGCTCATATATTTAACTTCTTTTTGCCACAAAGCTGTCACCGCAGCACAGATCCTACGACACCTTCCTATAACAATCCAGAGAGGTTTTTTGATAAATGAGCCTTCTCTTTCTATTAGCAGCCCCATCTCACTCTTTCCATGCTAATATCCCTCTAATTCTCACTGTTTATGAGCTGAAGATCAGTTTTCTCCAGTGGGGCGAATGTTAATGTCACCTCAGCATCCTGTGATCCCTCTATCCCCATGTACGTTTTCTACAATGTTTCTTGCCTACATTTAGAATGCTAATATAGTTTTTTTTTTTTTTGTGACTAGTTGGTAGATGTCATTTTGGTATAGCAAAAGATGGTGTCCATAACCAAATTACCTTATTAATTAAACATTTTGTAACCTTATTGCATAACATCCCCTTTCCTCTGAAGTCAGTGTTTCTTTCAAGCACCTTTTTCTTCTTGTTTTGCTCCAGATGTTTGTGTTGGAGCTGGATTGATGTTGAAAGCTGTAGAAATATGCTCCTGTAGCTAGGCATTAATAGACAGTCATGTAATCTTATCACTTCGTATGTGCTCGCTTTTAATTTTTAATCAGCCTCCAGTGGATTGAAACCTGATTCTGTTGAAGGAATGGAATTTCACAGGTGATTCCACCGGCTTGTGTCACATTGGCTGATGAAGCTGATTATGGACATACTCCGATGTCTGCCTTTACCAGACTGACTGTCCCCATAAAAAAGATTGCCATGTGCTAGTCAGTTATGAGATGCTTGGCGTCTTATGGGACTCTTAGAGATCTGCTGAACGACTGAGCAAGAGAGTGCTCTAGGGTGTTGTGCTTAATTCATGCGGTGCAGGAGGGATTTCCCCATTTGCATCATCATGGCAACACTTCATTTAGAAAACCGGTTGCTATTGTATATTATTCTGTACCAATCTATTAAAGCTAATTTATTAGTTAATATAATGAGAAAAGCATATGTTATATAAGCGGAAATATCATATATTAAGCGTAATGTCTGAAAAAGTCACTGTCAAGGGGATGTACAAATGTATTATTTATTTATTTTTTACTGTTGAACTAGCCTGAATGACTATTCAACTAATTGGATTTAAGAACACCCTGTATAGGCTGGTTTCAGATTTACCTGATCCCATTTGTACGCATTTCTTCAGGGGGCTTTTATACAAGACTGTCTAAAATGAATGAAACTAAATGCTGGGAACTCTAAATACATTTTAAAGTTGTTATTGTCAAAAATTCATCTAAATTTAATTTGCATCGTGATGTGGAAATTGATTTTTCTGCATCAGTGCCGTAATAGACAATATATATAGCCTACTGATGTTTCTGTGACATTCTTCACATAGGGTGAATTCAGGGTGATTGGGACTATTGATTTTGCTATTGAGATGACTTGGCAAAAGTGTCCCAATCACCTTTAATTCACCCTACGTGTTTCTCACGCTAGTATAAAATGGCAGAGGGAGGCAAAACACGAGCAAATAATAAAAAAAACACCCTATTTTAACATTTACTGTCTGTGAGCGTATTGCAATTGTATTATTGTATTAGTACACTTGACAGTTTCATGAGCTTTTAATATTTATTAGTATTCGTTAGCGTTATATTGTCCTGTTGTCTGCTGTGTTCAGACTTAAGTTGTGTTTGATGTTTGATGATGCAGTTGCTATTTATAACCTGTACCTTTTAGCTGTATGCGTTTTTTAGACTAGTGTATAAAATAGCTTATTCACTAATTTTACCTCATGCCATATATGACGTTTCCATAGTTTGAGCGTGGCCAAATAATTTTTTTTTTCTGCATTCTGCAAATTAATTTCGTGTTGAGCAATGGACCTGGTTAGGAAAACAAATACCACATCGCCGATCTGGGATCATTTTGGATTTGTGCCTAACGAAAAAGGTGAACCTTTAAATAAGGATGAAGCCATTTGCCGGATTTGTAAAAACGAAATATGTGTTAAATGGGCGAATACATCAAATCTCAAGGGCCATCTCTCCAATCATGCCATCCATCGGCGTTTGTACAAAATTTCCCGTGAACTCAAACGGCCAACGATTTATAGTTTAGCCTATAATATTTAACTTTCTTATTTACCCGTTTATTTCACTTTATTATCTGATATTTATTTTATTTATTTCAATCTTAGCAGGCTGTTTCACTCATGCTGTAAACACGCACGTTTGTTAACAGATGTTTGAGCCTCATTTTTTAAATCAAACAATATATATATTTTTAAAATGTGAATTGTTTTATTTAAAAGCAGACATTTAAGCTTTCTTTAAACTTATGTTTCCTGTTTGTGTGATAACTAGGCTATAGGGCAGTGTTTTAGTTAATTGTTTGTTTCATTCCCCACAAACACCATGCCAACGCCGGTGGTTGATCAATAACCACCGTGGTGGTAAAAAACTGCTCCGTCACAGCCCTACGCAGTAATATTGAAAAGTGAGGATACAATGCATCGTGCTATCGAATCGTTATCAGACTGAAATGAATTGTGAGACCAGTGATGATTCACACCCCTATTCAATTCAAAAGCTTTGTGAAAAACTGTCTGTGGTGCATCATCTTCAAAAAAAGATTGGCCTGAATCAGTAGAGATGTCAAAGTGGTGCAGTTTTTCAGAGAGGGTTTTTGTGTGAAATTGTGTTGCTTGCTGTCAAAATCTTATGATCCTAAGATCGTATGTTGCTCTGGCAAGTGCCAAGATGGTATAAATCTTAATTTGTCTTTGTGGCACATATATAGGAGCTACTGTGATATTCCATTGGCTGACATTGTACTTTCATTACAGAGGATGCCAGCTCCGATCAGACTGCGGGAGCTGATCCGGACAATCCGGACGGCTCGAACCCAGGCGGAGGAGCGGGAGATGATCCAGAAAGAGTGTGCTGCCATTAGATCATCCTTTAGAGAAGAGGACAACACATACCGCTGTAGAAATGTGGCTAAGCTGCTTTATATGCACATGTTGGGCTACCCAGCACACTTTGGCCAGGTGAGAGGAAAATGTTTCAGAAATTATTATTGGGTCATATACAACAGGGCTATTATTGGAATCTTTAGCCCACTTTAACCAGAAAGAATTCTGCAGTGTTTAATGGGCAAAATCTAATTTTTCAGCTGGAGTGCCTGAAACTGATTGCATCACAGAAGTTCACAGACAAAAGGATAGGATACCTGGGAGCCATGCTGCTCCTGGATGAGAGGCAGGACGTCCATCTCTTGATGACAAACTGCATCAAGAAGTGAGTGAGCAGAGGATCTCATCTGGTCTCAACACTTCCATCAGTCACAACTGGCTGTGTAATTGGTGGGAGTTTGTGATCGTTGTAGGTGGAGAGTGTAAAGTGCAGGATGATTGGAAGCTGCTTCCTGAGTTTGATGGCATTTTAAATGGCATCACTTTCTTTTTCCTTTTAAGTATCCCTCAAACATCTTATTTAGGGGTGCTCTGATTTATCAGCAACCGATCTCTATCGGCCGATAATCGTTTTGGGATGATTGATTGGCGGTCTCTAAAAAGGCTGATCTCATAAACCAATTTCATGCTGACGCGCCCGCCGTGAGAGCGAGGGCATGACATGCAGCGGCACAGTCTCATTCTCTTTCCAGCACAAGTAAAATAATTATAATGCTTAAGGTGAGGTACAATTCATATTTCTGTATTAAAGCTGCAGTCTGTAGTTTTTCCTGCAATTGCAGTTATTCGCACAATTATTAACTTAAAGCGAGTTGTGCCTCGGCACGGCACAGGGCAGAGGAATCCAATGTTTTGAGGAGAATGTGCAGCTGTCAGTCACCGCACCAGTGGATACTGTCATTCAGAATCACAGACTCTACTGTTTGAAAGTATAACCAACATAATAATGCCATCTGAACACGCAAGTAGCTCATCCACTTTTGTTCTGACCAACTAAAGGGGAAAAAGTATTGCAATAAATCACGATGATTTAAATCTGACGATCGTTTATCATATCACGTCAAACCATGAAAATTTTACTTTTTCAAAATGTTAATGTTAACATCAGCAATGTATGACTACGTTTAATGTCCAATAGGGCTACCAGTAGTTCAGTTTCCATTTCTGTGCTATGTAGAGTAACGTTAGAGGTGAATTGCTTCCTAAAAGAGCTAGCACAAAATAGTTGACGTTTACCATAACGCACATACCAAAACGAGAGACACAACAAAGAAAACTCCGTAACTGGAATGAATTATACAGAAAAAAAGTATGCTACTGTTACAAAGCCTAATTCAACCATTGAAATGTTTTACCTGTCCAGCAGGAAAAAAAGCTTCATGCCACCTTTAAAAGCCCTTTTGATCATTGTTTTTATATATCAGCCCAGTTGAATTCTCTTCTTTCTGTAGCCTTTCCGAAGTCCGAAGACTTTTGCAACGGATAAATCGGAAATGGTGCAATATAACTTGCTAAGTGGGACTCCTTCTTTATTTGTACAGATGTGATGCTATGACGCAAAGATATGCTTGAAATCTACCAGTACGACTGGAATTAAAAACTTGGCCCCACTTTATATTAGGTGGCCTTAAGTACTATGTACTTACATCAACGAATAAGTACAATGTACTTACTGTGTTTAAATTGTATTGCAAAACACCTTTGCTGATTGAGGTGAGATACGGGTAGAGTTAGGGTCAGGTGTGGTGGTATGGGTCAGTTTAAGGGTAGGGTTAGGTGTAAGGGAAGTGCCAACTGTGGAATTACAAATGTAACTACAGAAATTAATTACAGAAGTAATTACATGCAGGTATTTTTTTAAATGTAAATACAATGTAAAAACATGTATGTACACAATAAGTGCATTGTATCAAATTATTAATTAAAATGTTAGTATATATAGTTAAGGCCACCTAACATAAAGTGGGTCCAAAAACTTTATTACATGCTTACTGTTGTAAATCGAGCTACGGTAAACAGATAGTTTTGAACACTGTTTGGTTATGTACTTGCTCAAATTTATTTTGAATAATTTTTTAATTATTTGAAAACTTTCTGTGAGACATAAGTTCACGCGCGTACTCTTTCCCACTCAAAATGCTTCATTGGCTTCACATCAGCCCAGCGCATCGCATCTGCACTAAAATCGAGCTGCACAATTGACACAGGTTTATACAATTGCACAATCGAGACAGTGTTGCACTGTCTAAAGTTTATCATTTGCATTTATTTTTAAGTCTTGCCAGTGTTCAAACCGCTCAGCACTTGCGCACTCTCCAAGAGACCACGCACGCATACACACACACACAGGCCATCTGATAAAAAGCTTGCGAGTACAGATTGCGCTGAAATGTGTGTACTATTTACCATCTTGACGAGTATGCACGTAAACCCTGTCGTAACTCGCGGGTGAAAATTAACATGTAACTGTATCTGTATATTTGCTCTTAAAGTGATAGTAGTCGAATAAACAGCTGCTGTCTTGTGGTGTTTGCTTAACCTTAATGACACTCGCTGCTCTTGAGTGACTAGCTTTTGCAACCTTAAGTGTAAGGATTAATCGGAGCACCCTTCATTTTAGACCCCAAGTTGTCTCTTTCTTCAGATTTTAGATTTTTATATTTAACATCACGTGGCAACCCAACGCGATACCAATGTGGCTGAATAATAAAATTTACAATTTTGGTTTCAATTTAAAAAAAAACATTTGATAGTTTCATGCTCAACATTTTGATTAGTGTATATAAAATGCCTGGGAGTTAAACTCATGACCTTGGTGTTGCTAGCATCATGCTCTATTGTTTGAACTACAGGAAAGTTTATTTTTAATTTAAAAAAAAAAAATATACGAATAGTTTTTTCCTCATGTTACCAATATAATCTAATTTAAAAATTAATGATTTAGATGCTGTTATTTCTTATCAGATGAATTTCCCACCAAAATATCATTTGATTTGATGCGTTTTGGATACATTTGACATCAATATATGGGAAGCGTTCTCCTTCCCTTTACAAATAATAATGTTGCTGTTATAACTATGGACAGATTAATTTGTTTGTTGTTTTTTATTTATTTCTTGCCTTCCTTCAAATTTGCACATTTCCATGAGTCCTCTACATCTAATGTTCTCTCTGCAGTGACTTGAACCACAGTACACAGTATGTGCAGGGACTGGCCTTGTGCACCCTGGGCTGCATGGGCTCATCTGAAATGTGCCGTGACTTAGCTGGAGAAGTGGAGAAACTCCTTAAAACGTCAAACTCCTATCTGAGGAAAAAGGTATTTCACACTCCTTCACAGCTGAATGTGGACTTCATGTCCAGTTGGATGTCGAGCTCTGAATATGTGAACGGTTTTGACATGAGCTCTTTGCCCTCAGGCAGCACTGTGTGCGGTTCATGTCATCCGCAAAGTCCCTGAGCTGATGGAGATGTTCCTGCCCGCAACAAAAAACCTGCTCAGCGAGAAAAATCATGGTGAGAGCTCTACTGTTTAACCTTTCCCATAGATCTCAATTTATAGTTATTAAAATGAATAAGGGTCAGTGACATGATGTGCATAATTTTGTTTAAGTGCATTATTTCCTTTAGAATTTGGTTTAAATTGTCCTTTTACATTTCCTTTTAATAAAATTATTGATTTTTTTTCAAAAAGCATTAGGATATTTAGTAAAGATCACGTTCCATGAAGATATTTTGTAAATGTGCTACCATAAATATAAAAAAAGAATTAGTAGTAGTAATATGCTGTGCTAAGGACTTTTTATGGACAACTTTTAAAGGTGATTTTCACAATATTGTTTTGCATCTCCTGATTTTCCAAGTTGTATCTCAGACAAATATTGTCCTATCCTAACATACATCAATGGAATGCTCATTAATTCAAAACTATTTACCAGGGTCACATGCCTTAACATACTGGATACATTAATGCATGTTTAATTCAAATATTTCATTATCACAGTTTAAATCACATTAGTTTTATTTCTTTAATCACAATTATTACAATTTAGTGAACATGGAGGTTTAAACTTAAAGGGTTACTTCAGCGATTAACATATGGCTTTGTATCAGTAGAAACCCTGGAGTATACTCAAATGATTGTGCTCCCCCCTCTTATATCCCCCTGAGACGAGAGATCTATGCATTTTATTTCTGGAAAAATTCCTCTCGTGACACAAATTGACGATATTTGCGTCACGAGAGAAATGTTTGCCCAGAGGCTAAAGACTACAGCCAGCAGAGGGAGCCATTTCTGCATGTTTTTCAACTCGTGCATGGGGAATGGAGATCACACTTACAACACAGCTCAGCTACAGGCATTCATTTAAACGGATGCTAAGCAATGTAAGTGTAACTTACTCAAATTAATTTCTATGAAAGTTAAGCTTCCAGAGGCATGAACTGAAAACGCGTTGTGAATGTATGCCGCGAATGTGGTCACGATTACCTCAGCTCTCATCACGAGAGCTCATCAACTCATTTATGACGTTAAATGTAATCTGACTCTTAATCTGAGTCTGCTGTGAGACTCACGCGGCAACTCGATCGTTATATTGAACACAGTTCAGTATTTAATTGTACTTTCTGAAATCAGTCACAGTAATCCAGTAGCGGTGGCTTTGGGAATGGCCTCACAGGGCAGCAAAGCATTCTGGGAATTGTAGTCTTTCATCCCCATGAGACAAAAATACATTTTCTGTCTTTTCTCAGTCTAGAAAGCACCAAATTCAAAAAAAAATTCACATTTCTACTACATTAATGACCCAGTTTAAATACAGATTCATCTTCCCAGCGCTGAAGTACCCCTTTAAATTTGGGTGAACGCTGCCAACTTGTTAAATGGTGGGTGAAAAACTGCCATGGCTTTTTTTTCTAATTAAAATATTTGAAGCAAAACTTGGTTATCTTATCAATTTATTTAAGCTTGGTTATTTCTCAATATCATTTTCCATTACTTGTCAATCTAACTTTCAAAAGCAAACACCACCATCATCCTCAAGTAACAGAATCAAGCTAAATTACAGAAATCTACATGTATGTACACTATATTTCCAAAAGTTTTGACACGCCTGCCTTTTCATGCACATGAACTTTAATGACATCCCATTCTTAATCCATAGGGTTTAATCTTCTGGCAAGGCTTTCCACAAGGTTTAGGATTGTCTTTATTTAATAGCGAGGGAATTTCATAAATGGATTTATTGCATAGGTGCAACACATCACGATACCACTCTTGAATCCACTGAGCTCCTAAAGGCGACCCATTCTTTCACAGATGTTTGTAGAACCGTCTGCATACATAGTTGCTTGATTGTATACACCTGTGGCCATGAACGTGATTGGAACACCTGAATTCAGTGATTTGGAGGGGTGTCTCAATAGAGAGCGACTGCGATTACGCCCTACTGAGTGGCAAAAAAGACTGAGAGGCAGCATTGGTTTACAGCTTGAATGCAGCGAAAACTCATAAAACCAGGCCCGGCGCCAGAGTGGGGTAGGGGGAGGCTTGTCCACAGACCCAATGGACATCGCTGTTCCGAGCTTGATAATAGCGTGTAATTTTCTCACTCAAACCACTGCCACCTGTTGCTGCTGCTGCTTTTAGAGGGAAACACTGCCCATAACTGCTTGTCTATAATCTGTAATCTTCTGTAAGAATGTATAATAATAGCATATTATTAGCGAAAAGGAGCTTGCAGAAGATCCAGTGTGCATCTGTATTTGCACTCATCAAATGATTACATTTGAGGTGAATTGCTTCCTATAAGAGCTTCTCCATTTGATCGTGTTTTTGCTTCGGTGAGTAATGTAGCCAATCACAGACATGTTTGTAGATATCTACAACGCAGTTGGCCAATCACTGGTGTTGAATTTGGAACCCACTGACCGCTCAAGTGTTTGTCCAGGTGCTGAGTTCAGTTAACACGCGCGTTAAGTGCAGACATTGTGAAAATAAGATTCATTGTATACCAGCTTCACTGATTAGCGGTGACAGCCACCGCTACTTAATCATTGGAATATACTCCAGGGTTTCTACTGATAGAAAGCCATATGCTAATCGCTGAAGTAACCCTTTAAGTCAGACTTTTACATTAAACAACAACAGCAGAATGTCAGTTTGTTGTTAATTTTCAAACACAAATTAAAACAAGTGTTTTGGGTTGCTTATGAGTTACATAATGAAATCTGTAGAAGAAGAAATCAATGTATTTTTGTTTTTTTGCAGGAGTTCTCCACACATCTGTTGTTCTGCTCACTGAAATGTGTGAGCGAAGTCCTGACATGCTCTCTCACTTCAGAAAGGTACGCAGAGAGCATTCATGCCTTGACCTTCAACAATCACCTCTAAAATTGCTAATGCACCACATCAGCCACTCTGAGACAAAAACACTTATCTGTTGCTGATAGCATTGACATGGCTACTGAAATGACTGTAGTCATTTTATTGAAATCTGGATACTTGTCCTAGATTTAGCTGCAGGTGTGTTTATCTCACTGGGAGATGAATATGGCTTCTTCCTCTCTGTATATCAGCTTCTACTCTTGCCACCCCCAGCCAGATCTACTGTGCCAGCACGCCCACCTCTCATGCTCATAACTGTAGCATTATGTTAAGCTCTTCTCTGAAAGTGACTTTTTTCCAATTCCCCCCTAACATCTACTTCATATTTTTTCTGTCATTTGTCTTTGTTACAATTCCTGCATTGTGTTAGAATGAAAAGGTAAGAGGACATTCTGGTTTCATAGCTGGTGCATGCTCTTAAAGAAAAGAAAAGTCTCATCCTCATGGTCACTGTAGATTTAGTCCAATTTTTGGTTTTGATGTACTATTTATTTGGCAATTGTTGTCATTTAAGTGTTTTCTTTTTATTTTATACAGGATTATGTAGATCTCATATGCATTTTCACTTGTCCTGCGTTCACCTTAAGATTAATTTTAATGGTTCTCTTTCATATGGTCACTATTGGGTTGTGGTTTTTCCAATATGTACATTATAGTGGGGGCACATATGAAATGGAGACATTTCCCAAATTATTGAGGGTTATATAAATAAACAAAGGAAAAAAGTGCCAAACAATTATCAAAAACACTGACGTGATATCCATGTCTTAAGCATTAATTAAATGTAAACAATCTATTGGAAGATGATCAACTCAGGGTGCCTACTTGTATTGACACTTAATGACCCTTTTATGTGCTGTCCTGTTTTAAAATCTCAATAATCCTGCTGTGACCTCGCTGATAGTCCATCCTCTTTTTCTCCCACTGATTTTTTTTTTCTTCTCTAGCTGGTTCCACAACTTGTACGAATCTTGAAGAACCTGATCATGTCAGGCTACTCCCCAGAGCATGATGTGTCCGGCATCAGTGACCCTTTCCTGCAGGTATAGACACATCATCTCCTGTCTATGTTGCTATGTTTAACAGTGCCATAAGTGATGTCGGCTATTCTGGAACTTTTGATCAAATTACAATTCAACGCGCCTCCTTGTTCTAAAACCCCTTCCAAAGATGTTTAGAGGAAATTGCACACTCCTATGATGAACACTTTGATAAGAATAGTGCTTGAATGGTTAATTTCAACATGCTTTCAGCTTCCTGCTTCATTAAAATGGACTGCTCTATGAACATGCAGAATGATTGACAGACAATTCACTGTAAATTTGTGCCTGTAAATTTTGTTTAGCTGAACCCCATTTACAGAACCTAGGGTAGTCATATAATAGGGATATTTCCTGAGTGCCATTCCATAAAATAAAATCTCTTACAGTGCCTTTAATGTTGCCATCAATGTGAATTACATTCTGTAATGTATCTTATGTCATTTGTTTGCACACAATTGATTTTTAGAGTGGTCCTTAAGCTTGCAATCCATTTTTTCCTTTATGAGGTGATACCTGTTATTTTGCATGCTAAAGGAATCTGATGAGCTCCTTTGGGCCACTTTGTGTCTCTTGGCATTTTTAAGGTGCGGATATTGAGGCTACTGAGAATTCTGGGAAAGGGTGATGATGATTCTAGTGAAGCTATGAATGACATTCTTGCACAGGTAAGCAGTATGATTAGATCCACTTTAGAACCATGTACCTTTTCCCTTCTACCTTCTAAAGATTTCCCATCAAATTATTTTTTAATAGGTTGCAACGAATACAGAGACGAGTAAAAATGTAGGCAACGCTATCCTCTACGAAACTGTTCTTACTATTATGGACATCAAATCAGAGAGTGGACTAAGGGTGAGTGTTGTTCAGAAATGAGTGGATTGTCAATTTCCTGATATTCATAGGGTCTCAAGTGCCATGAAGTTCTACAAATAGTGGCACCATGATTTGGTAACTCCTGTGGGGTGGGGGATTTAGCCTGTCAAGCCAGACCCACATCAAGATGTTGGGTCTGGGAACCATAGACTGTAAAAAAAAAGATGGACGTTTTGTCCATGACATCACCCAAAGGATTCCGATAAGCCGTTCCGATGCGTAGAGACGAGCTGTCCGTTGCCATCTTGTTAGCGTGTCACTTCACTTTAACAGAAAATGGGCAAAGAGGTGTGATTTGGGCAGAGCTTAGGTGATGCACTGACTATAGACGACGGATAAATGGCTATCCACCTGTCACCTTGAAGTAACCACACCCTTAATTATGCAGAAATTTAAGGCTTTATATAATGTAAATGAATAAGTTATAAAAAAAATCACCCCCCTCACAGTTGTCATGAATGGTAAAATTAGCCATATAGAACACAACCTGATTTGTACCAGGCTGTTAACCCTGTTTTTTCTGCTGTAAAGTTTGGATTTTTAACATGGAGCTCAATGAGATTCTGCTCCCTTCTGGATCCTGTTGAGGAATTGCAGTTTACATTACTTTCTTGTTGGCTTCAAGAGATTGCAGGAGGTTGCCGTTTGCTGGGAACACACCGTTGGCAGGGCTCAATTTGGGGGGCGGGATATACGGTTGTCTTTCAAAATCCCTCTGTATGCAATTGGATAGCGCTACAACTAAACAGAGCAACAAAGAAGGTGAAGCAGAGCTGGTTGAGCCGTATCCGGTCAGCGAAACTCAGAACACATCTTCGTTTTTTAAGAATGATTTCAGTGCCGTTCTTTGCTCAAAGAAAAGCTTAACTCCAAGTCTTCCAGTTGCGGCCAAAGCTGATTCAAAGGTCCGCTGTTCACCAGCTTCTTTGTTTTCAAGTAGCACGCTGTACCGCCACAACACTGCCGTCAATTCCATACACAATGTGATTGGCCTGACCAGAGTTTGGTTTTTCCAAGTTGCTAGACGCCCTGGCTGCAAGTTAAATTTGCTGCCGCTAGGGTGTGCGTCTAGATTTCTAGGCTAGCAGTAACTAATACTATTGCATGTTTTTCTTGGAAATGCACATTTGACATTAAGCTTGAGTTGAGATGCAGATAAAATGTACTTTAATTAACAACCATAACTTTTTAAACGCATTTCTATAAATATTTTTTTGGTTATCACATTAAAAATAACTGGAAAAAGTGTAAAGCACTTGAATGTCTTTAATTTAACTTTAAAAAGGTTGTGTGAACCCTGAAATCAATAATATAAAAACATTCAACCATTTCTGCCACAATACCATGGTTACAGTTAACGTTACTACATTAAATTTATGGTGAATGTTTGTGGACTGAACAGCCTTCCATAATTCGTTTGTTCGCGTGGGCTATTACCATGTAACATTTCAATGATATACTGCTGAAATGAATGAAATGCTTTGAAAAAAGATATGTTCATTTTGCTGAACAAGATTTCAAAGATCAGAATCAGTAAAATTATCTGAACTTTACATAATTTCTGTGCCTTCTAATATTGTTTAGAGCTGATAAACTGTCCACAGTGCACATCTCTGTTTTTGTTTTGTTTGCTGTTTGCAGCGTAATGGTCACACCAGTGTAACCTCTAACAAAATTAACTTGCACCGGCAAGAAAAAAGGTTGCAAAATGTGATGATTGCAGCCTGGAGTCCTGGTGTCTGCAGTAAATGATTAAATCATTTTATTTTATTACAGGTTTTAGCAATTAACATTCTGGGACGTTTTCTTCTCAACAATGACAAAAACATCAGGTATGTTTAGTCTGTTACTTTTGACTATAGTGTGACATTCAGAACTTGCTGTTCCATGATGAAGATTTTGAGTGATCCATCGACTGAATATTCCATTGATGATCTCAATGTCTCTGACAACAGCTTAATTATTGAAATAGCTCATTTTATGCGCTGTCCACACTAGACTTGATTTGTCAAAATGACAGGGCTTTGACATTATTACTCTCCCTGATCAGATATGTGGCGCTGACATCTCTACTGAAGACTGTACAAACGGACCACAATGCTGTGCAAAGACATCGAAGCACTATTGTGGACTGCTTGAAAGACCTTGATGTGTCCATTAAAAGGTAATTTGTGTGCTGGCTGTATGGGTTTTTATATTTTAGTTATGGCATAAGAGGCTGCTTACACTTGTCCTTCCACAGGCGTGCAATGGAGCTGAGCTTTGCCTTGGTCAATGGCAACAACATCCGGGGCATGATGAAAGAGCTTCTGTATTTCCTGGACTCCTGTGACCCTGATTTCAAAGCGGACTGTGCATCAGGGATCTTCCTGGCTGCTGAGAAGTAAGGCTGTTTATTGTGAAAACGTAAATCGTGTTTAGCATAAATCATTTGAGAGAAAGCGCCAACTATTTCCATATTGAGAGACTGGATTCGCAGCAGTCATGTTGCATGTCCTTGTAGACCTTGTAGACTGTTGTTAGAGGTTTTAAAATATTATAAAAGCCTATTTAAGTGTATCTGATCAATTTCAATAAGCAAGCCCTTGAAAAACAAAGAGGTTTTGCAGAGTTGTTCAAGTGATTTGTGAAGCGATTCGTGACTGTGTGATGATAAAATGAGTGATCCATCGGCAGAAGCTGACTCTGTTGACACTTTTCTATCTGACAGCACTAAAAGGAGTTTGGTTAAGAGTGTTAAAAAGGTTTTATGCTTTTTGCTTTAGTGACTTAATTTAATATTTTAGTCGGTGAGCTGTATTCTACTGTCTTGCAGATATAACTAACTCTTTGTTTGTTACAGGTATGCACCCTCCAAAAGATGGCACATAGACACTATTATGAGGGTTTTGACAACGGTAAATATCTTGCTCATGTTTTTTACTATAGTCTGTGTGATTTTCCTTTTATCGTCAAGTTTACATTATGATAAACTGAAATATTCTCGAATGTGAATATTTTATAGTTTTATATGTGAGTAGGTTAAAGTTGTGATTAAATGGAAATATTTATAGACCATTTTTCATTATTATAAATGTACATTCAAGCAAAATAGAATATTAAAAAAATAAAACACAAGCACTATAGGGACTTGGTTCTATCCATTATTTGTTGATTAGATTTTGAGATGTGGGTAAGGTTGGGGTTTAAGAAGACTAAATGATTAAAGAAGTCTCTCTGAGTTATGCGGATTTATTCACATTAACATCTATAACATGCATTTAGAAATTAAACTATGCTGTGGAATATAAAATGTTTTTTAACAGTGCTGTTGGACACTTGATGATATTGAATGTAGACTTTAAGAAAATCTGTTGTTGGTAGGGGTGTGATGAGACTCTTATCTCACGAGACGAGACACAAGATCGGGTTCACGAGAACAAGAAGAGATTTTTACAGTCATTTTAAAGGTGTCATGAACTGGCTTTTTTTTTTAAATACCGTATTTTCCGCACTATAAGGCGCACCGGATTATAAGGCGCACCTTCAATGAATGGCCTATTTTAAAACTGTTAATATAGGGCACACCGGATTATAAGTCGCATAGAATAGAAGCTGCTGCAGTCAAACATTTGACGGGGTTTGCGTTATGCATCCACTTGATGGTGCTGTGCTAAAGGGAATGTCAACAAAGCAGTCAGATAAAGTCAAACTTTATTAAGTGTTCTGATAACTCCATTCACTCCCATGGTAACGTTGTTCAAACATTGATGTGCATATTAACAATATCTCCAAGCCTTGGTAATCTTTTGGCAGTTGCTGCGAGTAGGGATGGGTATCATTAAGATTTTAACGGTATTACTACTCTTACCGATACTGCTTATCGGTCCGGTACTTTAACGGTATTCTTATCGGTACTTTTTGAGATTTTATGTATATATATATATATATATATATATATATATATATATATATATATATATATATATATATATATATATATATATATATATATATATATATATATATATATATATATATATATATATATATATATATATATACATATATATATATACATATATACATATATACATACATACATACATACATACATACATACATACACACACACACACACACACACACACACACACACACACACACACACACACACACACACAATTAACAAAAATACACATTATATAGGCCTATACAGTGCTTTCATTTCAGGAAGAATTATAGTAAAATAACACTGCATAGTTTATCATAAATAGCCAAAATAATGCGTATTAAAGCTGAAGTTATTAATCCAAGAGCTGTGAGTGAATTTCTCTTTGCATTTGGTTGTTTAATTCGCAGTAATTCATCAGCATGTTTATTTACACTGCCTCTTTAAGACAGATGTGAAGCTCTATAGGCGACTGATAATAGGCAGATACACTACACTTTCTCCTGACTATATCCATAATAACTACGTCCATTTTAGACAAACTAAAACTGTTAAACTGTTGTGTTTAAGAGACTCTCCCGGTTATTTTGACATAGATGTTTGTGTACATTTGATCGTTTAGACGCGAGTGTGAAACGGAAAGTGTAATTTGCTCGTCTCGTTGCGGCTGTTTCGGAGCGCGCGCCGACTTGGAACAGCCTCTTGCGCACATTTTTGTGCTTTTAATCGATCTTTTTATTATTAAACGCATCCCACAATTTACCAACAGTAGCTAGACTGTATTTGACAACAATCTCTGATCGTGCTGATTCTGTCATTGCGTCAACGTAGGCTACTGCTGCAAAGGGAATTACATAAATTGTGCTACACATAAATATTATTATTTTAATCTTTGGAAGCCAAAATCTAAAATAAAATCAGACTATCACAGATCTAAAGTGTAACCAGGCTATGTTTGACTGTTTAGTTCTGTCCTCTCTCGCTCTCTCGCTCTCTCGCTCTCTCGCTCTCTCGCTCTCTCGCTCTCTCGCTCTCTCTCTCTCTCTCTCTCTCTCTCTCTCTCTCTCTCTCTCTCTCTCTCTCTCTCTCCTCTCTCTCTCTCTCTCTCTCTCTCTCTCTCTCTCTCTCTCTCTCTCTCTCTCTCTCTCTCTCTCCACGTGTATTTTCAAAAGTACCGACAGAAGAACCGATAACGTCCGAGCTTATCGATACAACGGTCTTTCAAAATTCACCCCCGGGGGCCCGTTTAATACTGGTTTTCGGTACCCATCCCTAGCTGCGAGACGGTAGTACGTTTGCCTATGGAGAGATTACGTGTTTTCGTAAACGAAAGCACCAAGAGGACCGCCTCGAAATTCATCGATGTTCATGTCCCGTAGTAGTGCTGTTGCCTTCATTCAAATAGTGACCTTTAGAGACGTGGTGCGGTTTTGTAGTTTACCAGTCGTACTGAAACATTTTATTATTATTAAATAGTTTTTTATTGGTTTTTCATACTGAAACATTTTGACAGAGCGCCTTGATCCATATATAGGCGCTCCGGATTATAAGGAGCACTGTCGTTTTTTGAGAAAATGAAAGGCTTTTAAGTGTCTGCCTATAGCGTGGAAAATACGGTACTGTTGTCTCGTGTGGTCTTTACATTCAAAAAACATCACAACTAATAAGCAGTGTTTGTCACATTACTTAAAAAAAGTAATTAGTTATAGTTACTTACAATAAGTAACTGAGTTGAATCATTATAAAAGTAACTTATTACCAGGGAAAATGACTACCAAGTTTTTTTTTTTTTTTCAAAACTTAGATGGCCCCAATATTAAATATGTTAAATGAATGAATTGGACACTAAATAGAATAATTATTATAAAACATTGTTCATTAATGTACACTTTTGTAATGCTGCTGTGGACAATGAGACGCGTATCAGATTCCACACATTATTGTAAATATTATCAGCATGCCTTCTATAGTGTAACTATTGTGGTAAATATTATCAGTACTATACTACTCCTTTGGTAGTGGAGCGTTATCATCTGGGTTTTTAGCCACTAATTTGTGGCGGCATGTGATGTGAGGTGCTTCATTAGATTAGAATTACTTGCCCACCGGCGTGGAGAGACTCTTTCTTCCTGGGCATAAGTTGAATGCTACGTAAACATTCTTACCTTTCACCTCAACGTATGTGTGTGAACTCAACCTATCAAAAACAACCTTGTCTCCCACCCACCAATCATCATTGCAAACGTCTTTATCAAGCAAACAATGATTGATTGGAATATTATTTCTGTATTACATGGCCCGCGGGATCGGTCAATATAAGCGCGAACCATACACACACACACGCATACACATGTGCGCAACCAGATCAAGAAAGAATTTCTGCCGACAGGCGTACGTTTTGGTAGCCCATCTGGAAAACACAACCCCAGGACTACTATTACTACAAAAAGTTGTTTTACTCACGTAAGTTTGTTGCCCCATTCCTGTCGGATTCAATATAGAAGGCACAACATTGTCTGCAAATCCAGCACTTGAGGCTTGTTTACAAACGATTCTGTTGTGAAATGAAGCAAATACACAAACCACCTTCCCCACATGAGCTGTAACTTCATTAAAAATAACGTTTCACACATTCCTAATATTATGATTTGAAGGAAGCTAATGCAGCGACTGTGTTCTTCCACAATATCTTGGTATCTTCTTCCACATTGTTATTGCTGCTGGCTAGTGATACAAACAGCTCCATGAGTTGGTGGTGGGGCTACTGAATTAGTGTTTCGTCGTGCGATGACGTAAGGATGAAGCACAAGATTGTTTTCTTGGACTGATGTCTATAAAAACTTTTTATTTTTGACTAAAAAGGAAGTTTTCAGCTCTGAAACTTACAGGATAATCTTATATTACCATGACCTTTTATAAATCAAAAATCTCAGGGGAAAGTTGATTTCTAAATTCATGACCCCTTTAAGAAATACACAATGATGAAATGCATGACTAGAAATTAAAAATCGTTTGCAGGTGCATTTAAGATATTTTAATTAATCCTCTGAATGTCATTTAATTTCTACTTTCTGAGTATGAATTATCATATACAGTAAAAGTATATGTTGTGTATAATTTCCTGTTTGATTGTCTCCTCACAATCAATCAATCAACTTTATTTTATTTATATAGCGCTTTTACAATCACGATTGTGTCAAAGCAGCTTCACAGTGTCAAACAGGGTAATATTGCGACAAAATTAGATTTGGCTGTACAGCCGTACTGGAGAAAACAGTGATGTTATCAGCTTATTTTAATTTATCATATAGCGACAATGTTGGCAGATCAGTATTATAGTTTATAGAATTAAATAAGACCTAATTCATATATTTTATTTGTATAATAAGTTGAATAACTTTAATCATATTTTTAGTGTCCCCAACTGAGCAAGCCAAGCCAAAGGCGACAGTGGCAAGGAACCAAAACTCCATCGGGGCATGATGGAGAAAAATAAACCTTGGGAGAAACCAGGACTCAGTCGGGGGTGCCAGTTCTCCTCTGGCCTATTAATACACCGTGTAAGATTATTATTCTGGCAACCTTACAGGTCGGCACATTACAGGGCAACCTTACAGGCAACCTTACAGGTCGGCACAATCAACTGCACATGAGCTTCTTTTGACCAAATTGACCATAGATATTAAGTGTGAACATTAACCATAATCATACTACTCAATGTTCAAAGTGCAAATAGAGACCAATTATTTATTTAAGCATGATACAGAGCTAAGAGATGCTTACAACTAAATAGCTTTAATATTGGGAGCAATTCTAATGCCTCGGGAGCCGCTTTCAAACAGCGGTGATGTATTAAAATTGCGTTTGGATGCGTTTTTTGGATGTGCTTGTGCGTATACTCTTAGAATATGGAGCGGTGGTGCCAAAGCACAGTTTAAAATATAAGTCCGGTGCATCTGCTGTGCAACGAATCCTCCACCACAGTCTTTTCCACTGACATGTAATGCGCTGAATGCGAACGCTTCACTAACACGTAACACTCATAACACACGCCTGTCTTCTCGTCACGTGATCTGGAGTTAAAGCGACTGTTATGATTATCCATCTGAATTAAATTGCTTTTATTTCTATAAAAAGCAAAACTAGAGTGGAAGCACAACATAAACTTCACCCTCACACTCCGTCAGGACCAGGTCATGACAATATGATGAGACGGCTTTTCACTTCGACGAGAAATCTGCCATCTCGTGGCAGGAGATCTCATCACACCCCTAGTTGTTGGCAATAGCATGATTATTCTTTAATCTTAGCCGTGGTAATGTGTTTTTGACTTGTGTTTGTCGTGTAATACCCGTGTTTCACCAAAATGGTGTAATCGCGCTGAAGGAAGTGCTTGGCCAGGGAATCTGCAGAGCTCTTTCAGAATTGGTTTGCATTTTGACTGACTTGATAAAAATGATGGTATAACCTGCCCACAAGTAAACACAATGTATTATGAGTTTTGAGGACATTTTACCCTCCACAGTAATTTATTTCACTCTAGTTTTGCAGTAGTCTTTACTGATCGAGTTGCAGTTATTCGTGACAGAAATTATGGCCTCTGGCCAGAAGTTAGCAGTGCAAAATCAGAGCCATTTGTTCAGGCCCAGAACCACGTTTTCTGAGGTGGAAATGTATGACAAGGCTCCCTTTTGGTGGCACAGTGGATTTAATATTCTCTTTTGATGTTCCAATGTTGCTGTGTCTGCTTTTATAGGCAGGGAGTTACGTCCGGGATGACTCTGTGCCCAACCTCATTCAGCTCATTACAAATAGTGTAGAGATGCATGCATACACTGTACAGAGACTCTACAAAGCCCTCCTGGATGACATCTCTCAGGTTAGAATCATCTTAACTAGAAAGTCACCTTGACTTTGAACTGTTAATTGCAATGTGCAAATCTTTTCATCTGTTAGATGTAACAGATTTATGTGTATATAAACCAACTGAAACTTTTCTTCCTATAGCAACCTCTAGTACAGGTGGCATCCTGGTGCATAGGAGAGTATGGAGACCTTTTGGTCTCAGGCCAGTGTGAGGAAGAGGAACCTATTCAGGTAAATGCCTCCATGGGCCTGAACTACACATGCAGTTATTTTAAATGCAGGTAAATTGTATAATTCTGATTTCATCTCACAGGTTACTGAAGATGAGGTCCTGGATGTTTTAGAAGGTCTCCTTGTTTCTAACTTGTCCACCCCTGTAACGAGAGGTTATTCCCTGACTGCTATAATGAAGCTATCCACTCGTTTCAGCAGTGTGAAGTAGGCAAACCTGTTCTGAGTGACTTTTGATACAAGGGTGTATTTTCTTGCAATGAGTGTTTCCTGAAATGAATGACGAACTGATCTTCAATTTATTTAAATTTTTCCCTGCAGTCGAATCAAAAAAGTGGTGTCGATATATGGCAGCAGCATAGATGTAGAGCTGCAGCAGAGAGCTGTGGAATATAACGCACTTTTCAAAAAATATGATCATATGAGGTAAAAGATTACCCACAGCTCCAGACTCATGTTTGTCTCAATTTTAAAAGCCAATCACTTTTTGCATTTGATGGTTCATCCCTAGCTCTAGTTTATCCTCACCATGTCTCTCTCTTTCCAATGAAGACCTGCATTACTAGAACGAATGCCTATCATGGAGAAAACGGCCAGTAACGGTCCATCAGACATTGTGCAGACCAACGGGGAAACAGAATCAACCATACTGGACACAAAACACCTGCCCAACATCACTCAACCAGCCAGTCAGGTGAGTTTTCTAGAGCAAGATTTCTCAATCTAAGCATATTTTAGGCATGTCAATAATCTGACAGTGTATCCGGCCTCTGAATCTGTGTACTTCTCTCATACACATACAAAAACAGAATGTCTAATGAGTAAATACCAAAAACCCAGTATACATGAAACATAATTTCTCTGCTATTTCATCATGCAATGGGTTGTCAGATTTGAAATTTTTTAAAGAATTGAACAGAGCGTGAATGGGGCAGCTCAAATGTAAGTATCATAGGCATCAAGAACGCTGTTCCTTGTGGTTGACTTGTACTTCCTAAACAATAGCCGAGTAAATTCAGGGTTTGTATGGGCTTTGAAAATGCTTGAATTTAGTTGTTTTCAAGGTTTGAAAAATGCTTAAATTTAGGATAAAATGCTTGAAAAAGCTTGAAATTGTAACTATTCCTTTCACAACAAATCCTATCTGACTGAATAGTTTGCTTAAGTGGAGAAATAAAATTTTGTAGAGCCTAAAATGAAACCTGCTGTGCTCACGATCTGCCAGTCTATTTCCAAGTGTGACTCTGCCCTATGAAACCGTCTACTGCACCATGTGGGAGGTTGTCATTTCAATAAATGTTGGCTGGAAGATGCAAAATACGCATTATGGATTAAACCATGGGACAAACCCCACAAGTTGCCTCTTGTAAAGTCTGCAAAAAAGACGTGCAGCTTGTCACAATGGGCGAATCTGCTCTTTCGCGTCACACGAAAGGTAACGTTAAGTCATAAACTTTTCAAATAAGCCAACTGAAGTAGCCTACTGTACATGTTAGCGCCTATTTGGTTACGCTATTGACTGATAGCTAGAAATTTGCATTAGTGACAGAGTACTTGGTGTGATGATGTAATCAGGGCTTGACATTAACACCCACCAATCTGCCATTTGCAGGTGAATTTCAGCTGTGGCGTGTAACACAGTAACTTCCACTAGCCACTTTGGCGGGTTGAATTTTATTGTAGTCTTCTCAAAAGGCATCTGTTTCTGTTGAGTTTATGAATGTGATGTCTAATAATCAGTCGTTCAGATTAGGGCTGGACAATAATTCAATATCAATATATATCGCGATATAATTTTTTTCAATAACGGTGATATGATTTTTAAACACATTTCCGATATTTCGATATGACTGACGTTCAGGGCGCATGCCATCAGAAAGAGCAGAACACGATTGGCTTCTTGCGTGATGACGTAGGCCTACACCACGGACACGCAGCCAGTGCTCAGCAGTAGTAGGCTGATAGATCCAACGCGGCACGTTTTAGCTACAAAAAGAGTTTCCCTGACCGCAACACAAATGTGACTGAACTAGCTTCCACAAGTAAGGAGAAATAAATAGTTGATAAGAGAAGAAAGACTAACTTTCTTTAGTGACGTGGAAGTGGTTCGTCTATCTAAAGCACTATTCGCACGGGATTAGTATTAGGGACCTGTGTGATTTAGAAATGACTTCTCCACATCTGAGTTTTGCGTGGCGCATTCGCACGGGATAAGCAAAGCCTGTGATTTTACTCGAATTTACTGACTTCTCCCGGATATGATGTTCGTTATAGATAGCTGTATGAAATCATAAACAGGCATCGATATCGTTTTGATTATTTTACAGTAGCCTAATAAATAAATATAATTTCGTTCATTTAGCGAACAGACGCCATGAACTGAGCTCAGACCAGCGGCAGGAATCAGATTTCATTTATCACGAGTAGGAAGCTGACAATATACGGCGGAAGATTCAGTTTCAAAACTAAATGTAAAAGCGCCTATTTAAACAAGATTGTCATTGTACTATACTGTTCTGTTCTGTTTTTCATTAAGAACAGTATTGATGTTAATATTAAACACACCATTCAATCAGATTACTCTCAAATTGACACTCATTCTAAAGTGAAAGTATAATCCGTGTGGGTGCGGCTGCACGGGAATTAACGGTGCGCATTATGAATGCAGACTTTATTCTTCGTGAAAGATAAAGATAGAAATGCTCACAGGAAGAAAAAAAGCTTGCAAAAAGTATATACAATCCGCCTAATCCTGGCCAAATCACAGAGATGTCGATTCGCACGGGACTAATGTTATCACAGGACCTCGGTGTTCGGCGAAATATGGTAGGTAGGCTAATTTGCGGGGGAATTTTTACTTTACAAATTACAGACATGGCCGATTCGCACGGGATTAAGATCACAGACATTCTCTGCAATTATTACAAATCACCAGAGGTCCCCAGATAATACGAATCCCGTGCGAATGGGGCTGATATTAAACTTGTCCCGGAGAGGTGCCGACTATAGGGGTGTAACAATACATCGACATAGATGCATCAATCTAATGTCTAACAATACGATGCCAAGCGTTACAAATAATCCATGTAGACTATTTATGTAAGAGGCAAGTGGCACATTTGTTTTAATACTTTCCACATTTGCACACAATGTCATGTATTAACACCAATGCGTTCGTTCTCGTTTAAATTACCTTTCAAAGCTTGTGAAAGACGGTCAGACATGGCTTCACGAAAATGTATAATTTTCTCCTGTTTAAAGCCTTGCAAAAGCAGCGTGCACTCATCTCAAACAGAGCACAAATAGGCCACTGAATTGAGTCTTATTTTATTTATTTTTTTGTGCATCAGTAGATAAAGGTATAGTTTTGCATAAAGCTAAACTATAGCTAAACTATAACTATTTTCTAAAGCTTTTATATAGTTCATATCGATATCGAAATTATATCGTATCGACCAAAATTAAGAAATATATCGTGATATAAATTTTGGCCATATCGTCCAGCCCTAGTTCAGATTAGTCATTGCTTAAATGCCACAGTTTTGTTCAGAGCATTCTCTCACTCACTGAAATCTGCACTCATCATAAACAACAAAGCAAGAGATGTACGAAGATGAAATCATGATTCTGAACAAGACTCTTAGTGATTCTGTTTTTGTTCTAGTTCAGCAGTGAAAATGGTTTTAAACAATGATCACAGCAGAACCATATAATAGCGCATCTGAATTGACTGGCCTTAAGTTGGCTTGACATTGAATGTTTGATATTCACAAATTTAGGGACCATCTCTAAAGTTACATATGACTTTGGTATACGCGCTTCTAACTTCAATATCATTTGAAGAGAATGACTTGCAGTCATAAAACCAACTGTAAAGTGTTCATCTAGCTTTAAGGTATGATGCTTACATAAGCATGATACTTAATAAATATGCGTAATATTTAATCAAATAAGCTCTCAAATCACATGAAAATATGGATATGTATTTCACTAGGATACTGTATGGGCTCATACACAGAAATGCTACATTTAGATGTCATAACTGATGGAACACTGATGAGAATATTGCTTAAGAATAAATATTCAGTTTTCACGCCAAAAAAAAAAAATCCGATCCTTCTGCTATTACAAAACACATTTTTGGCTGTTTATAGCATTATCTCTTTTAATGTAATAACACTAAATAATAATTTTGACTATGTATTGGTATGTAATTTATGGTTTTGTACAAGTGCTGCAAAACTTAAATGGACCTTGAAAGTGCTTGAGAAGTGCTTAAATTTGTCTTTGGAAAAGGTGTAAACCCTGTAAATTAGTTTGTTGTTGTTGTGGTGGTGGTCAGTATGTTATGAGTCAAAACTTGTGTCTGGAAATGCATTTAAACTAAAATAAAATACACTATATGGACAACAGTAATGGGACACCTTTTAATTCTTGAATTTGGATGTTTCAATCCGACCCATTGCAACAGATGTATAAAATCAATCACCTAGCCTTGGGAATACTTTTGTCAATATAGTTAACTCCATCTAATGTATTAAGTACATTCTTCATTGAATACATTTCTTATGGTGCAATTTAATAATGATCTGAGGAGTTGAATTAGGTGTGTTAGATTAGTGAGATATCCAAAATGTGTTGTGCAGTGGAGCTTTTTTAGGAATGGATTGAGAATAAAAAAAATCTTTCTGTATGGATGAGCAGATAAAGAGGGATATTTAGCCATGGTAAAATATTTACGCTAATGTTTTTTCCTGTTTTACAGGCAAATGATTTATTAGATCTACTTGGAGGTAATGATGTGGTACCTGTTATCCAAACAACCGTTCCCACAAAGCCTGCATCAGCTGGAGGAGAACTGCTGGATCTGCTGGGTGACCTTTCTCTAACAGGTCAGCCTGCTCTCTGCCGTGCTCTTGTCCTGTTCTGTACCAAATTCAAATCCTGCCATTGGTGTCTCCGTTAGGGATGCTCATATTGACCGTCTAACCGTTAACTAATAGTAAGAATTTTGACAGATTAACACTCAATTAAACGGTTTAAAGGCGCTTGTTTTTTTGTTTTTTTACTCATGGGGCGCGTCAACACATTCAACGAAGCACACGTGCTGACACAGACATTTTTTGTAAAATCAATCAATGGGAAAGATACTGTGTGGGACCATTTTGACAGAAAGGGTGACGAATCATGCAATACAATACAGCACTATTACAAACTCCTGACTGGTGGAGGAAAGCAAATTAAAGACTCTTCCCGAGGCTGGCCTAGCGAGGCGTCTCTATTCCCTGGGCATCAGGCAGTGCCATATGAAGCCTTCTTTAATGCTTTTCGTAGTGTGATTTTGTCCGACAGGCCCGTGTCCGACTGGAGCCCATGTTTTTTTTTGGCTTATATTGGCTTTCATTGTAGCAGCCATTAAAATAGTTCAGTTTTGTTTTAATGTCAAAGTTATTATATTTTGTTTCGTTTCTTTAAGTTAAAAAAAAACTCTAAACATTTTTTTAAATTGTTTGTTAAATTAAAGTAAAAAAAAATGTTAAGGGACGACCAAGTTAACCACATGTTTAATCAGTTTAGCCTCTCAAATCAACTCCGGACTTGTCTTGCCTATTATAAAATCCATAGATATAACACTTCAAGCATCACAATGTTAGTTAATTTAGCCTACTATAATATTGCCTCCACAGTAAAAAGGCATTTTTGACGAGATGAGGCAGTCTGATAGCCTAGAAATCTAGACGCACCCTAGCGGCAGCAAATTTAATCTGCCCGCAAGTGTCGTCTAGGAACTCTCAATAGTACCCTTCTGAGCTGTATTCCTCACAATCTGGACGGGCCAATCACGTCGTGTATAGAGTCGGTGGGCAGGCCCGACCGGATACGGCGAATGTTTAATCTGTCAGCGAGCTCCCCTTCACCTTCGTTGCTCTGGTTGGTTGTAGCGCTATCCTATCGCGTGCAGAGGGAGTTTGAAAGACAACCGTTTATCCCGCCCCTCAGATTGAACCCTGTCAATGGTGAGTTTCCTGACCAAACATCTTGATGTGGGTCTGGCTTGTCAGGCTAGCAGTCTGATACAATACGAAACAATCTAAACAATCTAAACAAATAAAAAAAAACGAACAAGCAGTTTGTCTTATTTACCTTGCACCTCTGCAAAATGAATCGCCTATAAATCAGATCTTCAATTTCCGTATATAATTATATATTTAACGGAGCTCACAGCAACGAAAGCAAAAGAATATGAATTTGAAACGAGCTGATGAATTAAATGCAAAGACCGCAATATGAGAGAGCGACCTGTTAACCCCTAACAGTTTACCTAAGCACTGGTAAGATAATTTATACATTTTTATTGAAAATGATTGTGTTTTTTAGCATCTTAAAATAGCGTCTTATTTTAAGTTTCATTTATGGCCATTTTTGTTGGCTTACATTACTCATTTGCGGCGATGCGTGTTGCAGTAGCACCATCATATCTGTCTGACTGCAACATAAAACACTCTCACACGTTTTTTTTTAAACTATTTGCCAGGAGTAAAATTTACACATGTGGTTTAAACAACCAGATACATTTACACTTGTTTGGTTTTGTCTGCAATGCTTTCAGAAAACCTTCTAAATTGGTTTGTTTGTGTAATCGGAATTAAATACTTCTCGAAAGAATCTCGGAAGGTATTTAGGCCTACTCCTGGTCATTTCGCAATCAGACACCTGGTCAGAGAAAACGAATGAAGGAACCAGTTGTAAAAAGGCCGTAACTCTAGCAGCTGCGCTGAAGAAATGCGCGCTGCTGCTACCGTGGACTTTATAACCCAGTCGCGTAAGCTATTATGGTCTCATGTTGTTTCCACCAGCGCAGTACATCGTTTCCTTTAATTAATAAAATTAATATAAAACGAACGAGAAGCCTAAAAAAGTCCCGTAGCCCTAAATTCAGGGCTCTGTGAGTCTAGGTTCTGTGTTTGAGCTGTTCTGTATGTCCTGCCATTTGCACAATAAAATTAACATGTGAAAAAATGTACCTTTTTTTATTTATTTTTAACAGGTCACAGACACTCGTCAATTGTATTTTTATGTAATGCCAATTCAATATTATAATCTTATCAGTTAACGATTAATGAGCATCGGTTGTCGGTCGGGAAAATTAACCGAAATGAACATCCCTAGTCTCCATATTTAGAACACTGACTTAAGTGTTGTCATTAGTCCT
Source organism: Pseudorasbora parva (assembly GCF_024679245.1). NCBI lineage: Eukaryota > Metazoa > Chordata > Actinopteri > Cypriniformes > Gobionidae > Pseudorasbora > Pseudorasbora parva. The sequence continues at coordinate 9,166,485 of NC_090172.1, read as the reverse complement.
TAAAGTAGTAGTTCACCCAAAAATTAAAATGGCTATTTATAGGGCTCTAGTCTTGTTTTGATTAACTGATATCAATTCTTAAATGGATTTTAATCTGTTCTCTAAATTTAAGTCTTTACTGTTTGCACTTTACTAAACTTTATTTGTATCGTGCCTCCCATCCAATAAAGCACATTAAGCTTTGTGCATTACTATGAATATGAAAAATTTGAAATATGAAAAAAAGTTTGAAATTCAAGCAAAAATGTAAACGATCATATCTTCCCCATTACTACTAGTTATAGCGTGAAATAAACATTAATGAGCATCAGAAGGTATGTTAAAAGAAGTGCAGTATGATGCAACAAAATGTACTATACCTCATGTAATCGCTCAATCAGTGTTTTAGCTGACAAAAAAACTCTAGAGAGGAGCGTGTTGCTAAATATATACACTGTATTACATATCCATTATATTTTCTTTATTTAACCTGTTTTTCAATATTTAATGTGTTTGAAAAAATCTGTAATTTTACAGTCACTGTTTAATTGTTTTTATAAATAAATAAATAAATAGAAACTAGGCCCCACTTTATATTAGGTGGCCTTAAGTACTATGTACTTACATCAAAAAATAAGAACAATGTACTTATTCTGTTCAAATTGTATTGCAAAACACCTTTGCTGATATTGAGGTGGGAAAGGGGTAGAGTTAGGGACAGGTGTGGTGATATGGGTAAGTTTAAGGGTAGGGTTAGGTGTAAGGGAAGTACCAACTGTGTAATTACAAATGTAACTACAGAAAAGAATTAAAGACGTAATTACATGCAAGTATTTTTAAAAATGTAAGTACGGCCACCTAATATAAAGTGGGTCCAAAAACAAATTGGAGTATATCATTAATACATTTGGAACCTATAATTTGAAAAACTGCCCTATGTGCATTTTAAATGTTAATCAGTTTTTAATTTTAACCTTTCAATATTGTTGTAATGCACCAACTTGACAGGGTTCCTTGTGTAGTTTAGTTGAGGGTTATTTTATATAGTTTTTTTTGTACAGTTCCTGCCCTAGTTTACTTATCCCTAATTTGGTCCAAACTCGAGTGACTTTCCTTCACCAGTAATTATTTTTGGGTGAAACCCTACTCATACCTTCTCACTCCTTAGGTGGTCCAACCCCCACCCCTGCTCCCTCTGTGCCCATGTCCCAGCCCCCTTTCCTTTTGGATGGTCTCACTTCGCAGCCCCTCTTCAATGACATTGCAGCGGGTGAGCTTACATAAAATGTCATCATACTAATTCATGCAAATTGGGCAATGCAATTATCATGTCTGTTTCTCTCTTGCAGGCATTCCACCAATGACGGCGTACAACAAAAATGGTCTGAAAATTGAGTTCACATTCGAGAGGTCCAACCCCAATCCCAATATTGCAGTTATCACCATCCATGCCACCAACTCCACTGAGGCTGACATGACAGAGTTTGTGTTCCAGGCTGCAGTACCAAAGGTTAGTTTTTTCCTCTTCTAGTTGTACTGTTGATGAGAGCCCAGCTTATTATTAAAAATCGACTACGTTGATGCTGATAATTAGTCAAAGTCAGTATATTTAGTCGACTGGGCAAGTTGGGTACGATATGAAATTTTATTAGTACCGGTACTTTAAAAATGACAGCACTCTAATAAGAGCAGTATTTCTTAATTTGCGTCGATGTGTGACCGCAGGAGTGAGGACGTGTGTACGAGCTTTGCTTGCACCATTCACTAAAAACAACAGACGACATCGCAACTTATTTTTCACGGAATATTGGGTTTGAGTGATCAAAAATATGTATGGATGCACGTCCTGAGAAATCACGTTACAATGAATTTGTTCTGTGCAGTCTTAAAGGGCTGGGCATAATATTCTGTGTGATTTGTTAATCAAACAAAAAACACCCTGTGCTTGACTAATATATTTATTAAGAATCAGTGTATAGTTAATTTACAGAGTGACTGTGTAGACTATGCATTTGTTTTTACATTTGATTATTTAATTTCTTTATTGAATGCTACTGTTAACTAGAGATAGTTTAGCTGAAAATAAAGCACTGTTTTTGTCATTTTAGCTTATTTAAACACAAAATACATAAAATAAAATGTAATATCTATATTGTAATTATTAAATGACTTTTAAAAGATATTAAATAACTTGTATTATGAAATAAGATTTTGGTCTTCCCAACCTGGGGGACGTTGTTCAAAAAGCAGGACAGGAACATGCTGGCCAAGTGAGTTTTTAGTTTTTTTTAAAATATATACAGTACAGGCCAAATGTTTGGACACATTTGTAATGTTTTTGAAAGAAGTTTCTTCTGCTCATCAAGCCTGCATTTATTTTTATTTTATTTTTAAATATTGTGATATATTACATTTTAAAATATTTGGTTTTCAATTTATTATACATTAAATTATCTTATCAGAAAGGTTACTGTACCAAATATTAACATTGATTTTCTCAGGTGTTCAAATACTTATTTGCAGCTGTATCATACAAATAAATAGTAAAAAAATATATACATTGTGATTTTCTGGATTTTTATTTTATTTTTAGATTGTCTCACAGTGGTAGTAGAACTACTAGTAGTAGAACTTGCAAAATATCAGGGTGTTCAAATACTTATTTTCCTCATTGTATTTAAAGGTGCCCTAGAATGAAAAATTTTATTAACCTTGCCATAGTGAAATAATAAGAGTTCAGTACATGGACATCACATACTGTGAGTCTCAAACACCATTGCCTCCTCCTTCATATGTAAATCTTGTGAATCAAAAACACCATGGAAAAATAAGTGCTTCTCAACATAAACCCAACCGTGACGCAAGAGTTGGGGATCATTTTTAAGCATGCCCCCAACATTTGCATCTGTCCAAACATGTTCGTTGTCAGAACCGACAGTAACTGGGACTGCAGGTAAGCAAGACAATTGAGGATAGCAAGAACAGCAACTCTCATGGACACACGTCATGTTCAGGCTGTGCAGGGGAAGTGAGGACTTTTCATATGTCAACAGTCATGGTTGAGGTTTATTATAATTGGATACCACAACAATTTATTTCAAAATCGTTAGTTTGTTCGGCCCATTTCAAGCCAGCTTCGCTCTGCGTCTTAAACTGAAGAAAGGGGTAACTATTCCTGCAAGCATTAAGTAGTGACTTCTAAATAGTGTGTCTAATGACAAAGGGTAATATTATTTTGTATTACTAAATTCAACCGTAGATACTTTGCTTAAAGATCGTTCACTCAATCCTTCTAGCAAACGTCACCTTTTCCACCATATAAGTTAAAACGACAATCATTTGACAAGGCTATTCATTTTGTAAAAATATAAGTTATATATTTATATTTTTGAGAACTCAAGTAGGCCGATGATGTTTTTGCATGCTTTCAGAGTACATCACAGTCACTGCGTAACCTTAGCCTATATTGTGACTATTGTTATATAAACATGCAATATCGTTGACAAAAAAAGACAAGTTTAAAATGTAGGCTGAATGACACTTTAAGCAGAACATCTCAAATGGAGATTGCCGAAATGTAGCCTACTTGTTTATTGGTGTTTTCAGAACATCCGCACGTGCAAGAGAGCTTGCGTGCATATGGTTGCCAGATTGGACATGTTTAGATAAAACACTGGATGGTATACCTGTTCTTTTCACTGAAAAGCTCTGTTTGGAGGATTTGAATTACTGAAATCTGCCAACCGCATGCATGCAAGCACGCAAGCTTTCTCGCGCGTGGATGATCTGAAAACACCAATAAGTAAGCTGCATTTTAGCTATCTCCTTTTGAGATGGTCTGCTTAAAGTGTCATTCAGTCGGTCTGTGTTCTGTCAGGACTCATGAGCCGCTTCGCTGAACAGCTGAACTGCAGTGTGCTGTAAGCTGCTGAAATAAACCAATCAGAGCAGAGCTCAACATTGATATTCATGACTCTTCTAAATAAGGCTAAAACAGAGCATTATATCCTAGGGACAATTTTTAGGGTTGTAAATGTACCTGTAAAACTGTATCTGGACAATTTTTGCCCTTAAGCCAAATACCATATCGGAGAACAATTTAACATATTGTTTCAAATCATTCTAGGGCACCTTTAATAAAACAATGAATAATAAGTTCTATCATACTATTCAATTACTTGTACTTTTTGTGTGTGTGTGTGTGTGTGTGTGTGTGTGTGTGTGTGTGTGTGTGTGTGTGTGTGTGTGTGTGTGTGTGTGTGTGCCATGTATTGATTCAGTATCAAGATATTTTAGTCTGGAATTTTGGTATCATTACAACACTATTCTATATTAAAGTATTTGATGATATTTAGGTTTTTTATGTTGGTTTACAAATGTTCCTTTTAGTTTTAAATATTGTCAATGGATTACATTTATATTTTTTATATTAATGAATGCCATAGTTTCAAATTATATTTTTAAGGAATTTTTTTGAAAATTGTGATAAATTAGTCGATAGATTAATCAATATAAAAAATAGTTGTTAGTGGCAGCCCTAGAATATACTTGTGCAAGCAAATTTGGTAGTTTTTTCTTCAGCAAATACCTTAAACGTTTGTTTGTGTTTTTAGACATTCCAGCTGCAGCTTCTGTCCCCCAGCAGTAATGTAGTTCCTGCACTCAACCAGGGAAGCGTCACGCAGGTCATCAGGGTTCTCAACCCACAAAAGGTAAAACATAACTGTACCCAGTCCACGCTTTGCTTCCTATTGCAGTAGATCTTCAGAGATCAGCCATTTGTCCTTAAACGGCTTCAGAAGTCTGTTCAGTGTTTGAGCTGAGCAAAGCTAAATAATTTTACTCTGAAGTTGAAAGTTTGCTTTAAAAAAAAAACTTGTGGCAGTCATTATTTATTGTGGTTTAAAAATAGGAGGGAATGTCACATCTCAGTGACTGAGGGATTAAGTTTAAGGTGGCATCTCACTAGCTAATTCAAATCTGCTCAGGTCAAGGGTGTCACACCTTCCAAACATTTTTCTGAAATCTCACCATTGATTACATCTTTTTCTTGGATTCCCTGTCATGAACTGGCTAAAAAAAGATTAGGAGCACTATGCAAACAATCAAAATGGAATTAGCCTAGATGGGTCAATTACACACACACAGGAGTTTTGGGATCAAAAGGGATTTGAATTGACCTTGAATTGAGTCCTGTGTAATTAGTGTCAGCAGCCTAGAGGAAAAACTTTTCCTCACAACCACCACAACAGCATGCATGTTTTTGCATTTACAGAGAAAGGGTTTGGATCAGTGTTGGCGGGCTCTCTCTGCTTGATCAGCAACAATGTAAATTAAGATTACTACTGAAAAATCAGCTAGTGAGATGTTGGTTTTTAATTAATAATTTTTGTAAGGTCAAAGGTTTTACATGGCTGCATAATTACTTGGAATACAATCAAAGTTACAATATGACTTTCAAATAGCAAAGAATGCTGTTTAATTAAGTGTTTTTCTTTAATACGTATTTTACAATGAAATTAAAATAGTAATATTTCCTATTTTAATGTTTGTTTTTATTTAGTGATATATTTTGCTTTTATTATATTATAGTAACATAGGGATGTACCGATACAAGTACTCAGGTGTCAGTCCGATACTGTGCTCATGCACTCGTAAAACTACCCTGATACAACCTCATATGGCAACACATTTTCAGATGCGGAGCCGTGTGAAAAGTTACAAAACTCGCTGTGCACACTGCCAAGTAAAAAAAAAGGGGGGGGGGGGGGGGGGTTTGCGCTCACCGCGCACGACTGCCATGACTTAATTTTCGCAGCACACAACTTCATGCTATAGTGCGGAACCACTATGAACCAAGCTTAACCTCTCGTCACGCAGATACCTCAGGGCAATGAGTTGTGTTGAAAGTGAAAGGCTACCCACCCCGGAGACAGTACAGATCCTTCTAAAAAAAATTGCATATTGTGATAAAGTTAATTATTTTCCATAATGCAATGATATAAATTTAACTTTCATATATTTTAGATTTATTGCACACCAACTGAAATATTTCAGGTCTTTTATCGTTTTAATACTGATGATTTTGGCATACAGCTCATGAAAACCTTTTTTTGAGAAAACCTGTAGCATATTTTATCCGACCAATAAAAGAAAAGTGTTTTTAACACTTTTTTCTTTTCATCAGTATTAAAACAATCAAAGACCTGAAATATTTCAGTTGAGAAGGACCTGTATATGCGATTGATTCATTTGAAAGAACACTTAATCTATGAATAATCAAATGCCATACTAAATGCCGCTAAAAATAGAGTACATTACATACAGGCGAATGCTTGCCTTTCATTATGATCATTGTACTAAACTTGAATGCTCACTTAAGCATGTATGTTAGATATTATAGAAACACTGATTCAAATCAACTGAGTCAGTAGACAGCTCAGGACTAATAAGTCAAACCTAATAACCTACACTATATAAACAGATTTCCTCAAATAAAAGTTAGTTAACATAAGTCTGCACATTAAGGTATTGATGTTCATTACCATGGCAACTACTTGTGTCCAGGTATGAACAATTTTGCCTGCCGATATACACTTTTCAGAGTAATAAATTAATTTCAAGATATAAAATTAACACAACGGTAATTTAAACATAGTCTTTGTAAAAAAAAAAAAATTAAGCGAAACTTTAATTGTGCAAAAAAAAGTAAAGGACTAGTATTTTCCATGTTGTCTAGCTAGTCTCTCACATCCCTAGCTCAGTGTCACCCATTGTAGATGAAAACCGAAACCATATCGTAGCTGAAAATGCAGAGAAGCTTCTTTTCATCAAAAAAGGCTTTATGGCTATATATGATAAGATTTATTATACATCAGATTATATCATGCATATGATTTCAGTTGTTCTGCTACTATACTGAAATCCACTGAATGTTACAGTTTATGTGAAATGGGCAGCAGTTAGCCTGACAAGCCAGACCCACATCAAGATGTTTGGTCTGGAAACTCATCATTGACAGGGCTCAATCCGAAGGGCCGGGATAAACGGTTGTCTTTCAAACTCCCTCTGCACAGCGTGCACGCAATAGGATAGCACTACAAACAACCAGAGCAACGAAGGTGACACGGAGCTAGTTAAAGGATTAAACTTTCACCGTATCCGGTCGGCAAAACTCAGAACACATCTTCCCTTCTTAAGAATGACTTCAGTGCTGAGAAAAACTTAATTCTAAGTATTCGGGGGTCAAAGCTGATTCGAAAGATCGCCGTTCAAAAGCTTGTTTACTAGAAGCATGCAAGCACAACTCAGCCGTCATTATGTTAAGCCCCGTCCACCAACTCTATACACGATGTGATTAGCCTGACCAGAGTTTGGTTTTTGCAGCTCAGACGTGTATTGAGAGTTGCTAGACATATATACATAGATACTCGCGGCAGATTAGTTTTGCTGACACTAGGGTGCGTCTAGATTTCTAGGCTAGGCAGCAGTAACATTTTAACAAAAAAATTTCTGTCAGACTGATAGTTACATTTTACAAAATTGCTTCCGCATGTGCCTGACTTCCTTTTTTGTTGCAGCAACAGTTGCGAATGCGGATCAAGCTGACATACACTCACAAAGGCTCTCCTGTACAAGACCTGGCCGAGGTCAACAATTTCCCCCCTCAGTCCTGGCAGTGATTTGCTACCCTTCTCAATCTTAAAGACCCCCAGCAAGGGAACTATGGGAAAGATGTCCCCTCCCCATTCCCAAATGATCCCCGTGACATCACCACAGATCGCTGCCCTGGGGTTGCATGGGAAGCAGTGGAATCTTCCTGACACAGTCAAGAGTTGATGGTATGAAGACTAATGATGATGACGATTACAGCGACAATGATGAAGAAATATCACAAATGTCTGAATACATATCTTTTCAAAAAACAAAAAAAAATATTTTTATTTGCCCGTCTGTCTTTCTCTCTGCTTCGGGGTTAGTGCAAAATGTCCATACTCACACTTGCACTTAGCGTTGTGCACTCTCACTTATCCTCTCACTATAGTGCACTCCCACACTCCGGCTCACCCTGCCGCCCAGGGCCCGTACATGGGGAAAAAACGTCACTCATGGCCACTATACAAAGGAGCTGCTTGCTTGATTTGTCTGTTTTGTTCGATTTATTTCCATGTTTTTAATCTTGTTAATGGGTTTGGTTTATTTTAAGAAGAAAATTGCAAAGTATGAACATTTGCACCTTAAGCATTTCAGAATCAAGAGGAAAATGTGTTGTGATGGCGCCTTAAATTATCGTTCATTGTACATGGCATTTCTTAATTTTCGTGTAAGGTTGATCTAATGTCCTATAATAAAGTATACCAGATGAATGCTCCAGATACAAGCTATGTTGTGGCTACAACGTATTTCATACGGCATCGTTCGTTACACATTAACAGATCTTTCCAAATGTGCTTGACCTCCATCACACGAATCATCATGAATCGGCAAGTTCATACAGCTCATACCTTTGTATGATTTGTGAGTTATTCTTTTTAAGCAGCCAGCTTTTGCCCTTGACAATGAAATTGGCGTGTAAACTTTGAGTTGTGTCTAGTGGATGAGAAGATGGGCGTTTGAGAGTGATGCTTTTTACCGTCTGTATGCATTACATCACCCAGTAGTTTTGCATCATCAAAGCTGGTTTCCCCAAAACCCTTAATTTGGCATATAGTTACTTTGTTTGCCTCTACTCATCACAGATGGTGTGTTCTTGTATTTAGTTTTATTTTTATTTTTTTTAAATATTGGAAATACATTTATATAGAGATAAAATAGCCTACACTAAAGATATTTGATTTTAGCACAATCCTTATGGATTGAATCCTATATTAAAAATGTAGTTGGACAGCATGATCTTAAAATTTCAAATGGATTTTTTCAGTAAATTAACACTCATATTGGCCCTGCGATGTATAATAAGGTTATGGTCAGCATAGATGCTGTAAATATAGACTATGAATATAAAGCCTTCATGAATGTAGTTATATGCACTGAATGGACTTTTTGTTGTTTTATTTTGTTTGACTTTCTTCAGTGATTTGAAGTACGGAATTATTGCCTGATTTGAAGCAATGTGCCTTGTCATAAACGGTTAAAAGAAAACCCTCAGACGCCTGCGAGACGAACGGTTATCATTACAGGAAGAGCAAGAACGTGATGTCTGAAGAGTAGAGGGCTTTTTGGTTTTGCTGTCATTTCATTCGATTTCTTATTAAGAGGGTGTCTCAAGTCAGATATCAAGTGTGTTCTGTCAACGTGTGTTAGTTCGTGTCTCTTCTTGCAGCTTCCAAAGGCAGTTTGCAACATTAACCTGAAAATACCTCACAATATATATATTTTTTGTCTTTGTCAACTGTTTCATCAAATCATTGAAATGCTCTCGGTGGAAACCCTTAGCGTCCGCACCCTCACGTCATCTCTCGCTGCTCTTCATTTTTATCCATCACTTTGCGTGATTACATTCGCCAAGTGTGGTGACCAAATCAAGGTGTTCTTTGGGGCTTGGGAAATATTTTTTAGCAATTTTATGTATATGGAGAAAAACGACTTCATTCTTTTGGCTGCTTTGTCTGTCTTTTGTTGCGATTCTTTTTATTTTATTTTTTTCTGGCTTTTTCTGTACATACTGAGGGCTTTTAAGATGCATCAGCTTGTTCTTTTCATCCTTTTTAAGTCTAAGATCCCATTTTCTAAGTCTTTCTTTCAGCACTGCACAGTGTATAATGTTTGACGCTCTCCCTCAGAAAATAGTCTAATTTAACAACTTACCTGTTTGATTGATTGATTGATTGATTGATTGTTTATTGGAAAGAAAAATGTACTGTGTGCTGCCTGTATATTGTATATAATTGTAAAACGCATAAAAAAGATCAAATCAAATAAAAATCCCATTTGAAGACCTATGACGTTCAGTTAGGGGTGTGTAATGTGCACACAATCTTGAGTTTGCTTTTGTTTTTAGATGTGTATCGCAGTCATGTGTACTACTGAAAGAATGAAATGCAGCATATATGTAGACACAGGTGTAGGTGGCCTGGAGCAGATTTATTTTTTTTTTCTCCTCATGTTTTTCCCAGTTACTCAGATATAATGTAATTTAGGGGTGGTTATTTGTCATTATTTTTTACCCTCATGTAGTTCCAAACCCATACGACTTCTGTGGAGCGGACATTTTTGAAGATTTTGAGTCCAAAACCAGATTGGACCCCATTGATTTTCATTGTATGGGGGAATTTTTCTAGTTCTTCAGCATGTTTCATGTTCCACAGAAGAAAGTAGTACAGGTTTTGAATAACGTGAACTACCTTCAGACCTCTTTATATTAACATTGATATGTTGAGGTAAGCTTAAATCCAAAGTTTCACGTTAAAGTTTTCCCATATACCACATTTTAGACTTAGTTTGAAGCACACAAAGTTGAGGCACGAGTTGAGATGAAATGCCCTGGTATGATCATGGCCTTGTCCCTGAATGATTCGATGACTCTTGAGTGAAATTAATGCGGGGTGGTACATTAAACAACGGCCTGCCGTCGTGAGGCGCGTAGCAATAGTAAATGGCCCTGCGCAAGAAATGTTTCAAAATACGACTTTTCCGATCATGCTGCTCTTTACACTACTCTGTCAGGCAAAGATGATTGTGTGTTGAAGAGGGAAACAACCATACGTGAACTTGCCGAGTCTCTCACCAAGCTTCCCAACATCAAACAATGATTTCTTTTTATTTTTAGCCGCATGTGAAAAAAGCAATGTAAATATTGTCATTTCTACTCTTTATGTAAACTTCCTGAGGTAATGCAAGCTAAGTTGGAATTCTTATGTCACCACTGTTCACTATATCTTGCGATACATGCACAGACCTTTGTAGATTTGGAAATATTCTGTTTATTCTCCAATTTATCTTCATTGAGAAGCAGATTTTAAGTGGTCAGTCAGAGGGAATTGAGCATCATTTGTTTGGGTGTAACTGTTTGACCAGGTGGACACTGCATCACATGCTTGGACGATTGCCTTCTCCATCAGAGTCCCTTTGTAAATCTGTAAAGGTATCGGTTGTTTTTGAAGTGTATCTATACATGTGCCCCTCTTCTCAGATATTTTACACTTGTAATTCAACCACATCTGGACTTGTGCAGGAGGGCCGGATGACCCCAATGAGTCTGAGCTGCTGAACTGAATCGCAGTCCCATGTCCTCGAGGAATGAGCGTTTGACTGAAAATTCGGGATGGTGGGTGAAAATGACATGGGATATTTTAGACTTATGCTGTGTATTCTTGTCTTTGGGTTGGAGAAAATGATCAAATGAAATAATAAAACAGTCAAACTTGATGTCTGTTGTTGTGTTTTGGAAATAAACGGTTTTCTTCATTTGTAAGTGGGCCGACTCTGAAGCACCATTGTGAAGGATCTAGTTTGAGTTTGGGAACGGTGGTCTGCTGTCACCCTCTTGTGTTAAACTCTGAAACTGCAATAGCTCATGTCAAGGCCAAACAATTATTCCTGATTCCCTGTTAAATGTAGACTCAATTATACAGTAACCTTTCATATGCATTGTTTCGTCTTAACCCGCTAATATTCTGTTGAGCGGATTGCAGTGCTGTATTTGTAAAATAATAGGCTACATTAAAAATCAACCTATTATTTTTCCATTTAATTTCTTTATGTAGGCCTACATATCATAAGCACAGCAGATGCTTAAAAATAAAGGTTGACCAAATAACCTTTCACTGAACAGGTCTTTTTTTTTCTTAGTGTGAAGATTTTTTTTTTAATCGAAAGCTCCTGCATATGTGAGGTAACGCAGCCATGTTTTATCATATTAAGGCATCTCTGAGTCATTCTATATTTAGGGGTACATTTCAGGTCAGCCAAAAAGTAAGATAATCAGTATTCTTTTTTTTTATCAATAAACTAGGTGGTTGAATAATATATGCCCTCAATGGGCTAAATTAATTGTTTGGCAAGCTTAAGCTCTAATGACTTTTTTTTAAATGTTAATGAAAATCAACATTTGATTCATTATTTTGTCAACTGTTTTACAGACAAATGCTGTGTCATAAACCCACAGTATGCTGAATTTTGTATTATTTACCATCCTTACCAATATTTCTGTCTCAAGAGATATCCTTATCTATTTTTCTGGTGGTTTAGTTCACATTTAAAAGATTTATGACATAAAAACCACACATAACACAGTTGACAGACCAAGTAACACAGCTAACAGGAGTAACACCAATGAGGACACATTAGAAGGAAAAGAGAAAACTCTCTTAAAAATGATAACTTTCTTTTTTAATTTAACAAAAACAAGTACAAGCAATTAATACAATTTTAATTAAATTGTCAACCATGTGAATCATTGTCAACTGTTACATTTGATTGGTAACAGTTGACAGGTAACACAGTTGACATTTCGGCCATTTTTGGGTCTTGTGCAAACTCCTGGCCTTGGATTAGTTGGTAGTTGACCTAGATTAATTTATGTTTTTATATTCTTTCTCTGCATATTTATAAATATAATATGTGACAAGTTTACCAGAATATGTTGATAACAAAGTTGACGGTCAATTAACCTACTCTATGTGCCGACAATAATATAGATAATATATTGAAGAGGAGAAGTTATAATTTACCACACTTTCTTCAAATTTACCTCCAAAAAAGGAATGACTTCATTTGATGTCGGACATGTGACTTAAGAACAAACCATTGCTGATTTATAGGGGGTTTTATATGGAGTAACACGGTTGACACTGATTTCTCGGACTCATACATAATGGATGATATAATGTAGATGCATGAGCAAAATATTTTTAAAAACACCTCTCTCATAATTTAATGATTATTTTGGACAAATATTTATAAGAGATATATTCAGAAACATGCATTTTAGTGCTAATCTGAAGATCAAAACCTCACATTTACCAAATCGGACAGCACAAAAACAGCAAATTCCAGTATAGAATATGACATTTTTTGCAAGATAAAAGATATGTATCTATTAGATTTTTGTATTAAAGTAATAATAAATGCCCCCTGATATTAAAGCAATCATTGCTTGAAGTGAAAAGTTAATGAAAAATTGGTAAAATTGATAATTGAGTCCACGGACATGAAATGTACCCCTAATTATAGAATATTTAGATACGTGTTGAAAGTTGTTTTAACATTACTCTGTGCGTTCACTTGACAGTTGCTATGAGACACTTGTTGCACGCTGCAGTAAAGCTAGATTGATATTAGGCATGGTAAAACATGGTACCTGCGGTAAATCAAGAAAACAACATTTAAAGGGGTGAGGAATTGAGAAATCAACTTTCCCTTGAGCTTTTGATATATAAAAGGTCATGGTAATATAAGAATATCCTCTAAGTTTCAGAGCTGAAAACTTCCCTTTTAGTCAAAGAAAAGCTTTTATAGACATCAGGCCCAAAAAACGATCGTGCGCATCTTGACATCATCCAGTGACGAAACACCGCCTCTACAGAATAATAAGCACGTGTAATTCAGTAGCCCCGCCCACCGACTCATGGAGCTGTTCGGATCACGTTAGCCAGCAGCAATAAACATGCTGAAGAAGATAGCACGATATTGCGCTATTCCTGGTTGTGGAAGAACAGTCACTGCATAAGCTTCCTTCCGATCATAATATAAGGAATCAGTGATTGAACTTTATTTTTTAATGAAGTTCCAGCTCACATGAGGAAGACATGTATGCATGTGTTTGCTTCATTTCACTGCGCAATCGTTTGTAAACAAGTCTCAGGTCAATGTTGGATTTACAGACATATTGAGATTAAAACACATTGCTGTGCCTTCTATACTGGATCTGACAGGAATGGTGCAGCCCAATTATGTGAGTAAAACGTGTTTTTATATGTAATAGTGTTGCATTGTTATAGATCGTTTTGCTTATGTGTACGTGTCTAACAGAAACATACCTTTAGCACGCTGGACTCAGACATGTGTGGGCCAGGGCTCGCAAAACCCAATGTCCCGGTGCAATGTGTTTTCCAGATGGGCTTTTTTTTTCCAGATCTGCGCTGTTCACTCTCTCTTGACTTTACATTTGAAGGGCGTGTGCGCAAAGCAATGGTTCGCGCTTATATCCACCAATCAGGCGGGCCATGTAATACATATGTAATATGTAATTCTATAATCAATCGCGGGTGGATGAGAAATAAATCATTGTGTTTGTTTAATAAAGACGTTTACAAGCCCTGTGATTGAGAGAATCATTCCGGTTGCTGCTTTTAAAACAATCCCTCCCTCATGTGAACTGAACTGACAGGGGAGCTGAAACTCATTAAATATACAAATCTTATCCAGTCCTAGCCGTGGGCGTTTACTTCCAAGTCTCCAGTGCGTGCCGCCCATTAAAACTGACCGTTCAGGAGAGAGCCTCAAAAACCAGTGTAGAAAATAGCCTATTACTTATTATTTATGACTTTTACAATTTAAATTTAATTCTTGATATCAAGAATTTGTATTTCTGCGAGTGATGATGTCATTGTTGATATTAAGAATGAACTGTTTTACTGGTGGAAATTCAACTGTTGATCACAAATTCATATCCTGCGAATGATTAAAAGTCAAAATGGCTTGCCATATATTAATGTCCAACATCTGGACAACAAAAATCACAGCATGAAAGGAAATTATGCACAATAATTAAGATCTTTATCAGCATGTTTGTCTGATATTAAGTCTGATATTTGTCTGATATCTTTTGAATTTTTTGCATCCAAACGAGAGCAAAACTGAGGTTATCTTTTCCGGGCCATGTGTTGGCAAGTTCTGATGGTGACCTGGGAGATTTGGTCCTTTATGTAAAACACTCTGTGAAAAACTTTTTTATTTTTGATTCTGCCCTTAAATTGAACAAACAGATTAATGCTGTAATTAAATCTCTTTTTTTCTTCAATTAAGACTATTATCTAAAGCTAAGATTTTTTTTGTAACATTTACAGAGTGTGAGAGAGTGATCCATTAGTTTATTTCATTAAGACTTGACTATTGTAATTCTCTTTATATTGGGATGACCCAATCCAATATTGGAAAAGCAAGCATTGGGGATAGCAATAACAATAGGAAACACCAAGTACCATACAAAACTAAATAGTGTGTCTAATGACAAAGGGTAATATTATTTTGTATTACAAAATTCAACTGGATACGTTGCTTAAAGATCTTTCACTCAATCCTTCTAGCAAACGTCATCTTTTCCACCATATAAGTTAAAACGACAGTCATTTGACAAGGCTATTCATTTTGTAAAAATATAAGTTATATATTTATATTTTTGAGAACTCAAGTATGGTGTTTCCTATGATGTTTTGTATTTCAGATTAAGCTACATCACAGTCACTGCGTAACCTTAGCCTACATTGTGACTAACGTTATATAAACATGCAATATCGTTGACGAAAAAAGACAAGTCTAAAATGTAGGCTGAATGACACTTTAAGCAGAACATCTCAAATGGAGATTGATAAAATGCAGCGTACTTGTTTATTGGTGTTTTCAGATCGTCCGTTCGCGAGAGAGAGAGCTCACGTGCATATGGTTGCGCCAGATTGGACATGTTTAGGTAAAAACCGGAGTGTATAGGCCTACGGGTTTCTTTTCACGAAATCTGGAAACCGCACGGACGCAAACTCTTTCTCGCGTGCAGATGATCTGAAAACACCAAATAAACAAGTAAGCTGCATTTTGTCAATCTCCATTTGAGATGTTCTGCTTAGAGTTTAATTTAGTCAGTCTGTGTTCTGTCAGGACAGTCAGGACTCATGAGCCGCTTCACTGAACTGCTGTGAGCTGCTGAAATAAGCCAATCATAGCAGAGCTCAACATTAATATTCATGACTCTTCCAAATAAGGCAAAAACAGAGCATTACATCATAGGGACAATTTATAGGGTTGTAAATGGGCCTGTAAAACTGTCTCTGGACAATTTTTGCCCTTAAATAAGCCACATACCCTCTATGTAGATATCAGAGAACAATTTAACATATTGTTTCATATCATTCTAGGGCACCTTTAATACTATCAATCCCGCCGCTGGCCATCTTGATGCATCAGTGAATCAAGCCAGTGACTAAAACGATCAACTTCACGCCGTTTCTGTTAGTAGCGTGAAACAAATCTGTTATTTAAATGATTAAACTACACAGAGCGGTCAAAGAACACTCTTTATAATGTGCGGATCTGTCGGATCTGGCACACTTGTCCAAACTGCCGTTATAATGAATGATCCTGTTAAAGGTCCTGTTCTTCGCAATTCCATCTTTCAAACATTAGTTTGTGTGTAATGTTGCTGTTAGAGCATAAATAATACCTGTAAAATTATAAAGCTCAAAGTTTAATGCCAAGCGAGATATTTTATTTAACAGAAGTTCCCTTTCAAAGCCTATAGCGAACGGCCGGGTTTGGACTACACCCCTGCACTTCCTGCAGGAATGACGTCACTAGAACCGTTTGTTGACTAACCCTCCGCCCACAAGAATACACAAAAAAGGGGCGTGGTCTGAGTTGCTCTCCCACGTGGAGAAGAGCACACTGAACACGTGCATCTCCCCGTTATGGTAAGAGGCGGGACCTTTCCAGGTAAAGTGTGCTAAGCTGCTGTCCAATCACAACACGGGAAGCGCTGGCCCAATCAGAACTCGTTACGTGTTTCTGAAGGAGGGACTTCATAGAACAAGGAAATCATCAGGCCGTTTTTAGGACAGAGGAAACAGTGCTGTACAGATAAGTCAATTGTGTGAAAACATTTTTTTACATGCGAAACATGAACTCATGTTATATTGCACACTGTAAACATAATCAAGGCTTCAAAAACACATGAAAAACGTGACCTTTAACAGAAGCTCTTACTGTACTCTAGACATGTGCTGATTTTCGATAATGCGATTTATCACGATAATGAATATGCACGATATTGTTATCGTGGGCACTTTAAAATATCGTAAATAATATTTATTAACAATTTATAATTTTTTTATAATGCACTCAAGAATACTTTGCCCATCAACCGTATAAATGCTCAACACCGCTGTATTCTGCGTCAAAGGGAAGAGCTCAGATATCAACAAGCCCAACGTGCGTTTGCACATGACTGAACCGGTGAAGGAGATGCGCTGCTGAAGTGCCGCTCAGTGACAGCAGAGGGCGCTGATGAACGGCAGACTGCACAAACTTTCCGGTTACCCCGGAAACTTTTGCAACTTATTTCAATATCGTGATAATATCGTATATCGTGATACAACTTCAGCAATTAATCGCAACATGAAAAATTGATATTGGCACATGCCTACTGTACTCATATCGATGTCGTGTTTGTTGTTAGTTGTGGTGAAAGCATTTTGTGAGAGAAATAACGCTGCAAAGTTCACTCGTGTTTATTCAGAGCTCTCAGATACAAACAAAATAAACTCGCGCTCACAGCGCTCTCAACAACTGGGTACGATAACACTTTCTCAGCAATCTTTCCCCAGCTCTGCGTCTCTCTCTCTGGCTGGCAGCGCTTGCCTGCAGACCTTTCTAAACCACGCCCCCTCTGCCACGTAATCTCATTTATTTCTAAATTATGACATTTTTGATGTAAAAACCTTACTAACAATATAAGTACACCTCAGGAAACATTATAAAAAAATTAAAAACCCATGCAATGGGACATGTAAAGTTTTCAAATAAGTGTTTCTGATGCAAACTCCCTTTATTATTTATTTATTTATCTATCTATCTATCTATCTATCTATCTATCTATCTATCTATCTATCTATCTATCTATCTATCTATCTATCTATCTATCTATCTATCTATCTATCTATCTATCTATCTATCTATCTATCTATCTATCTATCTATCTATCTATCTATCTATCTATCTATCTATCTATCTATCTATCTATCTATCTATCTATCTATCTATCTATCTATCTATCTATCTATCTATCTATCTATCTATCTATTTATTTATTTATCTTGTACAGCACAATGGCCAACTAAAAATGTGATTGATTTTATTGATTGATTTTATTGATTGATTTTATTGATTGATTGATTTTATTGATTGATTGATTTTATTGATTGATTTTATTGATTGATTGATTTTATTGATTGATTGATTGATTGATTGATTGGCAAAAAAATGGCATTCTGCTTACCTTGATTTTGCATCTAGAACTCTCCGGGTATTCTTAACCTTTAATAAAAAGGTAATTGTGGCAAAACAGTGGCAAAATGGTTGGTTGTGGTTAAAAGACCCTACAAATGAGTCACAAAAGTCACAATCTATATGGATTTCATATTTTAAGATTAAAAGTCTGGGTTAAGGAAAAGGGTCAAATAAAATAACAACACGTAGATTTAAAAAAAAATCCCACGGCAGGTTTAATGTGACCTTCATATAAAAAAAAGAAAAGATGAAATCTGTTATACTTTTAATAGAATGTGATCCTGAGAGTGCTTACAGTTAAGGAAACACCCATAGTTGTACAATTCCTCAACCCAGTTTTATGTAATTTATTATCAAACTCCTGGTGAGCATCCAGTTGTCTTATGTGACCCAACTATTAGCCTAACCACCATGTCAAAATGTATCTCAATATGACTGATTTATAGCATGCTACAAAATGTATGTTCAGTTTAAAGTTTAACTTTCACAAAACACATTGCACAAGAGCTAATCATTCCAGTATGGGTGGCAGAGTTCAGCGATTCTCGATAAGAGTGTATGATTCCAAATCTCACTAGATTTACAGAGCTGATAATCTTGAAGGAAGTGTAATTTTTATGTTTATCAAGGCAATTACAATAGGAACAAAATGGATACTGATTACTTCAAGCATAATCATCGTTTCTTTACCCCATTTTCAGATGTTCAGCCTATGCTGAAATCTGAATGAAATGGGACTGATAACCTAATAATCAGTTGCTAATCTACCTCTTTAATATGATCCATTCCAAAGCACCATTTTTCGTTTTAAGAACCCTCATGAATAATTAAATACCGGAAGTACAGGAATGGGCGGTGACAATGAATAATAAGTAGCTCCGCCTCCTTATGTTTATTGATTGGGTTTATTTGACAGCCGTGAGCTTCAGTCCCACTATGGCGTCTCATCAAATCAGGATGGGCTTTTTCTACCGCCTCCTGTACTGGAATTTATCACACGCCAGTTGCTTTTCTACATCTGGATTTATGTGCTGAAAGACGTCAAATGTAGGCGAAATGAAGGACGAGAAAAGCACAGCGCGGTCGCTCCAGAGTGCCGACACGGAGCGCAGAAATGCAGCTGATGTGGAGGATGGCCGGGCGGGCAGCGGAGCAGCGCTGAACCCGGTGCTGCATGAAGCGGCATCTGACCGAGCCACCGCACCGACAGCCCGAGCAGGAACAGGAATACGCGTTTTGAAGGTACCGGATCCAGCACCGTTTAGGTCGCAGTATTGCTGTTAAGCAAGCAGGGCCAAAGTACGCGTGAATCCGTGAACTGCATCAGCAAATATCTGTATAACACTTTCACACGCCGCCGTGTCTCAACCTAGTGAGCTCCCTGCATAGACAGCATATTTGGGCATCATAGGCGCTTTCCGCGTCTGTGAGCAGAGCGGCATCCTGACGCGCCTACGATGCCCAATATTGCTGTCTATGTAGGCGGTTCACTAGGTTTTGTGGGACGGCCTGTGGTAATGGACGGTGTGGATTTGTAATGTCATCTCGATTCAAAGAGATTGTTCTCACTTGATGTTTTATTGGCTGTATCAGAATAGTTTCGGCGTAACGCTTGTAACCTGTTTAGGGGCGGTCTCAGAAGGCGCTTTGTGATCGTTAGGCTACTATTTCGGGTCTATACACACCTGCGTCAGATGGAGGAGTTAGTTTGGTCTGTTTTACAGCAAATCGCGCCTTGACCATTGCGTTGACGAATGTCAACTGAAAAGTAGTCTAGTTCTACTTAACCTAAAGGCGTATTAAGTCTGGCAAGCTGTTTTAACATGTATTCCTTAAAATATCTGACTGATTCAGTGAGTCCGTACAGTGAAGATTTTGTTGTTTTAAACGGGTGACCAAAGGGGCATTTCAAGCCTTTATCAATGCCCTTTTAAGAAGGAAGAGTCAGTCACAAAGTTGCAATAAACACACCACACACACACACACACACACACACACGCGCACACACACACACACACGCGCACACACACACACACACGCGCACACACACACACACACACACACACACACACACATATATATATATATATATATATATATATATATATATATATATATATATATATATATATATATATATATATTATATATACAATATATATATATATTAGGGCCGGGACTCGATTAAAAAAAATAATCTAATTAATTAGAGGCTTTGTAATTAATTAATCGAAATTTATCACATTTTAATCGCATATAAATATTTGACCTGAGAACAATGAGAAGTAATTTTTCACATGTATTTTTAGTATACCATTGAATAATGACTGAATACATAAGCTTAATCAACAAAATATAGTTTATTTATTTCAGTCCAGCAGACCAGCGCAATGTTTGCCATTAAGTTTAGCAAAAGCATACTTGTGATATTTGAGGCTCGATGTGATGCGATGATACGCAAATTCCTTGTTGTATAGCTTGCACACAACCCTGCTCTTGACGACGCTTCCATCCTTTCGTTCTTTCGTTTTTTAAAACAAAATTTCCCATCCACGGGGCCAAGCAAAGCGGTCTCATCAGCTTCTTCGTTCATGTTCGCTCATGCCCTGCGTCTCAATCAGCTCCCTACTTCCCTAGTCAGGGCACTGATCAGGACATAAGTCAATGGGCTGACTCCCTGATCAGTGCCCTGACTACTGAACTAGGGAGCTGATTGAGACGCACCCATGTTGTTGTCGTGACTCCGGAGCGCTAATTGGTGTTCCAGTATAATCGGTCCGTCGAAACGGATTTATTGAAAAACGTTCCGCGGTGCAAAAATAAATGCGGTTACATTTTTTATTTTTTTTGCGTAATTAATTAACGCGTTAAAGTCACGTAATTAATTAATCTTAATTAACGCGTTAAAGTCCCGGCCCTAATAAATATATATATATATATATATATATATATATATATATATATATATATATATATATATATATATATATATATATATATATATATATATATATATATATATATACACACACACACACTTTTTTCCTTTTTTCTTCACATTTTCTATCAAAAAAAACTTTAAAATTGTATGATGATTTGTTTGTTTTCCAAGATACTACAATTGTTTGATTAACATTAACTCTTTCCCCGCCAGTGTTTACAAAAAAAAAAAGTTACCAGCCTAATAAAATGTAATAGTAATGGGTGTTGGAACCATTGTATGTGGGTGGGACAAGACCCAACCACTTTTTAAGACCAATGATATTGGACCCACTCAATTTTATCGTCTCTAATTCACCACTTGTCTGTTAGCCTACACCTAACCGAGAAACACTTTTTATTAAACGCATGTTAAACGCTTTATTTCCACTTTTCTAATATTTTCTCCATTTTTGTATAAAAGAAATGCCTTTCCGATCTGATATGTGATGGGAAAAGGGAATAGAGCGAGTGTGGCAAAAGGCGGATTCGAACATCTGATCAATTTGGGTCAACTTGACTTGCGTCTTACTCCTACACTATAGCGACGGTAAATACCTCAGTGATTTACGTAATTTTTGTCTGGCCCAATCAAACTATAGTTTATTAGTGTTTAATGTAAATAGCATCTAATGTTACTACAGTAAAAAAAAAAAAATCTGAGAGTTAGGACACACTTTTTATTTGCTTCTGACGTCCATGAGTAATAGAATATTTTGTTTTATGAATATCTGAGCATGCAATAAAAGAAAGAGCTGACCCTCTTCTTTTAAACAAAACAAAAAAAACGTTTTATTCTACCTTCATGAATTCCTTTTTTCATCAACACTTAAACGTTAAAAAACCCCGTTAAAAAAACGTTAAAAAAACGCAACATTTTGAACAAATTTTTTTTTTGTGTGTGAAAGACTGTATCCAGATCAGATTCAGAGTGATGATCAAACACAGATGGAGCAGATCGAGTCCATCAAAAACCCTAAGGCTTGCACAGTCCTGTAGCTCATCCTGATTATGTTTAATGTTGATGATCACGTTATATGAATCTTATTACATGTGATCGCTTCTTTTACTGCGTCTTCCTCGCGTGTGTTTTGATCAGGAGATTAAGTACTCATTCAGAAGATGCGTAATAGCGCCCCCTATAGTGTCTGACAGTGAAAACACAGAGTAACATTTGCGTGAATACTCGCCAAGAGAGATATTTTGAAGTACTGTAATTCTGTAACAATTTTTTTGTGAAAACCTAAAAATCAAAACTTTTCACTTGTTTTGCCTGTAGCTCGAAAGGATCCAGTGCGCATTCCGACTTCTTATGCCAGCATGGGTCACATTTAATGTTAATGAAATAAAAGACCATTAAAGTGTACTTAAATGCTTTATAAGCTTTGAGCTATGAGCTTTGAGTTTATGTTTACGGCTGAAAACATGAAATGCTCAGAGAGTTTAATGGGTATGAAACTGAGTGTCTAACAAATGTCAAATGTTAAACTAATTTTACCACCGTAAAATAAACCCCTTCACTCAGAATGAGATGTGTTCATTTCACAGCCATTTTGGGGTTAATTTCACAGTGTAAAGGGCATATTACAATTTATATATTTATAATTATTTTTAAGACTTCTGAAGTAAATAACTTGCCCCCGTTTAACCCCACGATAGAAGAACGTAAAATGTCCATTCAGATGTCCCGGAGTGGCACATTTGCTTGCATGTGCTCTTTGCATGATTAAGATTTTAAAAAAAGTTCTTAAACAGACATTTTAATTAAATAAATATTAAAACGGCTTGCCATATCTCGAAACCTTTGCATTCTGTTCCATTACACTTAATTTAGCTGATTATGAATGCAAGAACGCGTGCTGTTTGAACGCCACCTCTGTGTGTGACTGACGTGATAATGTTACTGCCATTATCTTCACAACACACCTCACATAATACGCCTACAGGAAATATGCCTGTCATTATTTTCTGGCATTGTAATAGATAATCAGAACAAAATAAGATTTTGTTGCTTCCTCCTTAGAGTTAACATGCTGAGTTTACAGTGATTTTTTTTGTGCATATTATTAGACCATTGCATTCTTATAGTCATGCTATCTTATCTACTCTTATCTATTTAAAAATATTTTCTTGTTAATCACAGCATTAGGATCCAATGTGATGCTCTCACTTGTCATTATTAACAAATGTCTCATATGTTGTGATATACATAATACTAATATAATAACAATAATAATGATACAAGTATAATAAATCTAACTTTACAGATGAGAGCAGATGCTAGAGACAGGTAATAACAGTGGCGCATTTGATTTGAAATATGATGGATGGAGTCAGCTATGATCTTTAGATTAGATTATGCACATTATTATTTCTGCATTACTTAAATGAGTCAACATATACATTGCAAAATTTATGCATGAGAAATTGGTCAAATCTGATCAGACATTAGAGATGATTTCGCAATGATCTTTAGTTGATGGATACTATTCCAAAATGGGTAAACAAAAATACACAAAAGAGCATAAATGGTAGAAATATGTCATAACAGCTGCCTATTTGGTAGAGCATGTGAAAAGTTAGTATTAGTAATAAGTAATTTGTGGTCTCTTTAGACTGAACTATTGTTCTAAAATTGATTGTGCTATACAATAAATCTCCTTCTCCTTAAATAAACTGGTTATTTAAGAACAACTGATAAAATAATAATAATAACTTATTATTATAATAAGAATTACAAATTAAAAAATAAATGATTTATTTATTTATTTATTTATTTATTATTAATGTTCAACAGAAGAAAGTCTTAGAGGTTTAGAACAACCAGTTAAATGTTATTATTATTATTATTATTATTATTATTATTATTATTATTATTATTATTATTATAATTAATAATCTATATAAATACATCAATACAAATATTGTTGTTATTATTATGTTTCACAATAATCATCCTCATTATTATTTATTAAATGAATCAATAAAATAAACAAAAATAATTTAATCTCAATTTTATTATTATTATTATTATTATTATTATTATTATTATTATTATTATTATTATTATTATTATTATTATTGTTATTATTATTATTATAAGTCATACAGGTCTAGAACAACTGGTTTATAATAATAATAATAATAATAATAATAATAATAATAATAATAATAATAATAATAGTAATAATAATAATACATTATTTTTTGTTTAACTGTTTTTATTTATTTTTGTGATAAAATGAATGATGGTTGTTGTTGTTGTTATTGTGGAACATAATAATAATTATTTTATAATTATATTTATTTTATAATTATATTTATTTGTGTATTATTATTATTATTATTATTATAAACCAGTTGTTCTAGACCTGTATGACTTATAACAATAATAACAATAACAATAATAATAATAATAATAATAATAATAATAATAATAATAATAATAATAATAAATTGAGATTAAATTATTTTTGTTTATTTTTATTGATCAATTTAATAAATAATACAAATAATAATGAGGATGATTATTGTGAAACATAATAACAATATTTGTATTGATGTATATAATAATAATAATAATAATAATAATAATAATAATAATAATAATAATAATAAACACAAATAAATACATTTTATTATTATTATGTTCCACAATAATAATAACAACAACCATCATCATTAGTTTTATCACAAAAATAAATTAAAAAGTTTATTATTATTAACAAAATAAACAAAAAATATTTTATTATTATTATTATTATTATTATTATTATTATTATTATTATTATTATTATTATTATTATAATTTAACCGGTAGTTCCGAACCTTTTTTTGGTTTTGTTTTGTCCTTAAAACAAAAGGTTCAGTGTAGTTTTACCAGTGCTGTGCTGCTGATGCCAGTGGTCACCTAATTAAAGCAGGGCAGAACATCATCAGAAAATGATTTCACCAGGCTGACTAATGGCATGGTGTCTCCGAAATGGCCTCGACTCAACATCTCTCAGGGCGTTTGTGCCCTGGGTAAATATTTGGATCGCCGTAGTGCTCTGCAACTGAAAACAAAACCTGATGTCTCTCAAACAGGCTCTGTGTTACAGGGTGGAGTCCCGACAGCCACCAACTTGTGGTCACCAAGGCATGATTTCCTATGACTGATTTGGCCTCTGAAACACTTTATTTGGCCTTATTTCTAGAAGGGCATAATTTGACAAACACAAGCAGCATCTAATCTAGACTCTTTTCCACAGCGTAACATGAAGCGGAATGGCAGTCGAGGCTGCGTGAACCGGAAGACGCGGTTCGGCTCTCGCGAGCGGGACTGGCTGAAGGGCGACGCTCAGCGAGGCTGTGTGTGTCTCTACGGGGCCTCGGAGCCTCAGCCTCCAGCATCGGGCCCCCAGACCTCCACCACCCCGCAACCAGACCTGAAGCTGGTGCTCTGCTCCACCAACACCACCGCTGAGGAGCTCTGTGCTCAGAGAGACGTGCAGGGTCTCTACCTGCAGCTGCATGGAGACTTAATCAGGTAACGCAGACGCAGTCACGCTCACTCACCCAACTGTAATTTTCTGGCGAGACGAGGTCTCGTCTCCATAATGATCCTTATCAGACTCACGCTGTGGAACAGTCGGGCCAGACACGCAGAGTTCAGTGTGTTTATCTGAAATGGCAATGTGAATATCACATTCTCATTGTTTACAAATGAGTTGTAGGATTAGTCATTCATTTGCACCTCTTGACATTATAAATGTTAATGATCCTCCTAAATAACGTCATTATGAACATGTTTGTCTTATCTCAGGGTTCAACATTAAGGATGATGGCCTGGCTATGAGAGAGCTAGAGTCTTAAAGTGATAGTACACCCAAAAATGAAAACTAAACCTGTATGAGTTCAGAGGTGGACAAAGTACACAACTCTATTAACTGAGTAAAAGTAATAGTACTACTGGTCTAATATTACTCAGTTACAAGTGGAAATTCTAAAAACTGATTTTTACTTAAGTAAAAGTACAGAAATATTTGTTTTAAAAAGAACTTAAGTATCAAAAGTATATTTCCTTTTTTATATCAACGCATTGTTTTATCATTGTTGCGTTGTTGTTTAAATGCACACTATGCCATCATGGTTTAAGCTAGTCAGTGATGCTCCATAAGACATGCTAGCATACGACCACCTTAAACTCATTTGATACTTGTATAAAAGTTGCAAAGCTGTTTATAAAGCTGCTGTCCCTTTAACGCTGAATGCACAGATCCAATACACTGATACACATCTGATATTCTCCAAACTTTACTCTTCTCTTTTTCCCAGACATTTACATTTTTAACATTTTATTAATAATTATAATAATTATATGTATGTATGTATGTATGTATGTATGTATGTATGTATGTATGTATGTATGTATGTATGTATGTATGTATGTATGTATGTATGTATGTATGTATGTATGTATGTATGTATGTATGTATGTATGTATATATGTGTGTGTGTATGTATATATATATATATATATATATATATATATATATATATATATATGTGTGTGTGTGTGTGTATATGTATGTACATATGTATAGCTATGGGTGCACACACTGTGCTGAGGAACCATCTTTTTCATTTTGTGCTATGATCTGATCAGTGTTCAAACAAAAGTTGGAGTGATTACTGATGGACTGTCTGCAACAATAACAAAAAACCTTTTAAAGCAGGAAAAAAATCATCGTCCGACTTTCAAAGCTGCGACAGAATCGACTTTGGACTTCGAGGACCTTGATAGAAATGTAGTGGAGTAAAAAGTACAATATTTGTCTTTCAAATGTAGTGAAGTAAAAGTCAAAGATTCACGAAACAAATAATACTCAAGTAAAGTACAGATACTCAAAAAGAGTACTTAAGTACAGTACTCAAGTACATGTACTTAGTTACTGTCCACCTCTGGTCCTGTTGAACTATTTTGAAGATATTTTGAAGAATGTGGGTAACCAAACAGTTTCTGGTCCCCGTTCACTTCCAAAGTATTTTTTCTTGCTATGGAACTAAATGGGGACCTAGACTAAGCGTCGTCTGATTGGTTGAATTCTACAGGATGTCCTTGAGATGTGTATTGCGTTCCCGCCTGGAAACGAAAGCCGTGACGCCAAACCACCTCGTGGAGGAAAAGCAATGTTGTGTTTATGACTGTTACAATGAGCATTTGTCAGGATCAGCCAAACGCTGGGTTTTTAAATTATGTGAAGTATGTAAAGATTGCGACATAGACTTTTAAATACGTCTAAGAGTTTTACACAACGGTATGTTATTGTAGGAATCGACATAAAATTTTCACGCCGCTAAACATGACGTGGAATTTGGATTTGGTTGCCAACATTTTTTAAAATATATTTGGTGTTCAACAAAAGAAGGAACTTCATACAGGTTTAAAACAACTTGAGGGTGAGTAAATAGACACAGTTTTTTTGCTGTGTCTGTTGTTTTGTCTTAAGATGTACACCATTAATATATATATTTTTTCTAAGGTATGTTTATAAATGCTACTTAAAGGGGGGGTGAAACACTCAGTTTCAGTCAATCTCATGTCAATCTTGAGTACCTATAGAGTAGTATTGCATCCTTCATATCTCCGAAAAGTCTTTAGTTTTATTATATTTATAAAAGAAATATAGGCTGTACCGAGTCTTTCCGGAAAAAAACGAGCGCCTGGAGGCGTATCGTGTGGGCGGAGCTAAAGAATGACGAACGCACAAAGCGGTGACGTCCTCAATCGTGGAGAAACCCATGACTATCAATCTCAGCTAATAGATATGATCCAGAATCAGATTCGGAGGCTGAAATAAATTGAACAGGGAAAACAGCAACAGCAGGACGTCCGTCTCTGTGGTATGTACTGTATTTAGTGGCCTGTCAACATTTGTGTGTGTTTACTCGCAGTTTATGAGGACATGTTTCGGTTTATGGACTATTGTATGCGACTAGACCTTAGAGGTAGCAAGCAAAACGGTTTTGCACGTCAGACTAGTGTAACGTTATACAGAGAACAACAATGGAGTCCCAGGGTGTCCGCGGGGTTTTAAAAAGTATTAAAAAGTGATAAATCCAAATTGTAAAATTTAAGGCCATTAAAAGTGTTAAATGTGGTCTCAGAGGTATTATTTTTTCCCAAATTAGGTATTATTTTTTCAGATTATCAGGTGTCCTATTCTGATTGAAATTATATCTGCGTTCGCGTTTTTTCGTTTAAATATGGGCTTTAGCATATCTGGGCACATAATCAAAGATCTTTCGTCTCCGTCTCAACCATAGACTGTTTGATGCTGACGTCATATTCAGCGGTCGTTCGGCATCATCTCAGAGCACTGCGCGCTCAACAGAAGTGGCTGGCTTACGTTTTATTTTAGACTTGCTTCAAGGCATATCTTCAACGACTGTCCTCATTAGAGCAATCTTAAATGATTTATATAAAGTCTAAAATGAACAAAAAGAGTTGTGAGAGAATGAGGCGCGATTCATAGACAGTATATAAACAGAGATCCGCCTGTCTGTCGGCTCTTAAAGGGACAGCAGCCAATAAAGCTTCCTTTATTAAAGTTAAAGAACAAAGGGAACAGAGAAAATGACTCGCTGTTCTTGACTAAATAACTTTTGTAGCTTTAATAAGGATTAACTATTTAATTTATAGTTTATGCAGTGCAGACTGAATATAACTTTGATAACTTTATTAAATTTCTATATATTTCCTAACTGTTAAGACAGGAAGGGCAGGAGTAAACATGACCTTTATTATGGGGTTATGTTAGCATTGTTTTAAGTTTACTTAAATTAAAAACTGTTATATTTTGAAGCCTAATAATAAATGTAAAATAAAAATAAAAAATCAGTAGCTGTATTAATATCAGTAATACTGGCCTTCATTCATAAAAAGATGCCATTTAAACAAGTATTTAAAATATACTGTCTTTATGTTGTTTCTACATTAATTTGATTAGCTGTGAAATTATTATATTAAAAAAATATATTAAAAACATTTCTTTTTTATTGCGATTAATCACATAAAAAATGTGTGTTAATCTAGTTAAAGTTTTTAATCGATTGACAGCACTAGTTTTTAGTATTTTGTTAAATTCAACAACTTATCACAGTTATAGAAATGTAATATTTGGCTCAGGTTTTGTTGTTAAAAAAAACAAAACACTAAATAATTTAATTGTTGAATTACCAATTATTAATTGAAATCAAATGTGTATGCAGTAATGCTTCTCCTTAACCAACCTTTGTGAATGTTGAGATCTATTTTACTGTGTCTAAATGATAACTTATTACGGATTTCCTCCTGGTGTCGATTCTAAATCTATTCTTTTTTTTAATGTTATATATGTCAAAATCTGTGTAAATAACAGAAAGGTCGCTGATTAACACTTGCAATTCAGTGTCGTAATAGTTTTTAAAAATATTCTGAAGGTAGTAAAAAAGGTATTAAAAAGTAGATTTAACTTAACAATTGTTGTATATACCCTGAGTCCGTTAGCGCATTTGAATGACGAAGCACGCGATCGTGTCGTTTACTGATGTTTACTCACGCGACGATAACCAACAACAGACATTTGAAGCAGTTTTACTTACCGGCTGCTTCCAAAGCAGGACCGAACCTTTATCTCTGGGACCGCTCCGTCAAAAACACACTTCTTTGGTATGATTTGGTGAAGTCCTGTGACAGCAGTGACCGTGGAGATCCGCGATGTTGTGAAGCTTCCCTTCATTTCTGCGTTCAAATCGGTTCAAATGCAGCGCTGCCTTCCCGGAATGCTGTGCTGAAGCGTTGAAGTCGCTCGACGTCACCCATAGGAATAAAGTGGAGCGCGGCGCCTGGATCGACTCGATCTGCAGCTGAGAGAGTGTTTATGGGTGTGCATTTCCTCTCTCTCGTCTCAGTCACGCGCGCGCGCACCCTACCGGGAGAAGAGCCCGTACGGCCCATACAAGGACCTTCCGCTCTATCGACGTCAAGCCGAGCCATACTCGAAAAAAACTCTCCGAAACTTGTGAGAAACCGGAAGGAGTATTTTTGACACAGAAATACTTCATCAAACGTCCAACATTAGTTTTTGAAACTTTGTCTATGTTTAGGATGGGAATTCAAGTCTTTAACAGTGTAAAAAGCTCAGTATGCATGAAACAGCATTTCACCACCCCTTTAAATTTCCTTATTGAACCAATCCTGGCTTAATCTAAACCCTGTCTGTGAAACTGGCCAACATTTAAAATGTATATTTAAATGAATATACACTACTATTCATTTATTTTAAATTAACAATTAAGTGTCCACAAACATTATTTAATTAAGTTTGCAATTGAGTACTGTATCCCATATACTTTTTCACAATGTTCCTAAATATTCGTTTTTTTTTTTACCATGCATTGCAGACTTAAACATTTGGTTTTCTGTGATGATTTAAATGTTGTTTTTGTTGATAGAACTAGCTGACTAACACAGATGAGGTTTGTTAAATTGTGAGACTGACATGTTCTAAAGTCTTTTTCTCCCAAACGAATCAATTATAATAAAAAATGATAAACAAATGACCATATGCCATTGTTTTTCAGCTGAAGTGTTAGTGAGAATTTATAGCTGTCATGGGGTTATATCAAAGCTGCATTTCAGATAAGTAATGTTGCATTTTTTTGTGTGTGTGAAAAAAAAACTATTAAAATTTTTTAAAAACAAATTATATTGAGGCCATACAAATATAAAGGTCACTAACAGGAAGATCTGTGACATTTGACTTTCTGCGTTTTGTTGTAAAGGATGAGCTCTGTCAGTTTAAAACTGATTATTTTTACATTGACTCAAGAGAGACATAAATAGAAAGTACAGCATGATGTTTTACTTTCTATTCATGCCTTGCTGATGGTTTATTTTTGAAGCTTGACTCATCTTTGTGTTTATGGAATAGTAACAGTAAAAATATTAGGATGCACTGAAATAAAAATTCTGGGCCAAAAACCAAAAATTCAGAATGCGCTTGGCCAAAAACTGAAATAAATAATAAATGAATTAAACTTATTTAATAATCAACTCTCATATATAGCTACAACTGAGTTGTACAAACATTTGAGTTGCATTTAAGGCAGTTTTCATATCAACTTTTTTAATAACAGAATTGTTTCTGCTCCAGGAATATAACTGTAATAACTTGTTTTCATGACACATTTATTCCAACATGTATTAAATAATAAAGACCTATCTGACAGGTAAATGAATATGTGCATATATTTAACAAAATGCTCCTCTAGCGTTACTTCTTTCTAGCTGACTTATGAGTTTTTGGACATTAGATAGCTTTCTCAAAGTAAATGTTACGTTTACCCTACAAGCTGTTTTATTGACATCTGTTGAAACATGAGATTGGATTCATTTCCAGTTGTACTGTATCTTTTATTTTTTTTTGCAATTGATCTTGAACTGAGGCGGCTACAGCGATCTGTTACGTCGCATTAAAGAGTGCCAAAACAACATTTATTGTTTGAATTTCGTAATAAATCAACACATTTTTTAAGTCGAAACTTTGCTTCTTATGACAAGTAACACGCTACAAATGTTTAGTGTTTTGTTCATGCATCAGCAAAAACAGAATAAAAGATTGTAGATTCAAGAAACCATATTGTTACCTATTAAAATTGAGAAATTAATATTTCCAATCTAGAGTTAGTGTCCACACAACTGACATGTTTATCTGTTGTAGCTTATCCACGTTGTGTGCATGAGATAGATGCTGAACACAGTCAAAACATGCCTTTGGAGAAGGGCTCCTCCAAAACCATTTCAGTACGATTTTTAGTCGGCTGAAAATCTTCGGTAGCTGAAATTTTGGTGCATACCTAAAAAAATATGATACAGTATTAATTAAAAAATTGTTGGGTAATGCTCCCCTGTTAAAAATATTTACTACTAGCCTTTACTTGATTACAGTACTTGATTCTTATTGGTCAGCTGTGGGATTCTGTGCTCAAATATTTCCATATAGTGACCACTGAAATGTATAATTGACTAATATTATTGATTTCTTACTTATTTGTGGCACTGTTATCTATTTCATATCGCATAATAAAAGCATTTAAACTTAAATAATCAATATTTCATGCCCATTTATTAATTTATTAAAGTATTCTTGTGAGATTAGCCGGACATTATTGGAGATCTGACACAAAGTGGAACATTTACATATAATTTCTCATAATGTGTGGTGAGTTTTGTTGTTTTTAGTTTGTTTGCTAGCCTCTGAGGTCGTCTTATTCACATTATTTTTAACGATAGAGCAGGCAGAGCCATTTTTAACATGAATGTGTCTGCTTTCTGGTGTCAGCTTATAGCTTTTTAGCTGGACAAATTATGCTGCTTGATGTTGAAAACTGGTATTTGTTACCATATGATTTTTTTTAACTTATTAAAGGATCTGTGTAAGGATTTATAAGTATTAATGATTAGTCAATGTGTGATCAGTTTGTAATGAAAAAAAAAAAAAAAAAACTTTTCCCATCTATATACAGACGTTTTTGCTGGAAATATCCAAAGGATGTGTCAGTTATGCACCTGAGAATCACTCTTCCGTAGCCCGAATGCCAGCCGAACTCAGCCCCGCCCACAAAAATTTTAGGTCGGGCAGTTCGGTCTGGACTTGCTCCATAGAGGAGTAATTATCCCCGAACAGAAACTGTTCGGACCAATGAAATCATCAGGGCGGGCTTTAGACGATGACGGACAGAGGATAAACAGTAATGTAATCATCCACGTCATCAAAGGGGCTTGGATTATATTTGTTTGAATCCTAAACGGAGAGCTTGTTTGTATATGCATTCGCCATCTCAATTTCTCTCAGAAATGATCATGTTTGGTAAGTACTCTGTGTGTCATTAAATTATTTTACAACACTGGCAAAGATCTTGTATTCCAGCCTGATTCCAGCACGTGTGCAGACAGGGTTGCCATGTTTTTACAACAAAACCCGCCAACTACTAGCCCTAAACAAAAGCTTCTCGGGGGGGATAATGTGAATGTGTCCTGCAAAGAAAAGGGATTAATTCAAACTATAGTCTCACATAGCTGTGTAGATTAGTTTGATTTATAAAGTATATTTGAGACTATCATAACAGTGTAATTTGAATTGCCTCATTTGTTGCCATGATGCCGATAATTCACAGAGCTGGGGCAAACGTATCCACAATGCCATGACCAGATGCTTTTTTAAATGCTGTTTTATCACTGCTTTGTTGTTGTTGGTTTTTTTGTTACTGAGAGGAAAGCACGCATCACATATTTACATATTTATCTTACCATCGCTCTTATTAACGTGGATGGCCTCAGGATGTTTGTTAACATTATGTCGCTGCAAAGGTATTATTCAAAGGTATAATTTCTTTTTACTTCTAAGCGAAGAACAGAAATGAACTTCGTCGACTCATGAGTATATCGGGGCATTGAGTCACGTTCAGTCTCTAGTACGTTACGTATACCCGGTAGTGTCAAAAGTACCATCTTAAATTTAATCTGACATTTTGAGCACTGTTGAGTGCACCTCTGATTGGCCATTGTGCTCATGCGCTTATCAATTATGTCTGTGATTGGCTGGAAAGATCAGTGCTACCAAAACATGTAAATATGCATCAATGACGCTCTTCACCGAGCACTTGCAGAGATACACATGGGAGCATTTGAAAGCAGGCAGGTCCGTTGATAGACGCCTACTCCCACTTTCAAAACACTTTCAAACACTTCCGTGTGCTTTCAAATGCTCCTGTGTGTTGATCATTTTAGCCAATCACAGACATATCTGATAAGAGCTTGAACACAATGGCCAGTCAGAGGTGTTTACGATTCCAGCTCAACAGTGCTCAAAGCCTTTTTAAAATTTCAGTACTGACTTAGGCCCCGTCCACACGAAGCCAGTGCTTTCCTAATACAATCTTTTTTTTTCCTCGTTTCAAGAAATATCTGCGTCCACACGAGATTACAAAACGGACTAAAAACGATGTAGTTTGCATGCTAGGCCAGTGTGTGGCGCTGTAATTCTGCCGCAGAAATACACTAAAAACAGAGAAGAAGAGTTGTGGCTAGAAGGGGTATAGCAGTGGTCGGAGGTGAGGCAAAATCTCACAGTAAAATAACAATAAATACATTTGCTACTTAACAGATGTGTTTTATTAATGCCTACACCGACCCCAACCCAAAACATACCCTTACAGGTATGCAGATACGGTAATTAAATGACGCGATATTGATGTGCGCATGCCCAGTGCCCGTGGTTTAATCCCTTAACTCTTCACCGTGCTGGATGTAGTGTGATGACATCACCGTTTCAGAAAATATACGGATTCGCTGTACACACGAAAACGGAAGATTATCGTTTTCAGATTTACCCACTTTGGGACCCGGTTTCGAAAAATATCAGATTCATGCTTCTAAAACGCCGGATCCGTGTGGACGAAACGCTGATACGGTACAAAATTTATACGTATACAGCTAAACGCGTATACGTATAACTCCGTGTGGACGGGGCCTTAGTCGGTACTTTTGACAACACTAGTGCATGGGTGTGTGAGCATGAGAAAAAAGTTGCTGGCTGCAGTTCACTTAGACACCACCGGTGTCGCTATTAAAAAAAGTTTCTGTATTCTACGTATTGCCCCTTTAATATTATTTGATTAATTATGGTTGTAACAAAAAACACATTTGTTTGTAGTTCAGATAGTTTTACTGCACTATATTAGTCTTGTAGTTTATCAATTGCAGCTAATTATTCAGTTGTATCATAGCCTGACAAGACAGACCCATATAAAGATGTTGGGTTTGGGAACACGCCGTTGGCAGGGCTCAATCCGGGGGGCGGGATAAACGATTGTCTTTTAAATTCCCTCTGCATCAAACTCAGAACACATCTTTTTTTGCCTTTCTTTGATCTTTTCTCAAAGCTTAACTCCAAGTCTTCCAGATTCGCGGCCAAAGCCGTTTCGAAAGACAGCTGTTCACCAGCTTCTTTGTTTTCAAGTAGCATGTAGAACCGTCGAAACTCTGCCATCATCATGTTAAGCCCGCCCACCAACTCTATATACAATGTGACTGGAGTTTGGTTTTTCAAGCTCGTAAACCAATGGAGAGTTGCTACACGCCCTGGCTGCAAATTAGATTTGCTGCCGCTAGGGTGCGTCTAGATTTCTAGGTTAGTTGTGTCACACATTCACAGAAAAAAAGCTTACTTCCATGTGGAAACATGAGGTGGATATTGTCCACAAAAATGCAGGAAAAAATCTCTCCTCAAAATCGATCGCAATTAGCAAGTCATGTTTTCCCATTCCTGGAAAAAACAGATTTTTAAAGCGATAGTTCAACCAAAAATGAAAATTCTGAGTGAAGATATATTGAAGAATTTTGGGATTCTCTCTTTTCTCATCACAAATCACATCGGAAATTTCAATTGGCTGCCTGCTGGAGAAAAAAAAAAACGGTTCTGAAAGTGATTCCAACTGTATTATTTTTCAGTGCCATTATCATTATAGTTGTGTGTTATTCTTTTATGTTGAAAATGTTTTTTAGAAATACGTCATTATCATTATAGCTACCGCCCTTGGTGAACATTATGAACATTAGCAGTAACGGTGTAGCAAGATAAGAGCGAAACAATGGAGTATGCAGGCGTTTGCAACACTCCCTGCGCTCTTGAGGCGGGTTTGTGCTTTCCTTTTAATGCGTGTGTTTCTAGTGTCTTCTGTCTTTAGTGTCTGTGGTTGTTTTTATGGTGTGCCTGACAAAGAGAAAGAAGCAAGTCATGCTTTCCCCTTTCTCTGCCCTTCTGGGAATGACTGGGCTGTGGCTGGGATGGCTGAAATCACATTATTTCACAGGAAGCAGTCCAGCCCTGAGCCGAGGTAAAGCCAGGCAGCTAAGCTGAATTAGCTGCGAGGAGGCTGCACATTAGGGCAGCTCGCTCACAGGGACATCTGCTGATGTGTGTGTGTGTGTGTGTGCTTTCTACTCAGGTCTACTATTTATTTCACTTCAGGTAAGCAGCAAGAAAGCATTAAATCTCTAAAATGTCCTTGTCAGCTGCACTCTGCCTCAAAGAGCAAAGCGCAAAGCTGAACTGGGCTTCTGCTGTGAAGGTGCCGGGGCCTCAGACGGACCCCCGCTCTGCTTTAACACGAGGGCATCTGACAGGCAAGCATGTGGGTCGGAGCAGCTGCATTCTGGTAGTGCCAGGCTATGGGTCACAGGTTCGCAGCGTTCACTGGTTTATCTGCTTCGGAGCCACGAGGAGCCGTTAACTGGATTAAAACCTTGGGATGAGATGACGATTTAATCAGGGAGAGAAAGGTGGCGGTGCTACGCAAATGGACGACTATGAGGCCAGACAGTGAATTACTGTTATTGGAAACCTAATTACTTATTTAATAATAGGGTTTTGTAGTTTTAAGGTCATCTACATGCAATTATTCTCCTATTAATTTTAATTTGATTTAAAAGCACACTTTCTCTTCCAGGAAAATTGACCCAAAAATATTGATAATTTATTTGTTGTGTACAAAACATTATTGGCTTGGACGGTAGAATTTATGGACAAATCAAATGCCAAATTCCTGATGATTTTATTTATTTATTTATTTTTAAAAGCTGCACAATTTGGCAATTACACCATATATTATATATTATATGGTCCCAATTGGCACTAAGGGGCCTAAAGTGTGCCAAGAAAACATCCCCCACACCATTTTACCACCACCACCATCACCACCAGCCTGCACAGTGGTAACAAGGCATGATGGATCCATGCTCTCATCCTGTTTACGCCAAATTCTGACTCTACAATCTGAATGTCTCAACAGAAATCGAGACTCATCAGACCAGGCAACATTTTTCCAGTCTTCAACTGTCCAATTTTGGTGAGCTTGTGTAAATTGTATTTGTAGTGGAGATGAGTGGTACCCGGTGGGGTCTTCTGCTGTTGTAGCCCATCCTCCTCAAGGTTGTACATGTTGTGGCTTCACAAATGCTTTGCTGCATCGCGCGTATCACCCTCCACCACTGAAGAGCGCGTGCCGAGTTCAACCAAAGGCTATAATGTTGACGAGAGGAAAGTTAATTTTTCTGAGGGTAAACTTTCTATTTCATAGGAAGTTATAAAGATAATGTTGGAATAATGACACAGACATAACCTGGCTACTTCCTCTTATCTTGACAGCGTTTGTCCAAGGCACTTCAATTCAACTGCGCCTGACAGAAGAGTCAATTTTTTTCTGAGATGTTTACACTTTACAACAAATAAATAGCTTTTTAAAACCATATAAGTCCTTGTGACCGTTGAGAGATGGCATCTGTGAAGGCGTGAACAAATTCCAGCTGCTGGAGAGGACAGTGTCGACATTTCTAATGCGGCAGACAAACTGTGTGCGCATGTCAATTAAACTGACATATTATACCCAAAACATATTCATACAGTGGATTACCAGTAAAATGTATACAAATTTGCGAAATTGGGACCAAAATTATTCAGACACTGACCTGACCATGTTTTGCTGGCGTGTTTTTTCTTTAATTGCCAAAGTGAC
This sequence comes from Pseudorasbora parva, assembly GCF_024679245.1. NCBI lineage: Eukaryota > Metazoa > Chordata > Actinopteri > Cypriniformes > Gobionidae > Pseudorasbora > Pseudorasbora parva. The sequence goes on along the minus strand of NC_090172.1, from coordinate 9,128,712 downwards.
CTTTTACACCACAGACTGAACAAAATGAAGCATTGCTTGGGATTGGTTGACCTAAATTGGTATTGTCTAATTGTGTGCTTAAATTTAACAGCTGACAGCTGATTGGTTGAATGCAATCCATTACATATTTTTTTCTATCAACGTTATCTGACATTATCAAGATGAATTTGTTCTGACACAGTTTAACTTGTCATATTTTCTTACTATTTTACTATAGCAAATGATCTGTAATAGTGTCTGCGTGCGTGCGTGTGTGTAATATATTAAATAATAATATTTTTCCTATTATGTTATTGCTGTTATTACTATTGGTAAATATACATTTAGAAAATTACTATTTCAATCTAAAAATGATGTTTTTTAAACTTGTATTATTCTATTGGTAACACTTCACTGTAGGGTTTCATGTTTCAACATTAGATAACTACATTAGTTCAGATGCACCAACAATAAAAAAAATACTTCTAAATCATGTATTAATCTTAATGATAATGTGAATATTTTCTAATGTATTATTAAAAGTTGTGTAACCTGAACTTACAATGAACAGTAGTATTTGTATTTACTAACTACAAACATGAATAAATACTGTTAGTTAATGTTAGTTACTGCATTATCTGAGGGGATCATTTTACTAAAAACTGAAAACTTTAACTAAACACTTAAATGTGTTTTGGCTGTTCGTTTACATGACAACAGCGTTTTGGGGGCCTAAAAAAGATCAGATCTTTTGAAAACCGTGTTTGAAAGTGCAAGTTTTTGAAAACAATAATGTTACCGTCTCTGTGTAAACTACTATTTTTGAAATGACTATTCTGCAAATTTGTGAAACCTGACATAATTTGTATTACATGTTCTGTTCTATGTCTATAGACGCGTATAGTGTTTCTTTACAAAGTGACATCACCAACTACAGGCCTGGCGAGAATAAAAGTGTCTTCAAACTTCAAACATGGATCCACATGAACGCTTTGACCAAGTTGTCGTCTGTATGCGAAACTTTGGGAAAACGTAAATAATTTTTTTTTCCATTTTTAGTAAGCCGTTATGTAAATGTACCCTAATTTTAGATAATAAGACCTTGTAAAGTGAAACCATTTTATTTAACAGGATTAGAACGGTGGAATGAGATAATGATTTAATCAGGGAGAGAAAGGCGGCGGCTCTGTGAAAGGTGGACGAATATGAGACCAGACATTTTTAATAAAAAGCAGGATGCTGTCACATCACGAACAGATCATCGAGTCAGATCAGCAGACTGATTATTTGCTTTGTTTAAAGGGAATATTGTTAGACGCCATGAGCTCGGTGTTCTTTCACTTCAGCGCTTTAATGAATGTTGAGATATTGAGTTGGACTGGACGTGATCCCTCTGGATTGGGATATATTATCTGTCTGCCGTGCTGGGAAAACACCCAAACTCTGAGGGAGAGTCACTGCTGGAGGATGTTAGGACAGAGTCTGATCTTAAATCGAAACACCTGTGTGTTATCACGCTTGTTAAGAACTAGGATACGTGCCCTGGGTCGTGTGTTTGGCCACATGGAATTTGCACATTGCCCATTTTCAGTACTTTCTTACTTACTACTTACTGAGTCTCATGCCATAAATGTTGTACACTGCCTGTGAAACCTTTAATATAGTTAATCACCAAAAATATGGACAGACTGGTGCACATTATGTTATTAGAAACCCCAAAGATGGGGTTTTGTGGCTTTTAAAGGGATATAGTTCACCCAAAAATGTATTCATGTCATTCCAAACCCATAAGACTTTCATTCATTTTCAGAACACAAATATCTTTTTGATCAAATCTGAAAAATTCTGTCCCTCCATTGACAGCTACGCAACTGACGCCCTAAAAAAGTTCATAAAGAGATTGTAAAACTAATCCATTGAGCTCCTTAATAGAATTGTTCTGAAGAGACACGATCAATTTATTGGATGAAGCGATTTAATTTAGGCTTTTATTCACATATAAGAGCTTTCTTTTCACGTGTGATCAATTTAATCTTGAGACAAAACAATGGAAGTCACATATTTTAAGATGTCAGTGCAAATTTCTTTAAGTTACAATAGCCTAAACGTGCATTTTAGTCTGGGACTAGCTTAATAGCTAGCCTTGTCTGTGAACCCGGGGGTGTATTTCAGTTTGTCTTCATGTCTGACTAGTGTCTCTTCCTGTTTGCAGGAGGCTGGACCCCTCCGAGCGTCCTCTTCAGATGGTCTATGACTACCTGACTGCTATGGGCTATGAAGACCCGCTCCGTGTCCAGCAGGAAGCCGCCAACTCGGACCTAAGCTGCATGATCCGCTTCTACAGTGGTGAGTTGTGGGCCGGTTTCAGCCTGAACGCTGCCACTGCTAACTCTATTGACCGGGCCAAAATCCCAGAGCTCTGTGAACAGTTTGCTGGCTTTGCAGAGCAAACTCTTTGAGTCTACCAGAGCTGTTGTTTCGTATCTGCGTGAGAGGGCTGCTCGTGCGCCATATGTGTCTGCTTTTCTCAGTGTGAGTACTACTGTATGGCCGCAAATCTGTGTTTTCATATATACAACCCTTTTCCTTATTCTGTCTTTGGTCTGACAGCTTTTGGAATGAATAATGGGCTTTTTTCTCATGTTAGGCATCAGTGTGTGTCAACATCAGTTTTGAGGGGATTGTGTCTGATTCTAGGTCTTTCTCTTCAGTCACACAAAGGATGCCAATTACGCTTTTGTTCCAGTATCCACCATGTACAAACCTTTTTTTGGTTGTTTGAAATTGCAGAGGCAGATTGAAAAAAAACAGCAGCAAAATGTGTTTTTCCACCATTGCTTGTCCAAAACTGTCCAGATAACCATTATAATACCTTCATACTTTAAAAATAAAGTAAAGCAATCTCTGTCATGAATGAAAACCTGGGCTACAAATTAATACAACTGCAAAACTGCTGAAGCATTTTGTTTCTATATGTATTTATTTACTTTTATTATTTTTCTGTATAATTACACACACACACACACACACACACACACACACACACGCGCACGCACACGCACCATAATTACACGACTTTATGTCGATGGATATCAAAACAAAAATGTATGCACCTCTTAAATGTTGTGATGTTATTTCCATCAAGAGGTGCATCAATTTGTAGTCAAGATCTTGTGCTGACAATGTATGAGTCCAGCACTCTGTAAAGTCTACTACAGCACATCCCAAAGACTTTCAATGAATTTAACACCTCTAGGTGCCAATTCATGTGTGGAAATCTTCATGTTCCCTCCCAAACATTCTTTCACAATTTGTGCCTGATCCATCTTGACATTGTCATTCTGGAATATGGCCATGATGTGTCTCAAGACTGTCAACACACATAACTAGAAACATAATAATCATTGCAATAATGATCCATTCATAGGCTATTAAGCATTTGCCTATTTAAGTGTGTGTGTGTGTGTGTTAGATATGTTATGTATGCACACTAATCAGAACATTATGACTACCTTCCTAATATTGTGGTGGTCCCCCTTTTTCTGCCAAAACAGTCCTGACCAGTTGGGGCATAGACTCTTCTAGACCACTGATGGTGTGCTCTGGTATCTGGTACCAATATGTTAGCAGCAGATCCTTTAAGTCCTGTAAGTTACGAGGTGGGGCCATCATGGATTGGACTTGTTTGCTCAGCACACCCCACAAATGTTGATTGGATTGAGATCTGGGGAATCTGGAGGCCAAGGAAACACCTCATACTCGTTGTTGTGCTCCTCAAACCATTCCTGAACCATTTTTGCTTTGGGGCAGGGCGCATTATCCTGCTGAATGAGGCCACAGCCACCCGGGAATTCCGTTTCCATAAAAGTGTGTACATGGTCTGCAACAATGCTTAGGTAGGTGGTACATGTCAAAGTAACATCCAAATGGATGGCAGGACCCAAGGTTTCCCAGGAGAACATTCCCCAAAGCATCATACTGCCTTCGCTGGCTTGCCTTCTTCCCATAGTGCATCCTGGTGCCATGTGTTCCCCAGGTAAGCGACACACATTCACCCGGCCATCCACGTGATGTAAAAGAAAACATGATTTATCAGACCAGGTCACCTTCTTCCACTGATCTGTGGTCCAGTTCAATGCTCACATGGCAACTGTTGGCGCTTTCAGCAGTGGACAGGGGTCAACATGGCTACCCTGACTAGTTTGCGGATATGCAGCTGCATACACAACAAACTGTGATGCACTGTGTTCTGACATCTTTTCTATCAGAACCACCATTAACTTGAGCAATCTAAGCTACAGTAGCTCGTCTCATTGATCGGTCCACACAGGCCAGCCTTAGCTCCCCACGTTCATCAATGAGCCAACGCCCATGACCCTATCGCCGGTTCTCCACTGTTTCTTCTTTGGACCACTTTTGAGAGATACTGATCACTGCAGACCGGGAACACCCCACAAGAGTAGCAGTTTTGGAGATGCTTGTCATCTAGCCATCACAATTGCCTTGTCAAACTCGCTCAAATCCTTACGTTTGCCCATATTTCCTGCTTCAACTTTGAGGACAAAATGTTCACTTGCTGCTGAATATATCCCAACCACTGACAGGTGGCATCAGGCCTTTTATTTAACAAAAATAAAACCTACAAATGTCGAAAAAGACAATGAAGTGTCCAAATAAACGGGGGATCTGGTGTCCTTGTCATGCTGGTGAATTGTGAAGGAGGGGCAGTGTTCAGTGCTCTCCTCTCTGGTTCAGGGCACGAGCGGTAGCTGGTTGTCCTCAGAGGCTCATCTTCCCTGAGGCTGTAGCGAGAGGGAATGGCGGCCCGGCATCCTAACCCCTTCGGTCAAAATGTGAGCTTCCCATCCGAACCACAAGTGCACTCAGGTGCAGACGACTCGGTCCATATGGCGGTCTGGGAATCCCTCCATGTTCCCTTTCCTGGACCCTCGAGGACACCCGAGTGCATGCATGGGGAAAAGAGACCTCTCTTGGAGTGGTGCAATGTATTTAACAGCAGCTGTGGTGAGGCTTCATTAGATTCAGGTGTCCCTCATAACGCCCCGCCGGTCCTGGTTGTTACCGCTCCTCTCCTCTCTCACACCCACTCCTTATCTCTATATATAACATTGGTTCAGATCTAGACCTATTGGTTCACACCCTAACCTTAAAGGGTTAGTTCACCCAAAAATGAAATTGATGTCATTAAGGACTCACCCTAATGTCGTTCCACACCCGTTCAAAACCTCCGTTCATCTTCACAGTTTGATATTTTATATTTAGTCAGAGAGCGTATCTAAGTTAATGCACACTATACTGTTCATGTAAAAACATAAAAACATCATCAAAGTAGTCCATATGTGACATCAGTTAGTTAATTAAAATCTCCTGAAGCATCAAAAATACATTTTGGTCGAAAAATAGCAAAAACTTTTTCGAAATAGAAATCTAGACGCACCCTAGCGGCAGCAAATCTAATCTGCCTGCGAGTGTCGTCTAGCAACTCTCAATACACTTCTGAGCTGTAATCCCCTAACTCTTGCCGGGCCAATCACATCGTGTATAGAGTCGGTGGGCGGGGCCATAATGACCATGACTGAGTTGCGTTTGCGTGCTTCTAGTAAACACAGAAACTGGCGAATGGCGGTCTTTCGAATCAGCTTTGACCACGACTCTGGAAGACTTGGAGTTAAGCTTTTCTCGGAGAAAAGAACAAAGAACGGCACTGAAGTCTTTCTTAAAAAGGGAAGATGTGTTCGGGGTTTTGCCGACCAGATTCGGCGAATGTTTAATCTATCAACAAGCTCTGCTTCACGTTCGTTGCTCTGGTTGGTGTAGCGCTATCCTATCGCATGGAGAGGGAGTTTGAAAGACAACCGTTTATCCCGCCTCTCGGATTGAGCCCTGTCAATGGTGAGTTTCCAGACCAAACATCTTGGGTGTGGGTCTGGCTTGTCAGGCTAGCAAAAACTATGACTTTATTCAGCATTGTCTTCTCTTCCGCATTTTTTTTCAACCCCAAATAAAGATTCAAACTGTCATGAATCAGCAATATTGCGTAGTTTGGCACGCGATCCGAATCATGAATCAATATGCTGATCATAACCGTTTGAATCTTTATTTGAGGTTTGAAAACAAACGCGGAAGAGAAGACAATGCTGAATAAAGTCGTAGTTTTTGCTACTTTTGGACCAAAATGTATTTTCGATGCTTCAGGAGATTCTAATTAACTAACTGATGTCACATATGGACCACTTTGATGATGTTTTTATTCCCTTTCTGGACATGGACAGTATAGTGTGCATGCACTTAGATCCGCTGTCGGACTAAATATAAAATATCTTAAACTGTGTTCTGAAGATGAACGGAGGTCTTACGGGTGTGGAATGACATTAGGGTGAGTCATTAATGACATCAATTTCATTTTTGGGTGAACTAACCCTTTAAGCATGTGCAGTAATAATGGTGTATAATGACAATGCAAATTTCATGAAAATTTGAAAGAAAATTCCTTCCATATGGATGCGTCCTCTATACTGTCCTTTCTGATTGTATTTAAGCAGTGGCTGTTAGCCACAGACTCTCTCTGGGCCTCAGTAACCCACGGCTCCCCTTGGTCTGGGGCACAGAGTAAATGCCCATCTGTCAGGGCCGCAGGGGAATGGAGACGTACCATTTCTCATCCTCGGGTCCTGTCAGGGTGGTAGTGGTTAGGTACAGTCCTGCACGTCCGCTTGATATATAGCCACGGAGACTGAACCGACGACCTGCATCCTCCTCTCATTTGTACACTGTGACTCTGGGGACAGGTGAGACTAGTGGAATAGAGTGCTGGGTGTTCACTGTCCTAAACCCTCCAAACACCCTTCCCTACATCTTGGAGGTGAGGAAGACGATCGATATTGTATAGTTTTATAATAGTACTTTATCACAATGTTGCATTGATCTACTGATGCCAACTATTGATTTTTACTTGTGTTTATTTTAAATCGCAAGGCTTTACAGTTTCATGGGTATTACAAATTGCACTTGCTTCTAAAAGAGGGCAGATGATGCAATAGATCGTTATGTTCTCATGTGAGAATAAATGAAACTCTATTTGTGATAATGGCCATGTTAGCACACCTGCAGGTGCTGAATTTTTCACATTGTGTCTCATTCAGTAATATTATTTGGTTAGACTTTATATTAAGGTGTCTGTGTTATAGTGCACCGGTAATTATACTTTACTTTTAATAGTTTTTAAATGTATTAAATTGCAGCTTCATCATTCCAAATGAGTATTACAAATATGAGCCCCGTTTCCACCAAAATTACCCGGAAAAATTTGTACCAGGAACTTTTTTACAGGAACTTTTCTCCCCCCAGACCTGCAGCTGTCTGCGTTTCCACCGCGATAATGTTCCGTGAAGATTAGGCGAATTAGTCCGGTGATGTAGGACTGCGCGCGACTGCTCCTCGAGTCAGTGACGGACAGTGATCATTTTTGTGTGTACCGATTGAAAGATTTAGCGTATATAGCAGTTTTTATATTGCCCCAGGCAGTTTTTACTTTAACTGCGCCTGACAGAAGAAATTTTTTTTTTCTGAGATGATTATTACACTTTACAACAAATAAGTCCTGGTGGCCGTTAAGAGTTGCTATGGCTACAGTTAACACATTCCAGCTGCTGGAGAAAACAGCGTTGACAATTTTGATGCGGCAGACAAACTGCATGTGACAAAATGATTGCGATTGAAAGTCATCACATGTAAACATCAGATCGGTTTAGATAACGCTCAGTAAACAGTCCACTGTGCCATTATTCCAACATTATCTTCATAACTTACGAAATAAAAAGTTTACCCCTCAGAAAAATGAGCTTTCCTCTCTTGTCAACATGAGCGCGGCGCGCGCTGTCACGTCATGTAAGGACACACACTTAAAAGTAATCGGTCAGGTCGTTTACATGGTGAAAAATATAGACTGTAAAAAAATTAATAACGAGTATGGAAGAGATTCAAGCTGTGCTGTTTTTGCTGGTTTTGTATACACTGTAAAAAATTATTTAGAAAAAAAGTTACCTGGTTGCCTTAATTTTGAGTTCATTGAACTTAAAATTTTGAGTTTATACAATGAACATTTTTTGAGATTCGACAACCTTTATTAAAATATTTTTAAAATATTTTGTAAGCATATTGGGTAATTGTGTGTTTTATTTCTGATGATGCAGTGAAACATGCCAAATAGTGCTATTTCCATGATTTATCAATTTTTTTTTTTATGTTGTTCAGATACAATAATATTTTGAGTTTCTATTTAATAAACAAATGTCCTTCATTGTATCAACTCAAATTTTTAATTTCAATAAACTCAAAATTTTAAGGCAACCAGGTTACTTACTTTAAGTTAAACCAACAAAAACCAACACAAATTGTTTACAGTGTAGGTTTACGAGGTAATTAACAACGACAGAAAAGAGCACTAATATGGAGATTCAGCAGCATGCAGCATATTCAGAAAGCTTGTAAAGCTAGATTTATAATGACAATGTATATTATTATCAGCTATTGCGGACATTGCACGTGAGATGGCTGAGACGAACGCGCGCCATCAGACAGAGCTAGACTGATATTTACTGAACGAGACCGAACCTCGCAAAAGACTTTTAAAAATGCCGGTTGAAATAAAATGCTAAACCAATCAGCGTGTTCAGCGCCCAAGTCCCGCCCTCGAAAGTTCCTGAACTTTGAAAAAGTACTACCTCTCGAGCAGGGCCGTTTGGAGGGGGAAATATTTACCCGGAACTTCATTTAGACCCTGGTTCCTGTGGTCTAAACACACCGAGTACCACCCAAAGTTCCTGGGTAAAGTTCCTGTGGTCGAAACGGGGCTATAGTTAAATATATGACATAAAAGATTCAATAGAAATAACTTTTTTTTCTAGTTTACTTTTGTTTACCATAAATACTAAGTCCATACATAATAGTACATTTTCACCATATTTCAAAGAAAATGGAAGTAGTTATGAAATGGCATATAATGACGTACTTACGTCTTACTTGAAGAGATCACCCAAAAAACTCACCCTTAAGCCATCTTCCTAACAATACATTTAGAGTTATATTAAAAAATGAAAAAAAAAAAACCTTTATGAACTAAAATAACTAGCTATAGAGTCACAAGTGTAATACTATCGATTTCATATGCAAAGATGTTAGCCAATCAGAGCAGTGGCTGTTTACATCGAAGTCTCACTGCAGACACGCACCTTAAAACAGAGTGTTGAAATTAGAGGCTAAAATCAAAGTATGCTTAAGTGTGCTGCTTTTTTACAAGTGATAGATCACACTGTTGATTGTGCCTGAGAAAAAATGCAATTGCCGTATATATATTTCTACAGTGAAGCATATAGCCAGTGTGTTGAAATATGATTTACATGATATGTAGCAGAATAGTAAGTACAAAGAAAAAAGATGAGAGCCACAGCGTGGGAGAAACCTTCAAATCACTTCTTGTAGGGATGATAGACGATCAAAGATGTAGAGCAGAGTGAGTTTGAGGAGTCAGTGAGGATCTTGCCTGCCCAATTTCTGGATCTTATCTTTTTCACATGTTCATGTACATGTTTGACCAGCTATGCATGTATGTTTTTTTGGTGAACTCATCTCCTAAACTGTGTCATGGTGAACACTGTGTCTTTATCTTTGTAAGGCGCATCGTTGTGTAATTTTTCGCAGCAGACGGGTCAAGGTACAGCGCAGCTGTTAAAAATCGAATTCTCACTGCAATAAAAATATCAACACTGTATTGCTGTAATAATGCTCGAATCCATTGTGAATTCCACTAATACACAAGAAATTCAGTGATTATTTTAAAAGAATATAGTGACATGTTATATACAGTATAAAAGCATATAGTGTGTGTTAATTGGGAGGGTGAGTCAGCTTGTAAGCACACCTGTATCCCTGAATCAGTGTCATATTGAACTACTGCATGAGAGAGTGCTACAAGACTAATTATTGGAGAGAAATGATACACGTTCATAGTAGTATCAGTTCTTATCTGTAAACCGTTCCAGTTCTGATCATATAAAAGCCTATCTATGATGTTGTAAAAAGTCTTAGATGATGTTATAAATTTTAAAGTTGTGCCTCAGTATCTCAGGAATATCTCATTTCAGCACAGGTGTTTGTTGGCCAGTTGGAGGAAATGGCAGTTGAGTGGCTGCTGAACTTTTGGACTCTTTAAGAAGCTCTTCAAATGCCTAGATCGATCAAGGAAGAGCGAAAGAGAGAGAAAGCGATTATTGTCCTCACAGTGAGTTCCGGCTGGTGGCTTAGATGCTGGCCAGACCCTGCGAGATTTGGCCGCTCGTTTTGTAAACTTGTGGAAAAAAAGGGCCGGCCAGAGTCAAAGCCAGCTCAGCCACCAAAGACGGCCCGTTCACACCAAAGATGATAACTATGACAATAAATGTATAGGCCTCATTTCAGAAATAGGGTTTAGATTAACTCAGGTGTAGGCCCTAGTTTATATATATAATTTTTTTTTTATAAAAGAACCTGAGACATTATTGGTGTGCATCTTGAAACAAAACAGTGACACTAGCCCTATTTGGTTGGTAATTGTTTCTCACGTGGACGTCCATAAAAATAAATGTGCATGTCACCTCAATGATAACTTGTGCATTCAGATGGTAATTTATTTACATGAGGTAAACCTAATGTTGCTTGGTTATTTTAACATAGGCTACTATACAAGTAATAGTTTAGCCTAATAACGGCCCATTTCAAATGTTACTTACTTTTCTTCTTTTCATTTTTTCAGTAGTGGTGAAATATATTGCTCTTGTAAATACTTACCAACATTTCAGTAATAAAATGTTAGATCTTTAAAAAGCATCCAAATTACAGCGAAGAGCAACCGTACGGTGCTCTGCAGTGGTCAAAAAGTGAATTTTGAAGTGATATATTCTTGAAAACTCAAATGTGGATTCGGACGACAATTAAAATTGCCACTCGACCTTGGTGTTTGTCAAAAGACAGATGGTAATTCGGCCGGGGATTTTTACATGGGTGGTGGGAGAAAAACACTGTCACCTGTCAGTGATGAAAATACATTACGACCCCACGAGAAACTATTACATCTGACATATTTTAAGATGCATCAATGCAAGTTGCTTTCAGTTCAACAGCTCAAACATGCATTTTAGTCTGGGACTAGGCTTAAAGGGTCAGTTCACCCAAAAATGAAAATTATCCCACAATTACCGGTACTCAATTTTTAATTTTTTTTAATAATTACTCACCCTCAAGCCATCCTAGATTTATATGACTTTCTTCTTTCAGCCAAACACAATTGGAGTTACATTAAAAAAATATATTTATAATGGGACTAAAATTAGATTTTGAAGCCTATAAAACGCATCCATCCATCCATAATAAAAGTAATCCATATGGCTCCAGGGGTTCCATATGGCACCAATTCCCCAAAATGTGAAATAGTTACGAATTGCTGTGAGTGTTGAAATATTGATTTCTTGATTTGAATGCATCTTTATATTTTAGTCTATTCTGTTTTCAGTTGATGCACAAATAAAGCTCCCCCAACCAAATAGCGCAGTGAACTGATCATATCTTCCTCTCTACTACTATTTGCAGTAGCCTACAACATAAACATGAGTGAATATTAGATGGTATGTTGAAAGATTGAGTACAACTTACTGAAATCATCTCAGGTTCAAAAGCTTGTGAACAACATTTACCTCAGGAAAGCCATTTAATTAACATAGCTTAATAGTTAGCTAGAAAAAAAAACTCTTTAAAAAAGAGAATTTAGCTAAAAATATACACTATATTACATATTCTTTATTTTTTAACCTGTTAGTGTTAGTGTTAGTTATGTCTTAATTTAGGGCACGTGTTAAAACATTTGCCATGAATATTTTTTATGAGAGCCTTGTATATTTATTTTTAACAACATATTGGACGTAGCATCACAATTCTATCATCAGAAAGTTAAAATAAATGTGCAGTTTAAGTATTTGCCAACTTAGTTTTTATGAGTATTTATTATATCCTCAGCTGAACTTAGTATTTTGAGTTCTGTTGTTAATTTTAACCTTGAATATTATAGTAATTACCCAGCTGACAGGGTTCCTTGTATAGTTTTTTTAGCAGTAGTTGAGAGATTTGTGTCTTTACACTCTTAAAAATAAAGCTTCTTTATTGCCATCTATGATTCACTGAAGATCCTTCAACATCCATGGAAACTTTCCATTCCACAAAAGCTTCTTTATTTTTGGAATATGATTCTTAACATTAATAAATGTTATAAATGTTATTCAGTTGATGACACCAAGACAAAATGATTCTTTTAAAGAACTGGTGAACCGGAAGTTGCAACTGATTTTATTTCAGTGCTGTGATGTATTTCCAAGTGAAACGGAATATTGAATAGAGGGCAGGGTTTTACTTCAGCGCTCCTCCTCTCCATCTCTCGCTCATAGCAGGCTAACGTTTGGGGGGAGAGTGGTTAAGGATATTCAAACCCAAGGCGTCAAACTGCTGTCGTTTGGAAAAGGATCACAATTCCAGACCGGAAGTTACTTTTCAGATTTTGATTAAAGATTACCTCAGCAAAAAAAATTGTGTATTGACTTCCACGGGTTAAAGGACCTGTATGTAAGAAAATTATTTAAATTAATCATAAAATGGTCCTGATATGTCACTTGACATTAAGAAATCATGTTAATTTCAAATACTTTTATTTCTGACAACAGTAGTCCGGCCAGGATATTGTAATTTTTAAAAGTTGTTCAGCCCTCAGCTGATGTTGTTGTCATGTTGTGTTTCGGCCTTAAGCTCCACCCTCCACCTATCGACCAATCACGAAGTCAGTACTGTTTCTGCATCCGGGTTGCCAGATCTGCTCTAGTCACCACAGCTGCAGCTACAAACATTCCTGCTGATCCTGCAGCCTATCTGGCAACCTTGAGTCAGGGGGGAGGGGGGAGGGGGGGAGGGGAAAGTGAATGCAGTACCAGTTTTGGCCACAATCTTGCATACACTTCCTTTATTTGTTCACTCTAAGACCTGTAATGTGTGCTAACAAAGTAAATAATATTCATTTTGATTTCATGAGGACTTTAAGTACTTCTCAACAAAAGGTTCTTTTAGGGAACCAAAAATGGTTCTTTTGTTTATAGCATCGCTAAAACACCCTTTTCGTAACTGTCATTTATAATACCTGAAATGTCACTGTGACTGGATGGCCACGTTGCTGAAAACCAAAAGAGGTGTCATTCGCCTGCAAATAAAGTCACATAACGCTCAGGGTTAGCAGAAAGTGGATAAGTTGTTACTGCAGCTTGGTTTCAGTAGATGGTCTTTTTTCAATGTGGAGGGAGTTCACAAAGTTTCAGTATACTTTCATTGACATCGATTGCAAAGATTGATTAGAACGTAAAGAAAATAAATAAATGATGTATTTTTTAAAATGATGTATTCTTGTGCATGGATGTTCTTAAAATTTCTGAAGAGCTTTATATATAGAGTGTTTGATTACAGTATATTTTTTCTGAAAACACATTAGTCAGTTTCCTCAGTCCTCTCCCTTTTACAAAAAAAAAAAAAAAAAAAAAATTCCTGCTGTGGTCATGGAACAATCTGAGGGAGTTAACATCGTTAATGCTGACTCAAGATACACTGTAAGGCAAAAACAGACCCTGAGACAGAGACCTGGACAGAATTCTGGACTCCTGCATAGTCAGGTGTTTCTTTGTAGTCCATACTCCATTTTTAGAGCTGCACGATTCTGGATAAATTGAGAATCACGATTTTTTTGGTTATAAAGAGAGATCACGATTCTCCCATGATTTCTCTTTTTCATAAAATTATACGTTTCAACAACTTGGTAGAATTGACAGACGTTCCCTTGGGCATCAAGTGCCGTGATTGCAAGTAAAAACGTTCACGTAATGCATGTAGGTGATTTTGAATTGATATTTCATGTCAGTATACAATGGTTACACACTTAAAACTGATCGTAGTGTTTATATCTTTGTAAGACTGGCCAATCTATAGAGCAATGGCAAGGGAAACTAACTTTATTGCACTCCAAAAGCCCCCTCGTGGTCGGGAGCATTTCCTTTGTGTTGTGGCTATTTTGTTGTGTTGTGGCTATTTCGTTGTGTTGTGGCTCGTTTTCGTTGTGTTGTGGCTAATAAGTTGTGCTGTGGATTGTTTCCGTTGTGTTGTGGCTTGTTTCCGTTGTGTTGTGGCTATTTAGTTGTGTTGTGGTTCGTTTTCGTTGTGTTCTGGCTATTTTGTTGTGTTGTGGCTCGTTTCCGTTGTGGCTATTTCGTTGTGTTGTGGCTCGTTTTCTTTGTGTTGTGGCTATTTAGTTGTGCTGTGGATTGTTTGTGTTGTGGCTCGTTTTTGTTGTGTTGTGGCTATTTAGTTGTGCTGTGGATTGTTTGTGTTGTGGCTTGTTTCGGTTGTGTTGTGGCTATTTAGTTGTGTTGTGGCTTGTTTCCGTTGTGTTGTGGCTATTTAGTTGTGCTGTGGCTTGTTTCTGTTGTGTTGTGGCTATTTAGTTGTGTTGTGGCTCGTTTTCGTTGTGTTGTGGCTATTTAGTTGTGTTGTGGCTCGTTTTGTGGCTATTTAGTTGTGCTGTGGCTCGTTTTCGTTGTGTTGTGGCTATTTAGTTGTTTTGTGGCTATTTAGTTGTGTTGTGGCAATTTCGTTGTGTTGTGCCTTGTTTCCGTTGTGTTGTGGCAATTTCGTTGTGTTGTGCCTTGTTTCCGTTGTGTTGTGGCGATTTCGTTGTGTTGTGGTTTAATGTAGTACAGCTTCACTACTGGGCCACTTTAGGAAAGCATGGGGTGGAGAGAGAAAGAGAGGAACAAGATCTGCAAAGGAACTCAAGCTGGGAATCGAACTAGGATCGTCAGAAGCATAGTTGTGTCGGCATGCTAACCACGAGGCTATTGGTGCCGACAGATTGATGTTTTTATTTTATTTTTTTTAAATAATGCAGATCTGTAGAAGATAGAATTGCGATTCATATGTGAATCCCCCCCCCACTCATAATTTTAATTGCTGCAGTCTATATTTATGATTCAATGACTCACTCATTTAAGACTTCAGTTCTCAGGATCATTCATTACTATGCCTATCATTCATTACTATTACTATTTAATGATGCAAATGTACAAAAGATACAAAAAAAAAAAAAAAAACACTTTAAAGTGGTTCAAATATTGACTTTTACTTTGCCAAAATGGGATTTCATATAGTTTATATTCTTAATTACGTACATAAATGGACCAAGGTGAACATATATTTTGACAGCTTGTTAACCCTGTTTTGTTAGCAGTTGAATATTACTTTTGAAAAAGTCCAGTACAAACGTTACTGCCGCTCTTCAACGGCAGTTGCCACAGTTGCTAGGCAACAAGAACAGTCCTCCATAGGCTAGACCGTCCCATTCATCAATGCTCGGTCCAAACTTCACAGCCTTCGAAGGATGCAGCCTCTGAACTAGGACGCAGCAAATGACTAATACATTTTTTTAAATAGTCACTTTATACAATACACAATACTGGCGTAACAGTGTAATTGATACAATCTTAAAGGGTTAGTTCACACAAAAATTAAATTGATGTCATTAATGACTCACCCTAATGTCGTTCCACACCCGTAAGACCTCCGTTCATCATCGAAACACAGTTTAAGATATTTTATATTTTAGTCCGAGAGCATAATGCAGTCAATGCCCACTTCACTGTCCATGTCCAGAAAGGGAATAAAAACATCATCAGAGTAGTCCATATGTGACATCAGTTGGTTGATTAGAGTCTCTTGAAGCATCGAAAATACATTTTGGTCCAAAAATATCAAAAACTATGATTTTATTCAGCATTGTCTTCTCCTCCATGTGCCTCCAAAAAGAATCAAACGGTTATTGAATCAGTGAATCGATCAATGATTCGGGTCGCCAATGTCACGTGCTTTCAGCAGTTCGGTTCGTGTCAAACCGCCAAACTGCTGAAATCACGTGACATTGGCGTGACCAAAAATGTATTTTCGATGCTTCAAGAGACTCTAATCAACCAACTGATGTCACATATGGACTACTTTTGATGATGTTTTTATTAGCTTTCTAGACATGGACAGTAAAGTGGGCATTGACTGCTCTGGGACTAAAATATAAAATATCTTAAACTGTGTTCCGATGATTAACGAAGGTCTTACGGGTGTGGAATTAGGGTGAGTCATTAATGACATCAATTTTATTTTTGGGGGAACTAACCCTTTAATTTGACGGGTCAAGTTATTTTGATCGCCACCATGGACATCAGTGTTTATATCCGAACTATAAACTTTAATTCCAGTATTTCTGTCGTAATTAGAATTATTGTAACTCAGAAATAATGATACAATGTGGTTTAAAAAAAGACTGTGAAACTGTTTCATTTTAGCCTACATGACAACTGCTCTCTCTGGGTCAGCAACTGCACCAACACAGATTTTAATGTTCGCTGTGATCATACTTTTAAAAGGTTTATAGACATAGCCGAATCTTTGACATGTAGGAATAAGATTGCGTAGGTGTTTGAATCGAGATCTCGATCTTTTGGCGATTAATCGTGCAGCTTTACTTCTTTTGCACCAAATTGCCTCTTGAAATGGGATCTCCTGGCTGTTGCTGTGGCTTTACAAAAATAAATCATCTGTGCTGCTGGATTTAGCCACTAATAAGGTATTGATCTGCGAGGAGCCTTAACTTCTCAGGGGTAATGCTCAGGAAGTAGACAACGAAACGTGGGCAGAGACGTGTCTAGAGCACATGCAGACGTATTCAGACCATATTTTGCTCTTTTTAAAAATCCTGACATTTAACATCATGTTCAGCTGAGTAAAAACTAAAACAGTCTGCGCACTGCTGTTTTTTCTGTTTTTGTGAATCTGATTTATATTCATGTTTACATTTATATACTGTATGTTCAAAAAAAACTATTATGATAGTATTATATTTTTGGAGTTTGTGTTAGTCTACATTGTTGAATCTGTGGTCTGGTGAAGGAATTGAGACAAATCAGAGAGGGTATTTAACCCATTTGGCAACAAATGTGTAGCTGGTTAATAATGTACTGAAAGTATATGTCCTGTCTTTTTATTAACATCAGTCTTTTGTGGTGAACTAATACATTCATTTGAAAGCAGTTGCAGGAAATAGGAAGTAACACCAACAGCTACTAGTGTCAGCCTTTGTATTTTTAACATGTGACATTTAATGTGATTTGCATGTCAATTTCTACTAGTCCTAGCCTAGGCATTGGTATTGTTAAGGTTTTAATGGTTTTACTACTCTTAGTTTAGCCTGACAAGCCAGACCTACATCAAGATGTTTGGTCTGGAAACTCACCATTGACAGGGCTCAATCCGAAGGGCGGGATAAACGGTTGTCTTTCAAACTCCCTCTGCACGCAATAGGATAGCGCTACACCAACCGGAGCAACGACGGTGAAGGGGAGCTCGCTGACTGATTAAACATTCGCCGTATCCGGTCGGCTAAACTCCGAGCACATCTTCCCTTTTTAAGAATGACTTCAGTGCAGCTCTTTGTTCTTTTCTCAGAGAAAAGCTTCACTCCAAGTCTTCCGGAGTCGCGGTCAAAGCTGATTCGAAAGACCGCCACCGTTCGCCAGTTTCTGCGTTCACTAGAAGCACGCAAACGCAACTCGGCCATCGTCATTATGGCCCCGCCCGCCGACTCTATAGCCTACACGATGTGATTGGCCCGTCCAGATTGTGAGGAATACAGCTCAGATGGGTATTGAGAGTTCCTAGACGACACTTGCGGGCAAATGAAATTTGCTGCCGCTAGGGTGCGTCTAGATTTCTAGGCTAACTCTTAGTGATACTGCTTATGGATCCGGTACTTTAACAGTATTCTTATAGGTTTTTAAAAAAATATTTTTTAATGAAACAATTTTCTAAATAAACAGTGCTTTTATTTCTATTAATGGTATAATAGAATGTATGTATATTTCTAAAATTACGGTCTATTAATGTAAGTACAGTGCATATGGAAAGTATTCACAGCGCTTCACTTTTTCCACATTTTGTTATATTACAGCCTAAATTCATTATTTTTCTCAAAATTCTACAAACAATACCCCATAATGACAATGTAAAAAAAGTTAGTTGGAAATCTTTGCAGTTTATTAAAAAAAAATCACGTAAGTATTCACAGCCTTTGTGCAATACTTTGTTGAAGCACCTTTGGCATTAATTACAGCCTCAAGTCTTTTTGAGTATGACGCTACAAGCTTGGCACACCTATGTTTGGGTAGTTTCTTCCATTCTTCTTTGCAGGAACGCTCAAGCTCCATCAGGTTGGATGGGCACAGCCCATAGCGTCAGTGCACAGCCATTTTCAGATCGCTCCAGAGATGTTTAATCGGTTCAAGTCTGGGCTCTGGCTGGGTCACTCAAGGACATTCACAGAGTTGTCCTGTAGCCACTCCTTTGTTATCTTGGCTGTGTGCTTAGGGTCTTTGACTTGGTGGGCAGTGAACCTTCACCCCAATCTGAGTTCCAGAGCGCTCTAGAGCAGGTTTTCATCAAAGATATCTCTGTACGTGACTGCATTTAACTTTCCCTTGATCCTGACTAGTCTCCCAGTTCCTGCCGCTGAATAGCATCCCCACAGCATGATGCTGCCACCACCATGCTTCACTGTAGGGATGGTATTGGCCAGGTGCCTGGTTTCCTCCAGACATGATGCTTGCGATTCAGGCCAAAGAGTTCAATCATGGTTTCATCAGACCAAAGAATTTTATTTCTCATGATCTGAAAGTCCTTCAGGTGCCTTTTGGCAAACTCCAAAGGGCTGTCGTGCCTTTTACAGAGGAGTGGGTTCTGTCTGGCCACTCTACCATACAAGCCTGATTGGTGGAGTGCTGCAGATGGTTGTTCTTCTGGAAGATTCTCCTTTCTCCACAGACACTGGAGCTCTGTCAGAGTGACCATCGAGTTATTGGTCTTCGGGGGAGAAAGGCCACAGGCTGACTCCAATCAAGTTATAGAAACATCTCAAGGATGATCCGTGGAAACAGGATGCAACTGAGCTGAATTTTGAGTGTCATAGCAAAGGCTGTGAATACTTTCTCACATTTTCTTTTAGAGTAAAACGTGTTTTGCAAAATACATATTTTACGATATTGTACATATGATTTTATTTATTTATTTATTTATTTATTCTCATTTTAATAAATTTGCAAAGATTTCAAACGAACTTTTTTCACGTTGTCATTATGGGGTCTTGTTTGTAGAATTTTGAGGAAAATAATTAATTTAATGCATTTTGGAATAAGGCTATAACAACAAAATGTGGCAAAAGTGAGCGCCTGCACAAAAAAGCCGTCTTGGGAAAGTTTCTCTTGTGCAGATCATTGTGCTTTTAATACCTCTTTTTTTTTAAGATGTACCACAATTTGGCAACATTGGAGTACATGTTAAAAAAATCTTATTTCTGACTGTAAGAGGAACGCATTCATGAAGGTAATGAGAGGAAGGTGCAGTATATGGAATGCTGTTAAATAGTTTTACCTAGGGCTGGATAATAATTCAATATCAATATACAGGTGCTGTTCATATAATTAGAATATCATCAAAAATTTGATTTATTTCCCTAATTCCTTTCAAAAATTGAAACTTGTATATTATATTCATTTATCACACACACTGATATATTTCAAATGTTTTTTTGTTTTTTTGATGATTATAACTGACAACTAAGGAAAATCCCAAATTCAGTATCTCAGAAAATTAGCATATTACTTAAGAACAACACAAAGAAAGGATTTTTAGAAATCTTGGCCAAATGAAATGTATGAACATGAAAAGTATGAGCATGGACAGAATTTAATACTTAGTTTGGGCTCCTTTTGCCTGAATTACTGCAGCAATGCGGCGTATCATGGAGTCGATCAGTCTGTGGCACTGCTCAGGTGTTATGAGAGCCCAGGTTGCTCTGATAGTGGCCTTCAGCTCTTCTGCATTGTTGGGTCTGGCATATCGCATCTTCCTCTTCACTCAGATTTTCTATGGGGGTTAAGGTCAGGCGAGTTTGCTGGCCAATTAAGAACAGGGATACTGTGGTCCTTAAACAAGGTACTGGTGCCAAATTAAATCTGCATCTCCATAAAGTTGTTCAGCAGCAGGAAGTATGAAGTGCTCTAAAACTTACTGGTATACGGCTGCGTTGACCTTGGACCTCAGAAAGCACAGTGGACCAACACCAGCAGATGACATGGCACCCCAAACCATCACTGACTGTGGAAACTTTACAATGGACCTCAAGCAATGTGGATTGTGTGCCTCTCCTCTCTTCCACCAGATTCTGGGACCATGATTTCCAAAGGAAATGCAAAAATGTACTTTCATCAGAGAACATAACTTTGGACCAGTCAGCAGTCCTTTTTGTCTTTAGCCCAGTCGAGACGCTTCTGACGCTGTCTGTTGTTCAAGACTGGCTTGACACAAAGAAATGCGACAGCTGAAACCCAATATTGAAACTTTTCACAATATTCAAACTTTGAGATACTGAATTTGGGATTTTCTTAGTTGTCAGTTATACACACACACACACACACACACACACACACACACACACACACACACACACACACACACACACACACACACACACACACACACATACACATATATACAAATGTTTATTTCTTTTCATTTTGATAATTATAACTGACAGCTAAGAATATCTCAGAAAGTTTGAATATTGTGAAAAGTTTCAATATTGGGTTTATTATATATATATATAATTAGTGAAATAAATAAACTTTTTGATGATATTCTAATTATATGTCCAGCACCTGTATATCACGATTAGAATTTTTTTCAAAAAAGGTGATATGATTTTTAAACACATTACAGCTTTTGTCACTGACTGAGGTTAAGGGTACAGCCGTCAGAAAGAGCGGAAAGGCTGCATGTCCACCAAATTCTGCTGAAAAAACTGGGCTGTGGGTGCATGGGTGTTTTTTGGCAGCACAGCAGTTTTTTTTCAGGTGAGATGATTGCTTCTATGATATGGAATATTTGCATTTATAGTATTTCATTTTACAGATTTGATTCTGTATTCTTTCTTCATAAAAATGTTGATACAATATTTGCTCTGGCACTTTTAAAATATTCAGTTCCATTTAGTGCAGCCTTTTGCCATCTGTTCTCAAATAATTTGGCTTGGTGGCAGTACCAAACTTTTCCACAAGATATTAACTTTGCATTCATTTCCAATGTAGTCATTTTTGACTGCCAACAGTACAAGTCTGACTATTTTTTCAGGAACATTTAACCTTTTCGATTCATGTCTATATATATATATTTGTATTTGCATAGCAAGTGCCAAAATCTTTACCAAGTTTCATACCATTTCATACCAACAGATGAAGTAAAAAATTCTAAAAATCCAAAACGTAAAAAAAATGTTTCAGTCAAAAATGTCCAAATCGCACTAGAGAAAAGCACTTTCTTCTTACATAAAGACTCCTGATGAAAAATACCACTAACAGATTTCTCACAGTCAAAGTCCATCACTTGTGTTATATGTTTGTTATTAGCGGGGCTTCATGCTGTTCTTAACTGAGACCTGAGTAAACCTGTATTTCCGCCCCAACTGGTCCCCCCCGCGAGCAGGCTTAATCTATGCTATGTTATATCGTTTAAACAAGCGGACCTATTCATCTTTGGTCTATACGGGGGATGTTATTTCTGAACTCTGCATGAGTCGGATCATTTCGAGACACTGTTCTTTGATGCAGGCCAATCTCTTTGAAGCCAGCCCATGCTGAACCTCATTGAAGAAATAAAATGTTTTTGTCAGACTTTTTGAAGAGTCTGATTTAAAGGTTAATTTTCTTCTTTAAAGGCTCATAAAACACTAAAGCACATTTTTTGGAAATCAATAGTTGCACATGGTTTGATTTTTTTATTTAATTTTTTTATTTTAATTTAAAAGTATATTTCAAAATCATCACGCGATTGTGATATATTCACACTAGATTTCAACATCTACATGTCAGCAGAAATTGTCAGTAATATTCATAAGGCATGTGCTTTTCCAGCCAATGAGAAGTATTGGCATGCGAATAATCATTTTCATGGTTAGAAAGTAGCTAGGGATGCACCGAAATAATAATTATTGGCCGAAAACCGAAACACCGAAAGAAATTATGCCAATTATTAGTAATTGTAACCAATAGTAACCATTGCATTTATGGCTATGAATGTGTAACTTTACTAAAAATCAAGGCATTGCAATTGCTTAAATTAATATTAAAGTTTCAAATAATAAATCAATTTTCAGATTATGCATAAATGTATTTAGCACATTGCAACAATTCACAGTATAAAATAAAATTCAAACTAAAATGTTTAACGTGACCTCACTCATGTGTACATTAAATAATAATGCACAGGCCTACTGGCCTGCAGAAAGGTACAGAAATTTAATAAAGTAATCAAATCTAAAATAACTGCATATTTAACTGTTTAAATTAAATATTAATCCTAATCCTAAACTTACAAAAGCTTTTCAATCAAGAGGAGTGAGTGATGTCCAATCTTTTGTTTGACATTAAACAGAGCATTAAAGGCTATTGCCCCTTTAAGACCTAATGCAGGGATATACGTCATCTTTCTCGACTGTATAAAGTTTTCTTAAAGGGGTACTTCAGCGCTGGAAAGATGAATATGTATTTAAACTGGGTCATTTTTGTTGTAGAAATGTGAAATATTTTTGAATTTGGTGCCTTCTAGACTGAGAAAAGACAGAAAATTAAATTTTTGTCTCATGGGGATGAAAGACATTCCCAAAGCCACCACTACTGGATTACTGTGACTGAGTTAGAGACATACTACTTGTGTAAGTTTGTCCGTTTAAGCGCAATATTTGAAAGAGAACTCAATATTTGCATGCTGTGAGATGCGCGGGTTCTCATTCGCATCTTCTGGTTCTACACCTGGGCGATGACGGTGAAAATGACCGAACATACGGCAGCACTCGCATGCATTAAACAAAGTTTACAAGGAGAGACCGTTTTGCCCGTTTTTCTTTTATTATCGCTGTTGTTGTAGTGCATCACTGAGGAGTAGTGCTGCAACGACGCGTCGACGTCATCGATGACGTCGACTACGGAAATACGTCGACGTTCGTGAAATGCGTCGACGCGTCGTGTCAGACGTTCATCTCGCGTAATGTTGGTTTCTGCTCCTGGTTCTATCACAAAAACCTAGACCGCGAATATCAAAAGTATGGGAATACTTTAAACAGAGGCCAAACAGTGTTTCCCACACATAGACTAATTTGTGGCGGACTGCCACATAATCAATAACGGCCGCCACATTCGTCATTAATTCATTTTTACGCTATTTAAAAGACGCACGCATATTCGTTTAGCTGCATTTCCTTAACTTCTCTCTCCGCCCTTTTGCACGTCTACTCACTCACACACACACGCGTTGCATTCGACCGTAAAACAAGTTTTATTGCATTTTGGCGCATTTAGTATGACATAGCTTTTAAAACCAGAGCAGTTGAATAACAGAGTTGCGACAAGCCTTCATCACGCGGCAGCGCGCGGTCACGGCGCTCATATAATTCTAAACAAACCAGCGCGGTGTCAATCAATACAGACCAGTGTTTCCCAACCGTGATCCCGAGCAAAAGTTGCGGGGACGCACTTACACTTCGGTTCATCTCGCATCTGATGACGCATCTTTATTATGGATTGTAACTTGAAAATAATGCTGTATGTATGTTTCTGTCGATGGATACACGCGCTGACTCCTCAGGTATGCACTACAACAACAGCGATAATAAAAGAAAAACGTGGGCAAAACGGTCTCTCTTTGTAAACTTTATAAAACGCATGCGAGTGCTGCTGTACGTCCGAATATGAGCAGTCATTTTCACCGTCATCACCCCCGTGTAGCAAGGAGACTCGAATGAGAAGATCTGTCTTTGTGCACTTGTCCCAAAGCGCGCAAATATTGAGTTATCTTTCAAATCCTGTGCTTAAACGGACAAACTCACAAAAAGTATGTCAAAATGTCATAGCCTACTCTATGCCTTAAGTGAACTTTATACAGAAAATACGACGACTATCCGTGGGTCTTAAAGGGGCAGTAGCCTTCACTGCTGTCTGTTTAATGTCAAACAAAAGATAAAGACATCACTCACTGCTCCTGACTGAATAGCTTTTGTAAGTTTAATAAGGATTATTTTTTAATTTTAAACAGTTAAATGTGTGGTTATTTTACTTTTGATTACTTAATTCCATTTCTCTACCTAAAAACTAATGTTAGACCTACCTGAAAATCCTGAAAAGCATTGTTTATTTTATTCTCATCTTTGCTCAATAGTATTTATTTGTGCTGCTGCTTCTATTTAAGTTATCTGTTCTTATTTTCTTTATTTTCATTTGACAGTAGTCCTTTTTCCCCTGAACATAGCAAATACCGAACTGTACTGAAACGTGAACCTAAAACCGTGATACAAAGTGAACTGTGAGCAGTCTGTACTGTTACATCTCTAGCGTAACTTATGCGAGGGGGTGCCACAGAATTTTGAAAAATTTCAAAGGGTAAAAAAATTAATCGTTAGATTAGTCGACTAATCGGAAAAATAATCGTTAGATTAGTCGACAGAAAAAATAATCGTTAGTTGCAGCTCTACTGAGGAGCCATTACGTATCTTGTAATGATTAGCACGCATCTTCTTTTGCATCACATATAAATATTTCTTCCTTATACAATGATAAGAATCCACATTGGATCACAAACAGAAGTTATTTCAAACACTCGCTGCTGTCTGAAAGTGAGTTTTGGCCTAAAATGATTTTAAAAGTTTTTTAATGCTGACGTTAGCTGGTATGTTATAGATAAATTCCGCCTTTGTTCGTACCCAAGGCCCAGGTGGCCTGCTTTGGACCAAGGTATTCGGTGCGCCAAAATTCCTCTTTTGCCCAGAGGAAGCCCCGATCAAGCCCCGGGAATGACACTGGAAACGTGACATACTTACTTTCAGCCTGACAGTGTAAACACAGCTATTGTTACGTAGGTTTGTAACAGGTACTGAGACTGGAATTGCTGATGCGCGTTTCAGTTCAAAATTGATTCTGTCTTTTAGGAGACAATAACTTTATTTGTCCTGCTCCTAGATATCTGAAACTTTGCAGACGTTTTACCTTCACAAACAGCTGTATTACAAACTGCGTTAAAGGTAATATTCTAAAAAGCACAATAGGGGCACTTTAAAACTAATTGAGTTTATTTAGTCCTATAACAAAAATCTTACCCGTTTCATATGAATGACTGAAAAATATGCATCACATTAGTGTTGTAATCCAAAGAGATGGACATTTTATATGTAATTCAAACACAGCTTAAATTTATTTTAGCCAAAATATTTTTTCTTTGAGACTCTTATCTGCTGAAGTTTTCCAGTTGGGAGGACTGAATTTTGCAGTGTGGTCTGAACTACCAGATGGCTTTATGATTGGCGGAGCATTTCAAGCCTCCTTCTTTTAATGACCGTGCTAAAATGAGGGGTTTCGTGAGTCTCTGTCACTCTTTCTCCCATGGCAGGACTAACGGCATCATCAAGTGTTATATCAGCTGGAGGCATGAAGGCCAGAGACTAGGATGAATCGCTTTACTGGGGGCTTTTCCAGTGTGGGCAAGTCACATCTTTGCTGTTTGGCAGCCACTTTAGTGCTGAAGACTTGCTTGCAAGGCCTGATTGGAGGACATTTAGGCATCCTCCTCCAATACTGCTTCCACAACTGAAGGCTTTCATCTTCTCTCAGACCGGCTGTTCTCCTACAATTACAGAGGATTCCTCCATGAAATTGAGCACTTGTTAACCACATTGAAAGCATATAGTGTTGACCTCTAATGTATCTCAGTGCATTATCGCTCAGTAAAAATGTTGTTCTATTAGTGGAGATTCAGGAGGAAAGTCTATTTCATATCTGTGGTCTTGTGGGTTGTAAAGTTGCAGTCTCTTTCAGTGTTTTTCCAGATCACTCGCTATGATGTCAGACAGCTGAGCTCACTGGGATTTAACATGCTAGAATAGACTCATCTGTGTTTGATGATTGTACAGTCACTCACTATGTCATGGGTCATGTGATTTACTAACACCGCTGGATAAATAACAGGATTGTGATCATTAGCTTAAAGGGGAAATATTAATAATTATTTATAACACATTGTGATTATTCATTGATTAAAGATTAATGAGATTAACTTGATGTGGCTACATTTAACTTTAGTTCTTCCTGTGAACCCTCAGTATTGATTTTTAATTAATTCTAAGAGAAGGTTTTTTTCATGTTCACAGAAAAATAATTCTTTCTTAGCATTTACAGCACTTAGAGCATTTAACAAAATCGATCATTTAAGTAACAGTTTATTTGCAGAAAGGGAGTCAGAACCAAATATGTATTGGGCACAAGTTTTATTAAAGGAAGTGAATGTAAGATGGTGGCCAAAACTGGTCCTTAAATCCCTTCAAACCCCCCACCCCCACCCCCCCCCCCACCCCCCCAGCAGGAATGTTTGTAGCTGCAGCTGTGGTAACTAGAGCAGATCTGGCAACCCGGATGCAGAAACACTACTGACTTCGTGATTGGTCGATCGGTGGAGGGCGGAGCTTCAGGTCAAAAAACAACATGACAACATCAACATCAGTTGAGGGCTGAACAACAACTTTTAAACGACAATATCCTGGCTGGACTACTGTTGACAGTGAAGTATTTGAAATGAACATTATTTCTTAATGTCTAGTGACATATCAGGGCCATTTTAGGATTAATTGAAATACATTTCTTACATACAGTTCCTTTGACTAAATCACAAACACAATACAAATCACACATACATGTGTAAGATGGAAAGTGCCAGAATAAAAGCGGAAAATGGGAATGAAGCTATGGGAAAGAGTCATTAACCATGAGAAGAACCATTAGTTTGTTACCTTCAAAGCACCTCATTAGGAGGGGCAGTTGAAGCAGTTTCATAAAATTCCTAATTTGATGGTTCTGTGAGTCGATCGTGTTGAAGTTGCAATTAATTTCTTCTAGGCTTTCCTGTAGCTCAACCAGTAGAGCATGGCGCTAGCAACGCCAGGGTCATGGGTTCGATTCCCAGGGAAAGCAAGAACTGACAATAATGTAAAAATGTGTACCTTGAATGCAATGTAAGTCGCTTTGAAGTCTGCCAAATGCATAAATCTTCTGAGTTGACTGAAGATATGATGAACTTGCATAGTTGTTAGTTTCGACTCTGTCATGGTCAAGGAATATTCACATGGCTTGAGGTGTTGGACCTGCTGGCTTGCGAACGTTTGGTCGGACCATGTTTCCGTGCCACACATTGTAGGCAGTTATCGTCACGATGATTTCATTTCAAGTTTTAGTTTTTTTAAATAAGTTTAGTTTTAGTTTATTTGATGCTATAAAATTCTGGGGTGTGACGTCATGATTGACTGCTGAGATTTACATCTTCTCTGAGTGAAGTTGTCATTAAGGCACTAACAGATTTTTTTCAGGATTTTTGGGAGCAGATTGGAGCTTTAGCTTTAATTTCTACATTTCCATAACTGTTTATTTCACACCAACATAATTAATTGTTCTGCATCTGTGAGAGTATGGGTGGGCTTTTGATATCGCGGCTGTACTTCCTGCTCTCTACTGCGCAACTCCGGTCCCAGGATGTCAGCGCCGTGCGAGGCTTCTGAAAGCTTCAACTCTGTTCAACGGAAATGTTTTATTTGATATTCTGTTTTAGAACTAATTTTCTTTAGCCATTACAGATTCACTGCGAATCGTATGATCCAGGTCCTATTTCATTCAAAAAGGGTTAAAAAAAAGTCCATCCATCCATCCATCCATCCATCCATCCATCCATCCATCCATCCATCCATCCATCCATCCATCCATCCATCCATCCATCCATCCATCCATCCATCCATCCATCCATCCATCCATCCATCCATCCATCCATCCATCCATCCATCCATCCATCCATCCATCCATCCATCCATCCATCCATCCATCCATCCATCCCTCCCTCCCTCCCTCCCTCCCTCCCTAAAATGTTTCTTGCAGTCACTTAAAAGCACGAGTTCCCCACAAAGCAGTTTTAAAGTGCCCCTATTATATTGTTTTAAAGGTTCCTAATTGCTTGTTCTATGTTTTGTTAACCCCTCCTTTCCAAAAGCTGTTCTGATTGGTCAGATGGCCCAGTCTGTTGTGATTGTCTACTCTATTCTGGTCAGAGTATTGTAGACCTGTGATTGGTCAGAAGGCCTAACCTGTTGTGATTGGTCTGCCACTTACAGCATGTGTCAGAAATGAAACTTCTATAATTTTAGCTCCTGAGGCTTCCTCTGTGCTTTTTACACAGTGATACAACAGTAGCGATGATGTTTTTTTTCAGCAGTTCAGAATAGGCTTGGGCGGTAATAAGGTAAAATGGTATACCGCGGGATCTAAAAATAGCAGCGGTATCAGTTTCAATACCTTCAAACCGTCAAAAAAAAATATTAAAAAAATATTAATTATTAAATATTTAATAAGTTGAACTAATTAAACTATTTACATATTAAATACTATTTATTTATTTAAAGCCTAAATATATGTGTTATTGTGACAGCGGATGAGAAAGAGAGAGAGGGGAAAAGACGGCGAGTCGGGCACTGAGTTATTCGGTCTCGAAAAAGAACAACTTCTGCAGTTTGGAAGTATTTTGGGTTTTGACCGAACGAGAAGGGAGAGGCGGTAAATATAGACGAGGCAATTTGCAAATTGTGCAACAAAAAGATGACCGCAAGAGATGGAAATACCTTGAACCTAAGGGCGCATATCCGAAAACCACCATCCACTCACTGCTGCGTGGATGAAAAACCGAGCGCACCCTCGGACTATGCTGTAATATTGCCGAAGCCTTTTGTCACACAGCTGGCAATGTAAGCAATAAGCATGAACTCCACAAGAATCAAGTGGACATGGGACTCAGGCCATCCTTAAAAATATTCTTGTTTGCCGTAACCCGACCGACCCTGTCAATTTAGGGCCGACTCAATTTTTTATTTTTTTTTCCTTTTAGTCCGACCGACTTGCCGGTTGTAAATTGGCTTTAAGACCGACCAATTTCTTTTTTTACTTTTCAAACAACTAATACAACAGTAATAAAATAATATGAATTATATTTTAGTAAGTATTATAAATGTATAAATTGCCTGGGCCATACAAACGAAGGCTACGTTCTTTCGTTTATAGAAAAACCCCTGACGTCATCTATGTTTACACTATGGTTAACGGATGTCACACTATGGCCTGCACGTGCGTTCGTTTCGGCTCGGCTCGGCTCATACTCTCATTCACTGTAACGTTAGACTGTTAAAGCCCTGTCGGAGATTTCGCCGCATTGTGTGACAGGAGTCAGGACCATGGACACGTTACACACACCAGGCAAGTGCACTGCAGAAGGGAGGGCTTAGTTTGAGCCCCTGCCCTTTTTGAAAATGAATCAAAAGTGCCGCTCTCAACATTTATCATTACTATATTGTGGCGAATAAAACAGATTTTGAATTATAATTAATATAACAACGTGTACAAAACAGTAACAAATGGCGGAAAAGCCGTTTATCTTGTCTCTGTCAGTCTGAAATGTCGTTGTCATAACGCGTTGCTATGGCCGGGTAGCGTGTGTTCTGCTCGACCCCAGCGCATGGTGGGAGCGGCGGCACTGGTTGTAACTTGAAAAATAATGCTTTATGTATGGTTCTGTCGATGGACACACTTGCACTACAACAGCGATAATAAAAGAAAACATGGGCAAAACGGTCTATCTTTGTAAACTGTGTTCAATGCATGCGAGTGCTGCCGTATGACCAGTAATTTTCGCCATCATCACTCAGTATATTCGCCAGAAGACGCGAATCAGAACTCTGCAGTGAGAGAAGATCTGTCTCTGTGCGCAGCGCGCGCACGTCTCACAGCGCGCAAATATTGAGTTCTTTCAAGTCTTGCGTTTGAACGGATAAACTCACACAAAAAGTATGTCAACATGTCGTTCTTGATGAGTATCCATCAGACAGTCTATATCCCTTAAGAGAACTTTATACAGTTGAGAAAGACGATGCATATCTCTGTATTAGGTCTTAAAGGGGCAGTAGCCTTTACTGCTGCCTGTCAAACAAAAGATAAGGACTCACTCACTGCTCTTGATTGAATAGCTGGTTATAGCTACTTAATTAATTGAATTCATAAAAACAACTTTTTGCTTTTTAATATTCAAATGCACTAGTCTATATCACCAGATGCGTTGGTCTGGCAAGAAGTGCAAGCCACTTCAGAGACACAGATAGTTGCGTGTTCTGAGTTACACAATCGAGCATAAAAATAAGAAACATATCACGGGAAAATACTAAAACGGGAAGACAGCGGGAAAAGAACTAAAATACGCGAGAAACCCGGAAAAAAAGGGAGGGTTGACAGCTTTGAGTCAATGACAGCTAGCTGGTGGCTGGACCCTTTTCTTAAAGAATGCACCTGAAATTTATGCAATAAACATGTTTTTGACAAATATTTCAATTTGTTTGTGGTCTATATAGCCTGCAATTAGCCTACACGCCCGAAGGCACGGCTTGAAGACCCAGTCAGTGATGTCACGATATGTTTAAATTCATTACGTAATCACCATCACCAAAAATGTACATTTTTTTTTTGTATTAAAATTTGAAAAAAAAAAATATAGACCTACCTACCGACCCTTTTTTAAAAAAAATTTACTGTTACTGCAAACCAAAATATTTTTAAGGATGGCCTCACAAAACAAATGTCAATTGTCTGACAATTGTCTCATAACGGTAAGCATAAAACGTGCAGAGAGTTCCTCAGGGGCAGGGGCTCAAATGTAAAAAAAAAAAAAAAAAAAAAAAATATATATATATATATATATATATATATATATATATATATATATATATATATATATATATATATATATATATATATATATATATATATATATACACATATACTTTGCATCACATAAATAAATTATATTTAAAAGTAGGCTATGTTAAAATAGAAAACCTTTTTTTCTGTATTTTTTATCATATAAATGCAGACTTGACTCGCATAAGGAACTTACTTAAAAATGTGAATGCAAATTTGAACAAATGGAATAACATTAATGGGCTTATTTTTTTATGCATTAATTCGTTTATTTAGGCCTATTTATTCATTCATTCGTTCAGGCCTATTCATTCATTCGTTCAGGCCTATTCATTCATTCGTTTAGGCCTATTCATGAATTATTTTGTTTATTTAGGCCAGTTAACTCATTCATTCGTTAAAAGAACGAATGAATAAGCCTAAATAAACATCGTTTTTTTTTTGCTGCAAAAAAACAAAAAACAAAACAAGCCGATGCAGGTCCCGCGGCATCGGCACCGTAGAGGACCGAGTCGGAGCTCAAATGACAACTCACTGTTTGGAGCCACAAGCACAACGGTTTTCAGCCCCGCAGGCAAAGTTGTCGGTCCACAACGTGCCCTGTTAAAGCCGGACAAAGTTGGTTTTTCTAGCGAAAAATCTTGACTAGATTTGATGCCACTTGCCATTCGTTTCTTTTTTCTTTTCTTTTTCTCTTTTTCATTTATTGTTATTTATTTAATTAATTAATTCGTTAATCAATTGATTCAGGTAGCCTATTTTATTTGGTTTTCGTTAAAAACAATATTGTTAAGAAGACTGGAAAGAATTTATTTTTATTTAGGCCTATTACTTTGCAATCATTTTTATAATATAGATCTTTATGTTAATTCAACTCTGGTTGACTGTTGTGGGTCTATTTACACTTTTTTTTTTATAAGCTGCTCTTTAAAGTTGTTCCAGGCAGTGTGATTTGATTTAATTCATTTGTGCGCGCTAAACCTGTTCTGGATGTTTATGTTAATTTAATTATGTTTGACTGTTGTATTGCACTTTTTTTAAACTGTTATTTGTTGCTAATACCAGTTGTTAATAGGCTATTGTTGTGCATGTTATTTTGTTATTGTTTCAGTATTAGTGTTTGGTATTCAGTTTCTGAACGGTTTAGGCACAAGCCAACAGTTTGTTGACGCTGTCTGAGCCTTACATCATAATGTTTTAATTATTCACGGTAATACCGTATACCGAGGTAAAATAGGGAGGAGGTTTGACGGTATCAAAATTTGGATACCGCCCAAGCCTAGTTCAGAATCTATTATTATAATATCTGAATTTATCCCAGCCACAATCGACAGTCTGTTCTCTTAATACAGATGCATTTGAAGTGAGCCATTTCAGCAATGACCCTTATGCTGAATGAATCCATTGTGAGTTTACTCGGTCTCTCTTTTGGGTTGGATCTTGGGTTGGTCATCCTGGATCCATCCCAGTGTCTTCTCCCACAGGCCGGGCTGGCCTGAAGGTTATTGGTTAGTTTGTGCGGTGTGTGTTTTGTGGTTGTGTTTCATTTGCCGTCAGCACTTTGGCATTGGTGTGTGATTTTTAGTTCTCGTGTCACTGATTCCCATGACTCATAGAGGTGGTCATCCAGCAGAATGAGCAGAGATGTGCGGTCAGAAGTCTGCTGACTAGGCAGGCTTTAACTTT
The DNA here is from genome assembly GCF_024679245.1 of Pseudorasbora parva. Lineage (NCBI taxonomy): Eukaryota > Metazoa > Chordata > Actinopteri > Cypriniformes > Gobionidae > Pseudorasbora > Pseudorasbora parva. The sequence continues at coordinate 9,096,004 of NC_090172.1, read as the reverse complement.
TCTTAGATGCTGGATTGAAATTGGTTTATGTAAATTTAGTGCCAAATTGCACGTGTCTTAGCATGTGAGAGAAGAGTAGGTTTGGTCAGGTTTTTTTTCTTCCAGGCTTTTGATGAATATTTAATATCAGTTATGTATTTGCTTTGAAATGCCATACTTTTTTTTTTTTAATGTTTAATGATAGATGGAAAATACAGTCAAAATCGGATTTGGCATGTTTTTTTCACTAAATGAATGAGGAAAAAATAGAATTGTAGTTTAAAATATAAATACAAAAACTTGCATATACATTTTTATCAATATATACTTTTTTACACTAAAACATTTAGATGGGGAAGAAGTGACATTGTTAAAATTTTGGCAATCTGATAAGCCAACTATAATATTCATTTATCAGCAATAACCGATAAATGGACAATATTCAAAATCTATATTTTTTAAAATCTGAATTAATTAAAAATAGAACAACAACCTCAGTCACTTGAAATGCTAAAAGTGATTTTAGGCATCACAGATTTGTGATGTGATATCATATATCATTACATACATTTTTATTGATATTACAGGACAGCAAAGGTAATCGAAATATAAATGGCCTCTGAAAAAAATCACACTTTAATTTTTTTTTTTTTTACATTTAAAAAGAATTTAATTGTAAACTGTAAATAAACATTAATTGTACAAAATAAGGTAGCAATGTTTACAGAAAATGTACAATAAAATGTATATTTCATTAACTTAAATGTGAATACACCGATTTCCTAAATTTTGTCTTTCATATGATTTAAAAAAAAAAGTTTTTACTGACAACAACCTTAAAGGGTTAGTTCACCCAAAAATGAAATTGATGTCATTAATGACTCACCCTAATGTCGTTCCACACCCGTAAGACCTCTGTTCATCTTCAGAAAACAGTTTAAGATATTTTATATTTTAGTCCCAGAGCATATGGAGTCTCTAGGTATCACTGTGTATTTCTATCAGAACCAGCATTAACTTCTTGAGAAATTTGAGCTACAGTAGCTTGTTTGTTTGATCAGACCACATGGGCCAGCCTTCGCTTTCTGTGTGCATGAATGAAAAACCACTGTTCACCACTGTTCCTTCTTTGAACTACTTTTGATAGATACTGACCACTGCAGCAGACCGGGAACACCCCTCAAGATCTGCCGTTTTGGAGCCATCACAATTTGGCCCTTGTCAAACTCGCTCAAATCTTTACACTTGCCCATTTTCCTGCTTCTAACACATCAACTTCGAGGACAAAATGTTCACTTGCTGCCTAATATATCCCATCCACTAACAAGTGCCCTGATGAAGAGATAATCAGTGTTATTCACTTTGCCTCATAATGTTATGCCTGACCGGTGTATATTATATATGAGATTCACTATCTCAGAGTTTTCGTACTGGTTCGTACTCGCTTGGCCACACAGAAATGCCCTTTCACGGTCCTGGAGCTGTCAGTGATCAGATGGCGAGTCCTGCCTTACTCAGACTGTCAGCTCTGTCTGTTGTTCTTCAGCATCTTTCCAGACAGCATATCCCCTCACCGAGTCTGATCCGCTGACCCTCGTCTCACAACAGCTCCAACAAAGAGCCATCAGCAAGTGCAGACTCTCTTGAGACGCTCTCTCTGTATGAGCGCATCTCACACTGCTCCTCGTGAAGTTATAGGCTAGAGGGATGTAAGGGATGAAGAGTTGTGGTCTGCCTTTTGTGCTAGTCTGACCAGCAATTAACCTGAGAGTATGGCCCATGGCCGGGCCGGGTCCTCGTGTTTGATGTGCCATTCAGAGGAGCCAAAGAGTACGTTATGTAATTAGATGGTACATGAAACTAAACCTCCTGTAGGTGGCTGCAGGTGACCTTCTTAATGAGTGAGTCACTGAGTCATTCAAACGATTCATTCAAACGCAGAATCGTTCACGCTTGTTGTTATGAGTGAGATGTGTTACGGGTCTGCTGTGAACGATTTTCACTGCTGAAATAGAACAACAACACTAAATATTGCATCTAAAATGTAAGTGACTAAGTGAATGTTAATTAGTTGTTTATGGAACTGTCATATGAAATCAGTGTCATTTACAGTCGTGATGGTATTCAGGAAAACGCTCAAGTGTTGTAATTTCTCCTCGAGAGGCTGCACGAGCGTGAACAGTGCGACCTTATTATCATCAGTTCATTATATATTATTATCCACAATCGATCGCCACTTACATTAAATTAATGCACAAACATTCTTGCATTTTGGTGATTCGCTAGTTATTTTTTGTTTTAATCAGGCTCTTGTCCGTCAGTCAAGTAAATGACATGTCCCGGACAAGCGTTAATGTCGCTCCCTGCTTTGTATTCGTCGTAAAGATCATCTTTGTGGTGCCGTTTTAAGTGATCAGACAAATTGGTGGTGTTTTCTTGTTTTTTGGCCACAAGACACTCCATGCAAAGTACCTCTTTTTGTTCAACATCCTCCTTTATGTAGCCAAAATAGTCCCAAAAAGATGATTTCTGGTACGAACCTTTTTTTTTTCATCTTCGGATCCTCTTCGTCGCGCATTTTAGCAGTGAATATTTGGTCGTGAGCAGTGAGCAGCGACACAGCGAACCAATCAATCTGCAGGCACGCGGAACGTTCATGTCACTCCAGCAACAAACTTGTGTTTACTGTGTGCTACCGTTCTCTTAATACACCATGGGCTACTACCCTTCACATCACATGTTCCGGCGATGTGACTATCACACACGCGCACATCGCGATGTCGATGTTAAAACAGAATATCGTTCAGTTCTAGTTCCAAGCCTGTTAGACTTTCAACTTAACAAATTAAGATATTTTTGGTGAAATCCGAGAGCTTTCTGACCCCTTTACAGACTGCAAAGTAATTTCAACTTTCAAGGCCCAGAAAGATAGTAAAGATATCGTTAAAAGGGTCCTTGTGACTCCACTGGTTCATTCTTAATTTTATGAAGTGACAAGAATTACTTTTTTGTGCTCAAAAACAGACAAAAAAAAAAAAGACTTTATTCAACAAACTCTTCTCTTTCCTGTCACTCTCTTACACTATACATTTTGTTGGGCTATTCTTAAAGGACAGCTCTTCAGGGTTTTACGTCAAAACGGCAGCTCACTGTTGGGTGAGCACTTGTGGTGCTTACCTAAAACATGTAGGAGACCGGCACGGAAGATGAGAGATTGAATAAAGTTGTTATTGTTAGTTTTTAAACAATTTTAATAATATCTTTACTACCTTTCTGGGTCTTGCAAGTTGAAATTACATTGCAGACTATGGAGGGGTCAGAAACCACTTGGATTTCATCAAAAATATTTAAATTTGTGTTGAAATAAACAAAGGTCTGATGGTTTGGAACGACATGAAGGTGAGAAATGAATGACAACTATTGGTAATTAATAAACTATCCCTTTAAAGCCCCACTTGGCTACTTTTGCTCTCGGGGTCCCCCTACAGTTTGGAAAAAATAATGTCCTCAACTACTGTCGTAAGATCTGTCCTCCTACAACAGGGGATGCCATCGCGCGTGCATTTGTTGACATGACAACCCTGATAGCCCTGAACTAGTGATGCGCGGTTCGTCTCATAACCCGCGGACCCCGTATGTCTATTTAATGGTCGCGGGTGCGCGGCGTGTTGTAAAAATATATACAGTGGTGCGGTGCGGGCCAAATAACTTCATAAAAGCGTCCCGCGGGTCGGTGCAGCACTAACAGTTCCCCTGAACAGTTCTTCTGGCGGCGCGTGTGAAATGTCTTCATCCCAGGTAACGTTACAGTCAGTGGCATGTTTCAGCATGTCATATGAATATAATTTCATGGGTTTTATTTTTTTCAAACGCCAAATAATCACGATGCTCACGTTTACAAGCCAGCGTCATTATAGTAGTCTATTGGTTACCGTTTTACAGAATCTATATGATACTTCAGTTCAATGTTTGAGTGGTAGCTCACCGTAACAAGCATGACAGCATCGGTCGGGCACGCCTCCTTCAGCTCACGCCGACGAGCAAACCCTGGTCACATTTTGATCCTCGTCCTGCCTTTAATCCCATCATTTTTTCATTTACTCTTATTGCTTTCCTCCAACAAAACCTTTTCTTTCTTATTTGTCTCTGCTGCTTCGGACATGACTATATTATCTGACGAACAAAGTTGGGCTCGCACGTCCGAATGTAAGGAAGTGTGTGTGTTGGTGGAAGTGACGTATATGCCGTAAAGCAGTCGAATTTTGTAGTTCTTTTCTTTTTCTCGGGTTACTACCCGAAACCCGAAGTTTAAAAGTACGATTAAAAACGATACAGACCCCATCAGGCTATGGCAGACGTGTCATTCAACCTATTGTAAGTCGATTTATCATCACAAGAGTCTTAAAAAATATATTATGAAGGTTGAAAAGTTACCTAGTGCTGCTTTAAGCGGGAGTAGGAGACAGTATTTTTATATCCAGAATATTGCATACTTTACACCATTAAGAAGAATGAGATTGTGTTATTGATGTTAATTCAATCAGCACTGAAGTTAAAGATGTTTTGAAGTCTACAAAGTTTGGTGACGTTTCCACTCAATTTTAGATATAATGTGATTGGTTAATAACATAACTATTAAAACAAATATATTATACAACAATTGCAAAATGTATTGTTTCTAATGCTCCAAAATATTCTAGCACCCTCGAGCTGTTCTATTTACAATCACAAGCTATACTGGTTAATGATTGAGCCATCTGATGGCCTGTCTTCATGCAAGATATTACTTTCTGTTTCGACTCCATACGGAGGCTGTGTATGTGTATACATGCATATCACTATGAGCTGACCAATACATGTGACATGTTTTACCGCCAGCCCTATTCACCCTCTTTCCACGTCCCACAGCGTGCTTGCAATTCACAATACATATGGACTTCATTAGCACATGAATCTGTGTGCACGTGTGCGTGAGAGATGTACAGACAGTTCTTTCATGTGCAAACAGTATTATGCAAAATCACTTAAGACTAGGGTTGTCACAGTATCAAAATTTCAGTAGTTGTTGCCAAACCAGTACAATTTTGTGGTTCTCTGTACCAATTTTAGTACCAGAGCAAAAACAGTTGAATTAAATACAAGATTTGTATAAAATCTTGACCAAAAATCGATGCTGCTCTTGATGGTATGTTGTGATGTTATTTCCGTCAAGATCTTGACAAGTCTACTCTAGCACATCCCAAAGACTTTCAATGAATTTAAGGCCCTTTACAATCATTCTTTCACATTTTAAGCCTGATGCTTCTTGACATCGTCCTCATGAAATATGGCCATGATGTGTCTCCCTATATGGTTGTATATCAGTTCCTGATATACTCAAGGCAAAAATCTTTTTCACTCAAGGTTGAAATACGTGACCAGTGATATACAGTACAGTTAGCACACGTCTGACATTGTTTCGATTAATGTGTAAATATGTGCTGTGCGCTTTCCTCTCGATAACAAAATAAACAGTCAAATTTAGAAAACCACAAGCATTTTAATAATAAGATAATAAAAGCATCTGATCATAGCAAATGTGAATATGTTTGTTTCCACAAGCTCTGCAATTCGGCACTCTAGTAAAGTCACGTCACATTTATTTATATCACTTTATACAATAGACTGCTTAAAATCAAGCAGCTTTGTCATGTTAAAACGGTGTCAGTGTCGTTTAATCAGAAGTACAATTTCATTTTCTACTGTAAAGAAGCTTTCCAGTGTGTTCATATTTTCACTCGCAGACGTTTAACCTCTTCGGATTAAACAGGAGAAATGAACGGGGAAAAAAAAGGCAGAGACTCTTCACTCACCGACACTGGAATAAGTTGACAATTGTTTAATTGATCTGAACTTGAAATATTTGAGTAAGCAAATTCATACATTTAACAAAAATGTAATTGTTTTTGTAGTGGAAACTTGACTAGCTTTAACTAATCAGGTCAATAAATGCCACCTTGCTAATTGGTTACACAGTGCTTTGGTAGCATTAGCATAGCACTTGACTTGCTGAATGAGGACAGCAATATAAAATATTTAACATATATCTCAGTTCTCAAAATAAGCTCATGCTCTGCTTGTCACCATGGAGGATACCCTACAAAAAAAAAAACACCCAACATAACAGAAACTCTTCTAAACTAGCATAACAAAACATTAATCCCTTCTAAATCTCCCATTTAATGTTTATTTCGTTCAAAAAACATTACATACCACTTCATTTTAGCTCCCTTTGGAGTCATGGCAAAGCAAGCTGGGAAATAGAAACCCAGCCCAGTTTCAGTTAAATTTAAGTTAGTCTAAATTAAAAGAAACAAGTTCATAAAAAATCAAAACAATGATACAATTCAGATTACTTAATGTATCAGTTTTGAGAACTCAGAAGAAAGAGAAAGTTCTAAATGCTCATAAAAGTTTATACGTTTTAACTAATTTGTTTATTTTGCGTTGGCTCTACTCAAACCAATTCATTAATTTGAGCGTTAGGGTTAAAAGTGCACCTATTACGTAATCACCACAGACCAATAAGACCAAGTACGGGGGTGTTTACCAGCCAAAGCTTACTTTTCCACCAAGCTGTTTCAAACTCCATAAACAAACACCAAACAAACATCGTTTCGGCCTGATTTTGTTCAAAATGACATCACATCAGTTTGTTCTTTAATTTCGAAGTTTATCAGGGCCTTTAGAAATTAAAAGACACACACTAGCAACATAATAATCACTGCAATAATGATCCGATCATAGACTCTTAAGCATTTGCCCAAACACTTTTTTTTTGGCAACTTTTTTTTTTTTTTTTTTTTTTTTTTGGCCAGGCAGTGTATTCTTGTTCAGTTTGATAAGTGCTATCTGTATTGTGAGTGGCAGTGGGTCGATTGCTGTGTGTCTTTGTGTGTCCACACAGAGAAACCGGTGAACGCAGACCAGCAGGAGCGGACTCTTCTGAAGGGCGTGTTCAGCGTCAGGAAGGGAAAGACTCAGCTCCATAAATGGGCTGAGCGGCAGGTCATCCTGTGCGGGACCTGTCTTATCGTGGCCTCTGTCAAGGACAGTCTGACCGGCAAGATGCACATCCTACCCCTGGTCGGGGGGAAGGTAGGGGTATACACACACACACACACACCAGGCTCCGAGAACAGATAACAGAGAGCAGATGCATCAACACAGCTGCGAATGAATGAGGATGAGGAGGGAAGGGAGTGAGACGCATGCCAATCAGACATATCTTTTTAGCGTTCGTTAAAGTTGGCATGAAACAAAAGTTGCGATAGTCTTTTCTTCCCTATTGTGATGGATATCTGAGTGAAAGAGGGAGGTGAGGTCATATTGATTTAATGATTAGGAGGGCACATGCATTTTAAAAACTAACGATGTGCACGGATCAGTCATTTACAATAAACGCTGCAATATTCCATAAAAAACAAGAATTCTCCATTTTGATTTCGCTGTGACTTTAAAGGAATATTCTGGGTTTGCGGCTGCATGTATATGGACAGTATGTGTGGCATGCTGTCAAATACCACAGACAATACTTTGAGCATGCAATCATTTCAGTTTCAATTTACAGTAATACACTTCAAGAGGATGTCTAGCAGTCGAGCAGCCCCGAGGGTTTAAAAGCAGAAATGTGTTTTTGTTAAAGCCCTTACATGAATTCTTTTTGGTTGTGAATTTCAAAATTGTCTTTTGGAGGCAGAAATGGTGGAGAAACTTCTATTTATTTGTTACTCTTGTAACTCTTGTGGAAGATAAGTCTGCTTATTGTATTGAATGTGCATTTAAAGGGTTAATTCACCCAAAAATGAACCGTATGTCATTAATGACTCACCCTAATGTCGTTCCACACCCGTAAGTTCATCTTCAGAACACAGTTTAAGATATTTTATATTGAGTCCGACAGCATATCTGCACACTATACTGTCCATGTCCAGAAAGGGAATAAAAACATCAGCAAAGTTGTCCATATGTAATAGCAGATAGTTAGTTAGAATCTCTTGAAGCATCGAAAATAGGGTGAGTCATTAATGACGTAAATTTCATTTTTGGGTGAACTAACCATTTAAATTATAATTGAATATTAAAAAAAACTGGACTTGATAATATACTAATGAAACAAACTGCACTTAAATATGGAAGCTTGTTTCCACCACAGAATAAAACATTTTAAAAATTGCAATTGTAAAAATTGCAAAAAATCTCACAATTGTATGATAAAAAAAATGCGGAAACAAGCTTCAATACTTTAGTGTACTTAAGAGGGTACACTTTCATCCCTGTTTCTCAATACAATCAAGTACTCTTCTAAAAAGTAATTTTACTTCAAATTTTACTTTAAATCATTGTTTTAATTATCATTTGTCATGCTTAAAAAAGAAGTACATTTATATTGTGTTGACTAACATACTAAAGCACATGTAATTGATTATAATTTGAACTGTAGTTTATTTGATGTTACATTTAATATATTTTAAATGTACTAAATCGCAACTTTATAATTACTTACATATTCAAGTTTCAATAGAAATGACATTAAAGTATATTTTAGCTGGCCATAAATGCTTGTCAGTACATTCAGCAGTGCACTTTAACCATATTTAAAAGACAATAGAAGTCATTATAAAATTATATAAATATGTGCTTAGAGAGTTAGTTCACCCAAAAATGAAAATTAGCCCATCATTTACTCACCCTCAAGCCATCCTAAATGTATATGACATTCTTCTTTCAGATTAACAAAAGTTATATTTTAAAAGTCTTGGCTAATCCAATCTTTATAATGGCAGAGATTGTTGCTCTGTTTTGAAGTTCATAAAAATGCATCTGTCCGTCAAATAACGTGCTCCACACAGCTCTGGAAGGTTAATAAATGCCTTTGGAAGTGAATTGATACGTTTGTGTAAAAAAAATCAATATTTAAAACTTTTTTAATTAAAGTTCCGGCCAATTGCCTTCTGTAGTCAGTTTATGGAAAAAGTGTTGAAAGTGCCTCTGCAATTCAAAGGCTTACATGACCAGTTACGCTCGTCAGACATCGCGAACGCATCTTGAACTCCGAGAAGGCACTTTCAACACTTTTCCACGGAAGGCGATCGGCCGGAACTTTCATAAAAAAAGTTTTAAATATGGATATTTTTCTTACACAAAAGCAACGATTTGCTTCAGAAGGCCTCCCAGAGCTGTGTGAGCACGTTATTTAATGGACAGATGCATTTTTATGGACTTCAAAAACAGAGCAACAATCCCTGCCATTATAAAACTTGGATTAGCCAGGCCTTTTTTAATATAACTCTGATTGTATTTGTCTAAAAGGAGAATGTCATATACACTAGGATGACTTTACGGTAAGTAAATCATGGGCTAATTTTCATTTTTGGGTGTCCTACTTAAATGGTCACAAAAAGTTTAAATAGTTGCATTTAATATAACATTTAAACTATAATGCATTTTCATTTAATTGCATTTCACACATAATTTAAGTTTCCAAAAGCATTTAGTTTGCAATTAAGTGTTTTCTTTTAAAGTGTATTATTTCTGTAATATCAGAGAAAATAAAGAGTTGACGTGCTCCTTTCTTGGCTCAGGTGGAAGAGGTGAAGAGGAGGCAGCACTGTCTGATGTTCAGCTCCGCTGGTCCGCAAGCCCAGACCTACTACGTTAACTTTGACACGCTGGCCGACTACCAGCGCTGGCATCGGCAGGCTTCTAAAGTGAGTGAATGTGCTTTATCTAATCTAGGCATGCATTAAGATTTCATTAGGAAACCCACAGTGATTCAACTGCGGGTCAGAGTTTTCTCGTCTATCACTTTTTCAATAAAAACCTGTCAAAGATTGTACATGTTTGTGTTTTGGGTACGAAGGAACACACACCGTACCTACCGCCTGTAGTGAACAGCTTTGCTGAAACAGCTGTCTGTGTTTTCATTTGTGCTTTAAACACACACATTTATTGTCCCGAACTTGTTTGTTTGCATTGTGTTTCTTTTTTGTTCGGCTTCCCTGCGCTCTGTTAGTCCTCATTTGTCTTAATCACCTAATTAATTGGCATTCCAAACTCTGGCTGTGTCTCTGGAGTCTAATGAGGTTTGACCATCTCTGGAGAGCACAGCTAACTCCCCTACACCAGAAACGTCCTGAATAATGCAAAACGCATTCTGAACGATTGTGTGCAAGGGTGATCCTGAGGTAAAGGGCTGTTTGAGGTGGCATGATAGATGAGAAACAGAGCGTGTGTGCGTGCGTGTGTGTGTTTGTGCATCGCTACGGCCACTGTGCTGTGAGGTCTGACTGTCTCAGTAATAAAAGAGCCTTTTAATCCAGTCCAAATCATTGTTGACTAAAGCTAAAACTGTTTTTTTTTATTAATTTGAAATAAAGCTGAAATAAAATACAAATATTAGATGAATGCCTTGTCAATAAACTAGGGGGAATGAGTCTCTCCCCCTCCCCCCAATCATTAAATTGTAAAAAAAAAAAAAAAAAATGAAGCTAAATAGAAATATATAAAAAAGTTAATTTGAATAATAGTACATAAATAATACCTAAATAACACTTGGCCAAGTCAGACATCCAGGTCAGTGGCATTTTTTATTTTTTGCCAATAGAAACAAAAAACCTCATGTTCAATCATGTTCAAACCTCTTAAAAAATCTACCAATTGTATGGTTTAATAACTTTGCTACATCAATGTCAAGTGGTGTGACTTTAGTAAAACAGCAATACAGTTTTTTTCCTTACACCTTGAATACATTTCTGAATACATTTTCAGAGTTTGTTTGTGGTACTATTAGTAATATTGTCAAGCAACACTATAATAATACAAGATTAATACCAAATGATATCTGTTTGACATACTTTTCAGCCTCTTATTGACTCTTTTACTTTTTTCTTTTTGACTAAATGACAAATTTTAGTTTAGACATTGAAAACGTGTTCATCATTGAAGACTTGTATTCTGGTAAATGTCTACACTCTAAACAATTCAGGGTAAAAAAACAACCCAATGTTTGGTCAAATATGGACTAACCCAGCAATTGGGTTGTCTTAAGCAAATATTTAACCCAACTGCAGGATTAAAACAACCCAATCGCTGGATTAAAACAACCCAATTGCTGGGTTAGTCCATATTTGACCCAACATTGGGTTAAAACAACCCAACATTTTTTAGAGTGTATGAATTGTGTTTTATGAATATATATTTTACATTAACGTAAGAGATGTAGACACAAAAACATAAGCATGACATCATTGACCCTTAGCATTAGTCCATCCCACACATCCATGTGAATTAACCAGCATGCTCAGATTTTGTTCCAGTGATGTAATGACAGTGTGCTTCATTTCCCTGATCTGAGTTTGGCTCACGCTGCAGTGCCTGAGTGATGTCACCACTGAGCTCTTCAGCCATTCTCAAGCAGTGTTTTTGCAGCTTTAAAATGTCTTTGAATAAGCCATGTTTTAATGTAGACGATAAAACAAGGTATATAGTCATTGTTATATAGATTGGAGACTGAACACAGCCTACATTTAGGCTGTATTTCTTGATGAACATATAATATATACACTGATGAGCCAAAACATTATGACCACAAGGGAAGAAAATATCATTGATCATCTCCCAGTCCAAACAAGCCACATATTAAGGTCTGAGTAGATTAAATGTTAAGCAAACAACCAGTTTTCATAATCAACGTATTGGATGCAGGAGAAACGGCCAGGAATAAAGATCTGAGTGACTTTGGCAAGGCGACTTGGCCAGAGTATCTCTAAAGCGGCAAGGCTTGTGTGTTGCTCCCGGTCAACAGTGGTCAGAAATTGCTAACAGTGGTCCAAGGAGGGACAAACCACAAACTGGTGACAGGGTGTTGGGTGCCAAAGGCTCATCGATACCCAAAGGGCAATGAAGGCTATCTCGTCTGGTCTGAGCCAACAGAAGGTCTACTCAAGCACAAGTCACACAAAAGTTGATTCATGGCAATGGGAGGAATGTGTCACAACACACAGTTTCTTCACACTCTGCTGTGTATGTGGCTGCGTTGCCACAGACCAATCAGAACTGGTCCTTGAAGGGAGTGTGACGCTCTGGCCAATGTTCTGCTGGGAAACCCTGGGTTTGGTTATTCCAAATGTGAATGTAAATTTGACACGTGCCACCTACCTACACATTGTTGCAGACCAGGTACACCCCTTCATGACAATGATGTCCCCTGGTGGAAGTGTTCTCTTTCAGCAGGATGATATACCTTGCCACACTGCACACATTGTTCAAGGAATGGTTTGAGAAACAAGATGAAGAGTTTAAGGTGTTGCCCTCCTGGCCTCAATCCAATTGAGCATCTGTGTGATGTGTTGAAACAAAAAGTTTGATCCACAAAAGTTCCACCTCACAACATACAGGACTTGAAATTTGCATGTATCTATCATGTATCTCAGAATATTGAGTTCTTAAGAAAGAAAAAGAAAGAAAAAACTAAAAATGTAAAAATTACCATTAAAAATTATTTAATGTATATTATTTACTATTTTGTTATGTAACTTTTGGTTGTCTTTTATAATCGTTTCACCTTTTATTCAAGCAATGAACCATTATAGCCAAAGGTCTTACAACACATTGCTTTTCCTATGGTTTTATGACATGCCTAACCTTATTTTGATATTACCATTATAGCATCATATGGATTTGTGTAGGCTGAAGCAGAACGGTGATCATGTTGATGACGTGTGCATTTTCACATTGTCATGTAGGTGGTATCTCAGACTATAAGTCTGGTGGATTTATCCTGCTACAGTCTGGAGGAAGTGCCCGAGTATCTCTTCTACTGCCAGGATGTCACACACCTCAACCTACGCCACAACTTCATGAGGCTGGACGGCCCTGGAGGACTCATCAACTTCAACAGGTGAATTTACAGGATTCAGCTTTAGATGCTATTTACAATTTTCAGTGAGGTTCCATGATTGTTTGGCTGCTGTATAGATTGTGGTCAGAAAAGCAGCTCTAGGATTTAGAACAAAGCTGTAATTTATGTTTTCCTGCTAGGTGTACTTCAGAAAACGACCTTTCTAGAATGCTCTTTACATAATCACAAACTTGTGCATAAATTTAGGTTGTTTTTGTTTCCGTGATGATGCGGCCTCTCGCTGAGCTACCATGCACACACAGATGAGAGATATTTATTCTGTACATGCACTTATGTCAATGACAGCCGCTTCTGTGCAAACACGCGCAATAAGAGCATCACTAAATGGGAACTTACAGAAGGGATGATGCTATTGCACATTAATCATTAACTATGTTTATTGGTGTTTAAATCGTTATGATTATCATTAGATGGACCACTGGACACAGCAGTACTGTATGCAAAGTCCTTCATGTCTTTTGGAGTCCTTCAGGTGTTTTTCCCAGTCTTGCACTGAGGAGAGGCAAGTTACATCGGGCCACTCTGCCATAAAGCCCGAATGGTGGAGGGCTGCAGTGATGGCTGACTTTCTATAACTTTCTCCCATCTCCAGACTGCATCTCTGGAGCTCATCCACAATGATCTTTGGGTTCTTCTTTACCTCTCTCCCCCAGGCTCTTCTCCCCGATAGCTTAGTTTGCCTGTATGGCCAGCTCTAAGAAGGGTTCTTGTCATCCCAAACCTCTTCCATTTAAGGATTATGGAGGCCACTGTGCTCTTAGGAACCTAAAGTGCAGTAGAATTTTTTTTGTAACCATGGCCAGATCATTGCCTTGCCACAATTTTGTCTCTGAGCTCTTCAGGCAGTTCCTTTGACCTCATGATTGTCATTTGCTCTGACATGCACTGTGAGCTGTAAGGTCTTATATAGACAGGTGTGTGGCTTTCCCAATCAAGTCCAATCAGTATAATCAAACACAGCTGGACTCAAATGAAGGTGTAGAACCATCTCAAGGATGATCAGAAGAAATGGACAGCACTTGAGTTAAATATATGAGTGTCACAGCAAAGGGTCTGAGATACCTAAGACCATGTGATAGTTCAGTTTTTCTTTTTTAACCACATAATCCGCACCGGATCGTGGGCGGGGGCGGTTGACGCAAGTGGGCGTGTCTCTACTTATAATTACTTTTGTTTTATACAAACTGTTCAATCAACTATCACAAACTATGCATCACTTGAAAGCTAAAACACTCAAGATTAATGTTCTGAACTAATTTTTGCAATAAATACACCAGATAGAAAAGGGTTAAATGAAATGCTAAAGTAGTACCTATTTTTATATTCGCATAATAAACGCGGAACTCATCTTTCATCTCCTGACGTTCAGATCAGATCGGATGAACAGCATACATGTCTGTGTAAGAGACCACTCTTCAAAATTCATCCCACTTTTTAATCCAAAACAACGAAAAAATGGGGAGAAAACCTAAAAAATCCCCCCCCCCCCAGGTCTCTCTCCTTCAATCACAGGCTCTCTGAGGATACATGATAGGAAGGGAGCATGTTACTGGCTGCTAAAGCTGTCAGTCAAATGTGCCCATGCTTGTCGTTGGGTAAGCCAGTCAATGCCTAGCCAATGCATAGCCAGCATATATTTGATTGATGGATGTAGTAACGAATCAAAAGACATTATTTTGCACAGTGTTTGTAAGATATGCGCTAAGAAGCATTGATGAATACAGCTTGTTCTTAGCGTCTCCATAGTATCCAATAGTATCCAGCACGGCCTGCCAGTGTAAGCACACACACTTAATGGACACATGCAGACTAAATGACAGATTGTTTTCATCAACTAAATGAGTTTTTTTTACACTTGTAAATTATGTAAATAGTTGCTTTAGTTTTCAGGGATTGCAAATGCATTAGAATTAGCAGTTTATTGCAGATTCATTTGAATAAAAACTACTCTTTACAATTACAAATGTTCTAATATAATTAGCCTTTTTTGAAAGGACGCCTAGTCTTTTTTTGACATAAAAGCTTACAGAAACTACATTTTTGAGAGGATCGTCCTCAAATTTTAATCAAAACATGATCAGACATTCAGTTTTATATTTGTTATTTTCAGGGCCTGAAAATTAAAATCTCATATTTTTGCCATAAGGGAATAATAATTTAAAAAAAAAACGTGAGTCACTTACATGCATATTTCCCCTTTGTTTTAATCTGTCCCTATACTATTTTGAGTTAGTGATCACCTGGATTAGACCTACCTATATTGTATATAGTCTTCACAGGCAAAGTTGCTTTAAAACGAAATTTTAAAGCAACTTTGCCTGTGAAGACTTTTTCACAGCTCTTTTGCCACTCAGTCCGACTGAGGGAGTGTGTTCCAGCGGGAAAGTGATGTCAATGCATACCCCTTATAAACTATCAATCAAAAGACAGAAGGCAAGTGGTAGATTGTGTACAACAGTTTTTGATCTTAGAAATGTGTGTATCAAATATATTACAGTAGGCTTTATAGGGTTAAGCATCTTAATCCTTGTTGATTTTGAAGTGAAATATAACTCAGACATTTTGCCTCCTGTAAGAAGCTTCTCTGCCATGTTACTACTCGAGAGAGCTTTCACACATGCTTGCTCCATTACGCCTCTCCATTCTCGTCTTTTCTCCCTCTAGCTCCCCCCCCCCATCTCTCTCTGCTCATCTCAGCTGTGACATATATTTAGTAACTGTGTGTGGTGGGTGGTGCAGGATGCGTAGGATGGTGGTGATGATGATTTTGGTGGTGGGGTGATGTGTGTGTGTGTGTGTGTGTGTGTGTGTGTGGGCGCGTGTGCGTGAGAGGGGGGTGAGAGCTCAGCATATGTTCTGAGTCAGGCTGCCACCTCTATGGCTGTGTCATTGCTTTACCTTCCGTCCACATCAATCATTGGCAGGCTCAGTCTTAACATGCACATCTGACCACATATAGCTGCAGCTTCTGAAATGTAGGTTTCGTGCTATAAACATTTTTGTGTCGCTGGAAGATTCCTCGCTCAGGGGTGTTTGTCGTGTCAGGCAGTTGCTCTGGGCTGATGAGCGCTCTTTAGCAGTCATTCGTCCATGAAGAGCCCTGTCTGACAGCGTCATTTGCCTGTGGTAACAAGGATACAAAGGCCATTGAGCCAGTTAAAGGAAAAACAGTGTGGGAAATTGGGCAGGAGAGACCAGGACGAGCATGCAATGATGTCATTTAGTTTGAAACCATACGATGCAATATGATACTACTTTATTAATCCTCAAAGGAAAATTAAGCTGTTACAGCCGCAAAAACACACACTACCATTGTAAAGTATAGAGTTTGTATGAATGTTTTTTTTTGTTTTGTTTTTTTATAGAAAGAAATTAATACTTTTATTCAGCAAGGACACATTGAATTGAATACAAGTTACAGTAAATACATTTATAATACAAAAGTATTTCTATTTTAAATAAATGCTGTTCTTTTAAACTTTATATTCATCAAAGATTCCTGAAAAATGTATATATTATACATTTATTTTCCACAAAATTATTAAGCAGCAACTGTTTTTCAACTGATATTAAAAAGGAAAAATGGGAAGTATGCAGATTTTATGTTTTTGAAAGCAGTCTCTTATGCTCACCAAGGCTCCATTTATTTGACTGAAAAATACAGTAAAAACTGTAATACTGTCAAATATTATTACAATTAATACAATTTGTTTTTATTTGAATATATTTTAAAATGTAATGTATTCCTGTGATCAAAGCTGAACATTCAGCATCATTACTCCAGTCTTCAGAGTCACATGATCCTTCAGAACACATTCTCATATGCTGATTTGCTGCTCAAGAAATGTTTCTTCTTCTTCTTATTATTATTATCAATATTTAAAACGACCATGCTGCTTAAAGGGGTACTTCAGCGCTGGGAAGATGAATCCGTATTTAAACTGGGTCATTAATGTAGTAGAAATGTGAAATTATTTTTGAATTTGGTGCCTTCTAGACTGAGAAAAGACTGAAAAGTCTCATGGGGATGAAAGACTACAATTCCCAGAATGCTTCGCTGCCCTATGAGGCCACTCCCAAAGCCACCGCTACTGGATTACTGTGACTGAGTTAGAGAACAGACAATTAAATACTGAACGTGTCTGTTCAATACAATGAGTCAGCGCGTGAGTGTCACAGCACTAACGCTGCAGGAGTCAGATTACATTTAACGTCATGAATGAGCTTGTGATGAGAGCTGAGGTAACGATCATTTGAATATATTCCAGGGTTTCTAATGTTCTTGTCCTTGTGTCTATTGTCATGCCAGCAACATTGACTGAAGGTCTTTGATTGATACCTCGAATAGTTATGTGATGGCTGTATGGTTAATTTTTTTTTAATAATTGCTGACCTTATCTACATTTAGAGAAGCAGTTAAGCAGGCTTCTAAAGACTTGCTTGCCCTCTAAATGCATTTGTTGTAAGTCCATTATGCATAAGTGTTTCTCATGTCTCATGATAGAGTCATACTGTATCATCAGGAAATAACCTTGTCCATTAAGAGCACTGAATATTTCCGCAGATTTGCCCAGTTGAAGAGCTTGAACCTTTCTCACAATGGGCTGGGCGTATTCCCGGAGTCTGTGTGTGAGATCCTGACACTGACGGAGCTCTATCTGTCCTGCAACGGCCTCAGTGCCATCCCGGCCCGCGTCGACAACCTCCAGAGGTCAGTGCACATTACACGACTTTACTGTGCACAACACACCATCTGCGGCTGCTCTTTTGGGTGGATTTTAACCAGCCAATATGCTGTTGTTTGTTTGTTGCTGTAGCTGATATCAAAAGAGAAAATGTGCTTTAGTTACATTTCTAAAGTCACTGATCCTTTTTGTTGCAAAAATGGCCTCTCTTTTTGTAATCCGCTCAACATTTGTAAGTGCACAAATGCGCCTTGTAGGTCATTTGAAAAACATTGCACAGCATAATGAGAGTGATTATGGGTTATAATCTAAATAATTGTATGATTGTATTTTAAATATTCAGTGCTTTATAACACCTCTGCTCCTGCAATGACAGTCAGTGTGGTGTACCAAAGAGCCTGTCAAGCAAAGTTATTTTTCCCCCTAAATGAGCCAGTAAAATGCATGAAGTTCAGCCGTGCATATTATGCTACCAGATTAAATCAAGCATAAAAATCAGCCTAGTTTTACTTCTCGCTGCTCAGCTTATATGAGGTGCTCTAAGCATGCAGGAGGCTTGCAGTGGAATCTTATTGGATAGTGCTGACCATATCTGTCAATATTAGTGTCCTTAAAATCAGCATCAGATTATATATTAAGTGAGTGAAGTGCATGACTACAAGAATACAATAACAACAGTCTTTAAATATAACACTTAAGAAAACTCAGGAGAATCAGAATACACAGTCACATGTATAAATGAGGATGGACAAAGAAACATGCATTTACACCCAAGTTTCTGTCTAAGTCAAACAAAGGGAAGTAATAAGGACACAGCTGAACAGAATAACTGATCAATCCGTAACTACGGAGACTAATGAGAACTTAAACAGGCAGGCAAGAACATGAACATGACAACGCCCCCCTCTGGAAAGGTGTGCCATAAGGACATGCCGTAAGGTCCAACTGAGGAGGGACGGCAGGGGCTCTGGAGGAGGATGAGGAGCTGGCAACGGGCTGGCCACGGTTGGAGATAAAGGGCAGAAACAGCCACGGAGGTACATGTGGTGGGAGGAGCCAAGGAGGAACAAGGATCAGTCTGGATGACATCCCTCAGACAACCCATGGAGGAGCCAAAGGAAGGAAGAGGCATGGAGGTGGACTCAATGCCATGGGGACGATGGATGAAGAGCCCAATGCGCAGGCGAAGCGCAGATGATCTAAAATGAGTTTGCATGCTTAGAGGGTGGAGCCGGACAGAGCCATAGGGCTTGAGAGACAGAGCATAGCGGATGGCTCATAAGTCCGTGGCGTTGATCGGTGATGTCCGACCAAGGTGGAGCCAGAGGATTGGGAGGATTGAGGGGGCCCGGTGAAGCCGAAAGGTCGCGGCTAGTCCCGGCTGGAAACGCAGGAGATTTATAGAGGATGGGCGATGTTGTCGGACTCGCACCTAGTCAGACGTGGTTTGAGGCTCAGGCTCCGGGACGATGGCTAGCTCAGTCAGGTTCTCTGGTTCTTGCATCGCTGCAGGCCTAGGCTCTCCGCAGCAGGGTGATGGCTGGTTGGGCTCTGGGTCACGTGCTGGAATGGGAAGTCCTCCGGTTCACCGCTGGCAAGTCCATTTTGATTTGCAAGAACCACACTCAATACGAGGGTCCGTTCTTCTGTAACAGGTAGCTGTGGTGAATGAAGTGCACAACAACAGGAATATGATAACAACACTGCTTTAATATAACGCTTAGGAAAACTCGGAAAACACAGTCACTTGTATAAAGAAGACCAGAAAAAGGGACAGAAACTCGGGTATAAATGCATGAGGCAAACAAAGGGAAGTAATCAGGACAAAGATGAACAGAATAACTGATCAATCAGTAAAACTAATGAAAACTCAAGCGGGCAGGCAAACAGGGAAATACTAACGGTATGTGAAGCACAGGGATTCAGGAACAAACATCCGAAACTGGAATACACATGAGATGGTAGGAGAAATAAATAAACACAAGCATGTTAAACTGACAAAACAGTGAACAGACAGAAATCAGGATTTAAATACATATACAACCTAATCAAAATGAAACCGAACAGGTGTTTGGAAGTTAGGGGCTAAAGAAAATAATTAACACACTGGGAAACTAACTAGGAACTAAACGGGAAGGGTGTGAAAACAAAACTAAAACAGAACATAAGTTACATTTAAATTACATTATATTATATTGTTATTGTTATTATCATTCATAAATGTTAATTTATTAAAGCAATATTTTATGAGAGCACATAACATAACAACATAGCACATAACATGATATAAGGTTAATTTTGTTTAAGCAACATCTTATGATAGGCCATGCATTCTGCATAATATATAATATAATTGATATAATTAATATAATATAATATAATAATATAATATAATATAATAAAGATTAATTTCTTAAATTAACATTCAATGAGAGGCCATTCATTTTGTGTAATGTAATATAATGTAATGTAATTTTTTAACATAACATAATTTATGATTAATTTTTAAATCAACATTCAATGAGAGGCCATTTGTTCTGTGTAAAACAATACAATACAATACAATACAATACAATGCAATAAATGTCTGATTATAATTTCACCAACAGTAATTCTGGATTGCCTCCACGAAACAGTAAAAATGAGTTAAGTAAATCAGAACACTGAGTGCCAATGAGCACGGGTGAACCGCTAGTGTTTCTTCTGGCTGTGCATCTGTTGTCTGTGGGATCTGCCACTGCAACAGTTCTCCCTGAGACCAGAGTTTGGCGCTGTGCCTTCCCGTCTTACTGGCAAAGTTCTGGTGAGATCACTGGAGGTTACACTCTTAGAAGAAAAGGTTCTATCGGCGCTACATATTTGGAACCCCTAAAAGGTTTTATATAGAAGTATAGTTAAGTATACTCCAAAGAACCTTTTATGCTTAAAAGGTTCTATAATGACAAGAAAGAAACCCTTTTGGCACTTAAAAATAATTCTATATAGAACACTTCCAAAAAAATGCATTTCTCATTTAGTATTTTAGTCTTGTTTCTAGTCTAAATATCTAAAAATTCTTAAATTAAGAAACAATTGCTAGACAAGTAAAAATTGTTGTCTTGTTTTTGTAAAAATAACTCAAAATTAAGAGTTTTTGCTTACAAAAAATACAAAAATAAGTAAGAAAAGCATTTTTTGCAGTGAAGCTTTTAGTGGTTCCAAATACATAGCACCAATAGAACCTTTTAAGGTTCTATATAGAACCTTTTCTTCTGAGTGTAGGTTATTGTTGGTTTATAATGTTATACAGGGTTTTCCCCGCATAGAGAATTACGAGACGGCCGCCTCAGTCTGTCGACCAAACTCAGACAGGCAGACAATTGCTCACCTTCAGCCTGTCGTGATAATCCGAAATGTATATCGTCACATAATCCTTCAGCAATCACTCTTGTATTATGATTTGCAGGAACAAAGTCATTTAAAGCCATTCCATAGCTGAATGTGTGGGACAAGGATGTTATATTAATATTATTTCCATCGTTAAATTAAAGTTGACGGAAACTGGTCTTCCCTCCGCTGCAGCTGTCAATAATCTCCGTTCATTATTCAAACTGAGCGTCGTGTTTGGTTACGACAGTCAGCAGGTAAAACTCTCCAAGATCATATAGTCCCATTATAATACTTGATCTGATCGGGGTTACCTCTTTTTTTTGACCATACATGTGTTTGCATCTCTGAATATAATATAATATAATATAATAATATATAATAAAGGTTCATTTATTAAAGCAACATTCTATGAGAGGCCATGCATTCTGCGTGAAATGTGATTATGATAGATATGATATGATTTGATAGATATGATATGAGGTTCATATATATTAAAGCAACACTATATGAGAGGCCATGAATTCTTATATATAAATATAATGCATTCTGGTAATTTTACTAGGTGGAGATGTTTTAGGCATAGAAATAGACATAATTACATTTATTAATAATTAAAATATTTATGCATTTTACAGTTAATAAAAAATGGTTAAAGGGGTGGTGAAATGCTGTTTCATGCATACTGAGCTTTTTACACTGTTAAAGACTTGGATTCCCATCCTAAACATAGACAAAGTTTCAAAAACTAATGTTGGACGTTTGATGGAGTATTTCTGTGTCAAAAATACTCCTTCCGGTTTCTCACAAGTTTCGGAGAGTTTTTTTCGAGTATGGCTCGGCTTGACGTCGACAGAGCGGAAGGTCCTTGTATGGGCCGTACGGGCTCTTCTCCCGGTAGGGTGCGCGCGCGTGACTGAGGCGAGAGAGGAAATGCACGCCCATATACACTCTCAGCTGCAGATCCACTCGTCCGTGAACACTAATGTCGGTTATAGTCTGCGCCGCGCTCCACTTTATTCCTATGGGTGACGTCGAGCGACTTCAACGCTTCAGCACAGCATTCCGGGAAGGCAGCGCTGCATTTAAACCGATTTGAACACAGAAATGACGGGAAGCTTCACAACATCGCTTCAGTCGCGTCGCAAAGTGGATTTCCACGGCCACTGCTGTCACAGGACTTCACCAAATCATACCAAAGAAGTGTGTTTTTGACAGAGCGGTCCCAGCGATAAAGGTTCGGTCCTGCTTTGGAAGCAGCCGGTGAGTAAAACTGCTTCAAATGTCTATGCTGTTGGCTATCGTCGCGTGAGTAAACATCAGTAAACGACACCATCGCGTGCTTCGTAATTCAAATGCGCTAACGGTTCCTCTATTGGTGTTCTATGTATAACATTACACTAATCTGACGTGCAAAACCGTTTTACTTGCTACTGCTAAGGTCTAGTCGCATACTAAGTCCATAAACCGAATCATGTCCTCATAAACTGCGAGTAAACACACAAATGTTGACAGGCCACTAAATACAGTACATACCACAGAGACGGACGTCCTGCTGTTGCTGTTTCTCCTGTTCAATTTATTTCAGCTTCCGAATCTGATTCTGGATCATATCTGTATTATCTGAATCTGATCGATAGCCATGGGTTTCTCCACGCTTGAGGACGTCACCGCTTTGTGCGCACTCGTCATTCTTTAGCTCCGCCCACACGATACGCCTCCAGGTGCTCGTTTTTTTTCCGGAAAGACTCGGTACAGCCTATATTTCTTTTATAAATATGATAAAACTAAAGACTTTTCAGAGATATGAAGGATGCAATACTACTCTATAGGTACTCAAAATTGACATGAGATTGACTGAAACTGAGTGTTTCACCCCCCCTTTAAAATACAAATATAGTAATAAGTGTACGTGATATTTTAGATACGCTACATGGCTAAAACTATGTGGACAAAAGGTTGGGATCGGTAGCAAGGATAAAGCAATTAAAAAGATGATAACCTGAAAGTTTTAATGCGCCATCTATGTAATAAAAAGTTGTCGAACCCCCACAGCTATAAATATGAACAAATAACAGTATTGACAAAAATGTGAAAACCAGCTTCTTTAATATCATAGTAACCACTTTATCATTCTCCATATCTTTAAAGCCAGTCTGTTTGGCTGACTAACTGAATCTATTTCCTCTTCAGTTTACAGACACTGTGTTTGGATGGGAATCGCTTGGATTCTCTTCCAGAGGAGCTGGGCAGCCTCGTGCAGCTCTGCAGCTTGGGACTTTCCTTCAACGGTTTTCCTCACATCCCCGGCGTGGTGGAACGGCTCTGTGCCCTGGACAAGCTGGCGATGGCTGGGAACAGGGTGGAGACTCTGAATCTGTGCAGTCTGCTACGAATGAGTCACATTAAGAGTATTGATTTACGGTGAGCTTTTAGAAACATCTTCCTCTTTCTCTCTATTCATCTATCTATCTTGGTGCGTCACGCTGCCAGGCTCCTTCTGTTCCTCCTGTCTGTCACCTGTCTGTATATTATTACTCTCAGCTCAGACTTTATGCATAATGCAGGATCAATATACAATAGTAATGTAATCAGATCACCTATCAGTAAATCACAGAGTCGATAGCAGCACAGCTCTATTTGTTCTCACAGGTGGCCCTGTCGCTAGTCTCACGCAGCCAGACTACAGCATTCAAATCTGGGCCTCTTTGTAGATTATTTCGGCAAAAAAATGCCCATTTTTAAAGGTTGAGACCATCTGTCTGAGACATAAAGCATCCAGCCACAGTTCGCTGTTTTTGTATCATACCTCAACAATAGATAATAGGTGCAAAAAATAATAATTTAACGTTTGACTGATAAGTTGTGTAAAATGTAGTGTTGTAGTATTAGTACTCGAGACCGGTCTTGGCTTGAGGCCGTTCTTAAGACCATTTTTTTTGAAGGTCTTGGTCTTGTCTTGGCAGGGGCGTCGGACTGGGGGGGTAAAGGGTACCGAGTACCCAGGGCGTGAGGCTGGGGGGGGGGCCCTTTAGAAGTCAGTATGTCAGTAGTTTTCGATACATTAATCAGAGTGTGGCTTATTTTGTTTACGTTTTAAGTGTTTTTATGATAAAAATGCAATACCCCACCCATTGGTATCACTATGGTATTTGGTACGGGGGCCCAGCAAGATGGTTTGTACCCAGGGCCCAAAATTTGGTGCTACGCCGCTGTGTCTTGGTCTCGGACTTAGAGGACTCAGGATTTTATTTTTCTCCAAGACCAATCAAGACCGCAGCTGCAAGGATAATCACTAAATTGCTGGTGCATTGTCTGATTTAACATCATTACTGGGATTTGATGTTAAACTTACTGCTTAAAATGCAATCAATAACGTAATGTGATATCTTTTGTTACTGTGCTTTCAGGTTCAAAATCAATGCAGCATTGTCTCAAAAATGGCCAAAATTTATGTAAATGGACAAAAAATTCTGAGATTTTTTTTTATATAACAAAAAATATAAGTAAGCAATATCACAAGAGCAAGAGAGCTGTTTTCATGAATACAAGCGTAATTCCAAATAATATTGAATGTTCAATAAACAAGAAGTTAATATTAAATGACACATTTTAAACTGTCTTTGCTAATTCAGCAACGTTTCGTTATTAAATGAATCTGCTGCTTTGAACAAATCGGTTGAATAAATTATTATGTGAATGTTAAATTATGTTAATATTTTAATATTTAATTCATCTTAACATTATTTATGAAGGTGTAATTGTACCAATTGAGATGCAACTTCAGTGCCATGAAGTTATATTTATTCATTAAATGCAAGTCATTTCCCAGACAGTAGATATGGATCTTTTAGATGAATTTAAGGTGTGCTGGTCTGGTCTTGGTCTTGGCTCGGTCTCAACCCCCACAAAATCTTGGTCTCGATTTGGTATCAGTTTAGGTGGTCTTGACTACAACACTAGTGAAATGTGTATTTATAAACAGAATTAGAAACTGATCAAAAGTTTGGGATCCGCAAGTTCTTTTCATTCATAAAATTAAGCTTTTATTAAACAAGGATGCATTCAATTAAAATAAAGAAATGTATGATATTATAAAAAAATCTATTTCAAATAAACACCATTCTTTCGAATGTTCTATTCATCAAAGAATCCAAAACAAAATATTAAGAATATTAAATATTAAGAAGCACAACTGTTTTCAACATTTATGATAATATGAAATGTTTCTTGAGCAGAAAATCAGCATATTAGTTCTGAAAGATCATGTGACACTAAAGACTGACGTAATGATGCTAAAAAAATGTTGCTTTGATTATAGGAATAAATTACATTTTAAAATATATTCAAATAGAAAAGTCCTTTTGCAATAAATGTATCAACCTCAAACTTTTGAACAAATTTGATATCAGATTTAATCTGGAAAACTGATCTTTTT
Source organism: Pseudorasbora parva (assembly GCF_024679245.1). Taxonomy (NCBI): domain Eukaryota; kingdom Metazoa; phylum Chordata; class Actinopteri; order Cypriniformes; family Gobionidae; genus Pseudorasbora; species Pseudorasbora parva. Next base: position 9,070,575 of record NC_090172.1, on the reverse strand, counting down.
ATCTTCAAAAGTGTTATATAACACGTGGGGCGGCAGTGGCTCAGTGGTTCATGTAGGTTGGCTACAAACCGGAAGGTTGGTGTTCGATCCCCGGTTCCACCTGACCAAAGTGTTGAGCATGAGTAAGACTCCTAACCCCAGCTGCTCTCGACGAGCTGGATGATGCCTTACATGGCTGACAGCGCCGTCGGTGTATGAATGGGTGAATGTGAAGCAATATTTAAAGCGCTTTGGTGGCCATGGGTCTGTTTAAAGGCTATATAAATGCAGTCCATTTACCATATAGGACTTGCTATTTTTATGTGCAATATGCATCAAGACGGTTAGTAAACTAACAGTGGGCGATCTGTGGACCAACTGTCTGAGGTTTAGACTACCCTGTCGCTGTCACATTTGCTCTTCTCATTTTTAAACAGCCTGTGGTTTTGACCACAGCTCACAGTCTGTGACTCACCTGAGACCGAGAGAATGAGTGAAACAGGCTGAGGTTTGTGGATTTTCTGGGTCCTGACTGCACCTGCTGTGGATTAGAAATCCAGCCAGGCTCAGTATGCAGAGCTGAGAGCTGAGCTGTGGCGGGAACTCACACGGGGTCTGAAACACTCCCCGGCTGAGGCTGAGGGAAAGAGGGAGGCGTCTGTCACCTGAACCAGCTCAGAGTTTTTCTGCAGGATTATCCCACTGCTCTTGACACGAGTTGCCACTCAGATTCCTCGTATATTCACCGATCTCACGGGCAGAAAGTGTGCAAACAGCAGATGTGAGCTGGAATTTGAGTTCATGGGGGGCTGCCAGAAACAGAAAGGTTTAATGCCCTTATCATTTGGATGTGATAGTCATTAGCGAACTGTGACGTCTCTCGTAACGGGAAGCCTTTCAGTTAAGCTCCGTCTCAATAGATGGAAAGCAAGGGAAAGTAAATGAACCACTTTAAAGGTCATTTCTGGTTCCTTCAGTTCTGATCTGCATTTGCAAGTGTCAATGAAATATATATTTATATATGTCATATGTTGAAGAATATATTGTATATTTGCTATTATAAAGTATTGTTTTTATATATAACTATTTTACAAATACACACAACCAAATATTCCACCTATAATTCTTTTATTATATGTAAATCTATTATAAATTATATTTAACAAGTGTCTGTTTGGCACACTTGTTGCTTACTTGTCATGTCAGAATTACTACTACTAATATTAAATTATTAAATTATTTGCATTATTGCATAAGCAATGTAGGTTGCACAAGAAAAATATACAGTACAAACATATTTTCTGACCTTAAAATTATAACTGGATTTATTAATATAAGACAACAAGGAAAACTTCTCAGTGTTCAGTGTCTTGGAGCTCCAAGTTACTGGGAGTTATGTATCATATAAGTGCTTAATGATACAGCTATTTGACTACTGTTACCGTGAAATATTACTGAAAAAAACATTTGAAACTACATAAAAAAAGCCTAATTCACTTATCTATTTCAATATTACTCATGTACTTTCAAACATTTATTCCTGTAAAACAGAGCCCTGTGCACAACATGCAGAAAAATTGCATCAACGGTTATTAATAAAATGTTCTTTGTAGCCAATTAGTAAAAATGTGAGAACATTGTAGCCTATTAATTAGTTCTTATTTGAAAATCTAAGAAACTAATAAGTAGGCAAAAGCCCCAGGACACACCAAACCAACCTCTTGTTGGCTGCGTTTAGCTCAAAAAGCTGTGCTTGAACTAAAAGCGACTGTCAACTAGCGCATGTCTTTTGCGGCTGCATCTAAGTAAATATCTGTCTATATCAGCAGGTATCAATAGTCTATTTTTAACATTCAACAAGGGAAACTAAAACTAGGACTGCAGATGTACAAACTGTTCACAAAGTAGCACTTACCATTTTGAATATCAATCATGCTGATCACGTTCTTCATTCCAGTCTCCTCATGTTATTATGGAAATATTTGTGCATTCGAATGTTTAGGGAAGATGGCCTAAAATTATAACAGCCTCCTGTCTTTAAGGTCTTCTTTGCTCGCTCATCATTTTCACTTTTATTCTCAGCAAAAAACCCTTCCATCTGTATTTTTCCTGATTAGATTCGTGTTTTCCTGTAAGGATTCTTACCGGCTGACATACAGCTTGTCTTTTTGTGTGTAGGTTAAATGGCCTCCGCTGTGTTAAAAGTGAAACTCTGGAGCCTGTAAAACATCTCACCCAGCTAGACCTGAGAGACAACCAGTTGACCTCTCTAGACCTGAGCGCGGCCTGCAGTCTGGAGACGCTGCAGTGTCAGCGAAACCTGCTGGGATCCCTGACGCTGAGCGGCTTCACTCTGCGCACACTCCACGCAAACAACAACCGTGAGAACAAATAGAAAATATTCGACATCAAAAGATTTACAGACATTTTCATTTATATTATCGTAATCACTATTACTTGTCATAGGTCTGACCACGGTGAACATCTACCCTGTTCCCAGCCAACTAACACATATGGACCTATCATGGTAAGCATTTGATAAACTGACATATTTATTCTGTACCAAGCGGCAACCCCCTGCAGTTTCTCTTGAAGACAATACAGAAGTGACTTAAACTGCAATTCAACGACTGGCCGCTAGGGACCAATCCAGAAGGGAGCAGAATCTCATGGAGCCCCATGTTAAAATGCCCAACTTTACAGCATAACAAAAAACATGTTTACAGCCTGGTACAAATTGTGGATTTGGTCTATATATCTAATTTTGCCCTTCATGAAAACTGAGGGGGGTGAATTTCATTTGTTTTCATTTGTTTACATTATATAAAGCCTTAAAGTTCTGCATAATTAAGGGCGTGGCTACTTTGAGTGACAGGTGGATAGCCATTTGTCATCACCTCACCTCGGCTCCGCCCACGTCCCGCCTCTTTGCCTATTGTCAGTTAACCGGGAGTGATGTGCTGATAAAATGGCAACGGCCAGCTCGACCCTACTTTATGCTTCAAAACTGCTTTTCAGATTCGTATCAGTGACGTCACAAACACTACGGCATAATTTTTTACAGTCTATGTTCTGTACACACCATATTCTAATCAGTTGCAAAACTGTGTTTTTCTCTCCAGACTAAAAGTGAAAATTGCTTCACAAACTAAGCAACAACATTTTTGACCAATAATATTTCACAAGGACCTAAACATGTATTTTTGTTTGTGGTTGCTGATAGTTAATTGTATTTACATACATAACACCATAACCTCAACATTTTTACATAATGAGCAATAGTATCAGTAATAACAATGTGTAATCACAAATATCTCTATAAGTTAATTATATATTATTTATTCACTTGTTGTTTAGTAGTACAACTCTGTACTAGTGTTGCTATGGTCGAATAAAACTATAAAACCAATTGGGATACACTCCATTTTAACAGTGTAAAGTACTGAGTAATTTTAATTAACAAAATTCATTTATTATAAGGTTAGGGTTTATTTTAGGGTTAGGTGCATGTAATTATGCATAATTTACTATTATTACCAGTTTTGGGGGTAACGCATTACAAGTAACACAAGTAATCAGATAACTTTTTTTCAAGTAAATGAGTAAAGTACTTTTAATTTTACAACAAAATATCAGTTACTTTTTAAAAATAAATAAAGCAAATGACTTGTTTCCCATTTATTAACTGAATGCTGTCCTGTCCCTATATTAAGAGACATCATGAATATGTGTAGAGGTGTTGTGTGTGCTTTATAAACGTGATGGTTATTGTAGTTCTAGACCAGTGGTTCCCAAACTTGGGTACGTGAGGTGAAAGAGGGGGTACACAAACAGAGTTTTGACATTCATTTAAAGCCATAAAATGTATCCTTTTGCCACTAGATATCGCTTATTAAAAACAAAGGCATAGCTTGATGACGCCTTGATTTTGCGTGTTTTTATTGTCACAGTCAACGCTCCCGCTTCTTCTGTTCATGCGTATGTGGGATAAAGCAGTGCTGAGTGTGTTGAAAGTCATATTATAACGTTACTCTGTGCGTTCGCTCGGCAGCTACAATGAGACACCAGTTGCACACTGCAGTGAGTTAGAGCGATAGGCATGGTAAAACAGTGTAGCAAAACATGAACGCTAGGGCAAAACATGAACGCCAGGGCAAAACATGAACGCCAGGGCAAAACATGAACGCCAGGGCAAAACATGAACGCTAGGGCAAAACATGAACGCTACGGCAAAACATGAACGCTACGGCAAAACATGAACGCCAGGGCAAAACATGAAGCAAATGTAACCTCTTTTTTGCTGCTTTATATAAATAAGATATAGGTAGGTCTAAATCTGTGTGATCACTTATGTCCAGCCCTAAAACTTGTATAAGTTGTATCTTGTCAGTGTTTATTTAAAAACTTGAAATTAAGCAGAATATGCGATAATAAATATTGAATTGATGAGTTGTCAATACAATATATAACAGCACAATTTATAGGGTATGATTTTACTCCAAAATATTGACACAAAATTATAACCTCAAATGCACACTTCACTGCCAGGAGTTCAGTTGTTTCTGTGAATTGCAGCAATCCATTTGCTTCTCTTTTCTGTAGTCTTCAGCAGTCTGGAAAAATATACCTCAGATTTCTTGTCAAATCTATGTGTAAAGTCAACCTCAAAGCTCTTTCCCATTTTAGACGTGCTTTTTGTGGCATTCACGCTGTAAACCAATGCTGCCGTTTACCAATGCTTTTTGCCACTCAGTGGGCGTAACCGCAGAGACTCCGACCGACGGTGACATCACACACATACCCTCTATACGATAAATAATACTAAAATAACAATGCCCTTTACTTATTAGTGTACTTGCACTACAGCATGAACATTGTAATGTTTATCAGCCCATTTACAAGAGGCTCATTGCGCCGCAGTCACGTCCTTTACCCCGCACACTCTTGTACATTGCTAATGCTCTCATGTAATTAGCCTAAAGTTAATTCACTTCCCTCCTGCAGGAATCTCCTGGAATACCTGCCAGACTGGGTGTGTGACAGCAGGAAGATTGAGGTGCTGGACGTCTCCCATAATCTGCTGTCTGAGCTCCCGGCCAGGTGCGCGCATTTGCGTTTGTGTGTGTGTGTGTATGTGTTCAGACCCTCATGAACTGCATTTGCGTCTTCCATCTAAAAAGAAACTGTCCTGCTGCTCCGCCATTTCAGTATCATAATGTCAGCATTTTGTACTTATTTATTCAACAAAAATTGCCCGTTTGATTTGAATGATGTCGGTTAAGCGATTATGTGTCTGGCCAGACGGTGGATCTGAATAGAAATGGGACAGCGTTCATCAGCAGACGCTTGACGAGGCCACTCTGCTGTCTCAAAGCAAAGTGATGTAAACGCCAAGCAGATGAAAGTACCATTTCCCAGCTAATTCCACATTAACATTCAGTCATTTGCATCTGAAAGAGCTAAAAGCCGTGCACAAATGAGATAATATGTGGCTTGAAGTTTGTGTCCCATTTGAGACTGTGGGTGTTGCACTCTTTGCCGTGCATGAAAATGCTGTGTTAGTATTTTAAAAGAATAGTTCATCTTAGTTCATCTTAAAGGAGAATTCTGTCTCCATAAACGGTCATTGCATGGTTATATTTTCCTTATATTATGCTTGTCAAGCTCCAAAAAGCGAAACTTCAGCTGTAGATCTCAAATAGTAGTAGTAGTAGTACTTTATTGTTCAGCCTAAGCTGAAAATTGATCTTTGGTCTCGCCACACAATCACAGAACAATTTACAGTACACAACATCCAATAAATACATCTAACAATACAATACATCTACAATGACAAAATTAAAATATTCACATTTCTTATTATTCATTATTCAAAAGACTTATTGCGTTTGTAGAAGAAATATCATTCTTCATTGCAAAGTTGATCTAGGGTGCCAGTTTTTGGTTACAACAAATACAAGAACCTAATGTAAAACCAGGTTGAATTATATTTTATAGAAACAATAAGGTGTAAATAATATTTTTAATAGAATTTAAGTGAATAACTAATTACGTGTGAATGTTCCTCACACAATACTATTGTTTGGCTTCAGAAGACTTTATTTCACACTGAATTATTACAACAGTAATACTTCTTTATTTTGTAAAAAAAATCTATATATTTTCTAGTACAGTTTTTATTATTATTATTATTATTATTTTGTAGTCATTGATATCATAAAAGTTTTGGATAACTTTTACAGCCCTGCAAACAAGCTCAGCAAACCTCCGGTAACTTATGTATGTATGTAAATAATACTCTTACATGTTTCTTGAGCAGCAAATCATCATATTAGGATGATTTCTTAGAGGATCATGTGACGCTGAAGACTGGAGGAATGATGCTGAAAATTCAGCTTTGCCGCCACAGGAATAAATGATATTTTAAATGTAAATGGTAAATGGACTGCATTTATATAGCGCTTTTAACAGACCCTATGGCCATCCAAAGCGCTTTACATTTTTGCCTCACATTCACCCATTCACACACCGATGGCGATGTCAGCCATGTAAGGCACCATCCAACTCGTCGGGGGCAGCTGGGGTTGGGTGTCCTGCTCATGGACCCCTCGACACTTGGTCAGGTGGAACCGGGGATCGAACCACCAACCTTCCGGTTTATAGACAACCTACAAGAACCACTGAGCCACTGCCGCCCCGTATTCAGAAAACATTTATTTAACATTTTAATAATATTTCACAATAAAATAAATGCAACCTTGGTGAGCATAAGAGACAACTTCTAAAAACATTAAAACAGAATGAAGCAATGATGAATAAATAATGGTAGAACTTCAATTATTGTACAAACTATCCCTGTAAAGGTGTCTTGGCATTTTTTTGAGTTTCTTTCCTTATTCAAGCCTGAATATGTTTACAGTGTCAGACAGTGTTTTGTCTTTTGATGTCTCTCATCTTGTTCTTTCTCTATCCCTCCTTGCTGTCAGACTTCTTAGCAGTCTGAGTCTGCGTAAACTGCTGGCTGGCAACAATCGGTTGGAAAGACTGGCTGACCTGCTGGACCACATCCCACTGGAAACACTCGACCTGCAGCACAACAAGTTGCGAGAACTGCCAGAGAGCTTCTTCTACAAGGCCTTAAAGTAGGTCACTCCCTCCTTCTGTCCTCTCTCTGTTCCTCTTATTCTCCGGGCTGTTACACACACACACACACACACACACACACACACACACACACACACACACACACACACACACTCTCACTCACTCTCTCTCTCTCTCTCTCTCTCTCTCTCTCTCTCTCTCTCTCTCTCTCTCTCTCTCTCTCTCTGTTTTTCCTCTTTTTCTTGAAATGTCTTCATGTGACAGGTGCAGTGCACGCTGCAGCTGCGCCTCTCTCTGCTCTGTGGACCTTTAGCCCTGCTGCTTGAGCTCTTTATTAGACCTCCTAGCCTTTTACAGGAACTTATCAAACCAGGGCCCTCATTTATCGACAGTGCGTAGAAAAGGTTCTATATTTGTCCTACGAATGAAATTTAGAATGTGCCTAGATACAAGAAAATATGAATTTTTAAACGTGCACACACAGTTGTTACTTACACGAGTAAGCAATCATTGTAAATAAATCCCACATTCGTAATCAGCATTCGAAAACGCCTCCAATGAACCATATATGGTGACGCTTGCCTTTAAAAAACACGTGATTGTTTTTTCCTCACTGCAAAAATGCCAATGACATTTACCAACAACAAATTTGCATCACAAATGATTAGCACCTTAACCGAATGAAACCCTTTTCTATTTACATCATTACATTTTTTACATCATTACTTTTATGGCTCCAATTATGTTTGGGAATCTGGCGATGGCACAAAAGCCCCATTTTATTTCAGCTTTTTGAGGATTTCTGTAAGGTAACTGGATGTAGGTCAAAGAAAATAATTGCACCCATCATTTGTAACAGCTGTCTTTTATAGGGTTTGACATAAATGATGCATCGTGTTAATACTAAAAAATTATAAATTGAGTGTTTTATAATTAAAGGAAACACAGGACATATGTGGATTGCTTAATGCATACTGTGACACACTTAAATGCTTTTTATGCGTAGTGTCGCTATTGTAGTGTCACTAGATTCTCTGTGTAAGCATGCTCAGAGGTGTGCTTATATTTATACACATTTCTACATATAAGTGCAAGTTGGTAGATCCCACAATTTTCGTGAAACTGTTCTTATGCCCTCACTACGCACAAATCTGTGGGTACACACTGTTGATAAATGAGGGCCCAGGGAATTCTCTGGAAACTGCTCTTTGGAAATAATAATCACTAAATATATTTTCTATGGAAGATATATATACGTGTTGCAGAGTTGCAGAATCTACTAATAAAAAGTGAAGCGTCCAAATACATTTTAAGTTACTTAATTAGGCAGCATAATTTTAATTAGATATCAGATCATGTTATTTATAATTTAATCAGAGCTGTAGATATCAGACTCATGAAAAAAGAAATTAAAGGGTTAGTTCACTCAAAAATGAAACCGCTCCCATAATTTACTCACCCTCAAGCCATCCTAGGCGTATATGACTTTTTTTTTTCTTTCAGTCACACACGATCACAGTTATATTAAATAATATCCTGGCTCTTCCCTGCTTTGTAATGGCTTTGAATAGTGTCCATCCATCATCAGAAGTAATCCACATGGCTCCAGTGGGCTAATAAATCCCTTCTGAAGCGAAGCGATGGGTTTTTGTAAGAAAGAGATCTATATTTTAAACTTTATAACTATAATCACTGGCTTCTGGCAACGACTGTACACGTGTTCTTGAGAGAATCCGGTGATCAGTGCTGAAAGCCAGTGATTATGGTTAATAAAGTTTTAAATATGCATATTTTTCTTACAAAAACCCATCGTTTCACTTCAGAAGGTTGAAGTATACGTTGGGCTTAATATGCCCACCATATTGCGTAATTCAGATTCTAAATGAATAAAAATGACGATTCGGTCAATAATTTAAGCAGTGGCTATATGCATTAGTTAAAAATAGCAATAGATGCTATATTATTTACACTAAGTGAAAGTATAGCGATAGATTCTATTACACCATATCAAAATAGCAAAAATGTAAATAGTGTAAATAGTAGTTAGATGCTATCTATATTTATAAATGGTGGCAGATACTATTTGTACTTGACCAGATGAATATCAGTTTTGTTGTACATTAAACAGTATGAAATAATATTTCAGAGTGTAAATGGTTATATTTATTACAATTATTAAATGATTGCTGCCCTATTGGGACAATAAAGCCCTCCCTACACCTACTCCTAACCATAACTGATAAACACTTTATTATTATTAAACTCACGTTGGACAATTTAATTCAAATTTTTGGAATATTATCTTAATTTTTGCCTTAAATGCATTTACATTTACAGTAATTTACATTAAACGCCTTTCTGGTCTGATATGTAATGGGGGAAAGGGGAGTAAAGTGAGTTGGTCGGGTTGGGTCGATTTGCATCCTAATTTTCGCCACATGCCTCACCCCTACACTCCTGTTGACAATCCGGTAATTTTGTCTGGCCCAACCAGATATCAGTGGGCGGAGTTAGTGTAAATGGCCTCTACCAATAAGGCATTTTTTTTTGCACCTAGTCTAAATAGACACTCTGATAATCTAAATGTACCCTAACATTCACAGTCAGAATTTGTCAGAAAATATGCAATTACCTAGCCTGACAAGCCAGACCCACATCAAGATGTTTGGTCTGGAAACTCACCATAGACAGGGCTCAATCCGAGGGGCGGGATAAACGGTTGTCTTTCAAACTCCCTCTGCACGCGATAGGATAGCGCTACAACCAACCAGAACAACGAAGGTGAAACAGAGCTTGTTGACAGATTAAACTTTTGCCGTATCCGGTCGGCAAAACTCAGAACACATCTTCCCTTCTTAAGAATGACATCAGTGCCGTTCTTTTCTCAGAGAAAAGCTTAACTCCAAGTCTTCCAGAGTCGCGGGCTCACGGCCAAAGCTGATTCGAAAGATCGCCGTTCGCCAGTTTCTGTGTTTACTAGAAGCATGCAAAGCACAACTCGGCCCTCATTATGTTAAGCCCCGCCCACCGACTCTATAACCGATGTGATTGGCCCAACCAGAGATGGGCTTTTAACAGCTCAGAAGTGTATTGAGAGTTGCTGTGGGGTGTAACAGAAAACTAATATAACTAATAGTGTTACATATTACTGTTGCCAGGCAGTTAATATTACTTTTGAAAGGAGTTATGAATGAAATATTTTTAAGTTAAGAGCCAAACACTGTATTTGGCACAGTGTAAGTACATGTGCTGTGCATAGAGTAACTGACATGCTTCTACATAGACTCTCGTGGATATATAAAGGAGGATATGGCTCAATGAGACACAGTAATATGAGCCAGAACAGCCCGCAGCTCTTCCATTTCCTGTGGGTTAATTTATTTGTCAGCCATTAAGCATCTCTAATGTTGAAAGATAAACTGAATCTCTAAGGCTTTGCTTGTATCCAAGATTATGGTTTATAAACAATGCTGTTTAAATTAAGAAGAAAAAAACTATATTCACCAAATTGCTTTTCCTTTTTCTTCTTGTCTACTAGTTTAAAGTATCTGAATGTGTCTGCCAATGCACTGGAGACAATCCCGCCGAGCAGCCAATCAGAGGAGAGCCTCAGCACCCTGCAGGAGCTCTATCTCACAGGAAACAACCTGAATGAGAACTGTGCTGCTCTACTGGTGGGACATCAGAACCTGCGGGTCTTGCATATGGCTTATAACCAGCTGCTGTCCTTCCCTGCTAGGTACCTATACTTCACTGACACTGATATACTTCCATCTACATCACTCAAGAAAGATCGATGATTATATCTGTGTAAATCACCCTTATATTTTCAGCAAGCTCAGTAAGCTGGAGGTCCTGGAGGAGTTGAATCTGAGTGGGAACAAGCTGAAAGCGATCCCCTCCACTGTGTCCAGCTGCAAGAGACTGCACACCCTCATCGCCCACTCCAACCATATCAGCGTGTTCCCAGAGGTCCTCAACCTCCCAGAGATCAAGGTCAGTGTGCGTTTGGGTGACATATGATGACCAGGGCATGTGAAAGCCTGCCCATAAATATTGTAAGGATATTAAGGTCAACCACACAATCAACAGGTGGCAGTGACAAACAGAAAGCAGAAAAAAGATTCCAATGTAATCCAATTTTAAATGCATGGATAGATAACTGCAGTAATTTAGGTTACAAAAACAAGTTTATTAAGTATCATGCATTTTTATAAAGATGATTTAATGCCTGATATGAAAATTTGTGAGTAAAACTACAACTTTAAAATGTAACTTACATAGACAGACACACTGCACTTTATGTTGATTTACTGTAACTGTTACTGATCCCTCTTCACACTGATTGTTTTTGTATGCATATATCTTTTGTATCTTTCATCTAAAGTATTCTTTGGTATAAGTTTTATTGCACAGTACACACACACACACACACACACACACACACACACGCACATATATATATATATAAAATGTACATATAAATGTGGTCAGATGTATTGGCACCCCAGGTAATAAATATGATCAAGTCCCCCTGGTATGCTAAACCTAAATATGGATGGTAGTATACTTCAAATATATTTTATTCATAAAATAATTCTAGGGGTGCCAATTATTGTGGCCAATAAATGTGATCCCCCTATATTTGTTTCTTTAATGTTTTAGAAAGGCAGCATTTAGTTGATCAAAAGCAGAGCAAAATCAGTAGCATTGCTAAATATTAATGCAATTTGAAAGAACTGTTTTCTATTGTAATATATTTTTATTATAAAAATTTGGCAAAGCAGAATTTTCAGCAGCCACATGATGATTCATTTAAATGCTAAATCTAAATTTAAATAGTGAGAATATGAAAATTAGTGATGCTAGTGATGAACTTTTAAACCTACATTTCTCTCAATGATTTAGATGGAACATTTATATTTGTTAGATTCAATATTGATATTTTTTTAGATATAAGGTTTATGTATTATTTAGAATTTTATTGTGATTTGTATTTATTAAAAAAATGGGAAAAAAATTGAGACCACTTAACATTGATTTCTCAATGTTAAGGGGTGTCTCTTAACTTTTTCCAGAGCTATATATATATATATATATATATATATATATATATATATATATATATATATATATATATATATATATATATATAAATAACTTAAGTCTGACAAAATTGAATAGTTCCCCCCCAAATCAAACAAAATGTTGTTTGTTGTGGCCTGCCGTTTATTACGCACAAATATTTTAAATTCACCGTTTTGCATGAAGTATTCGTCTGCTCTTTGTGTAGTTGGTAGATGTGAGCTGTAATGAGCAGACGGAAATCCTGTTGCCGGACTCTCTGCCTTCCACACTGCAAGAACTGGACCTGACCGGCAACAGTAGCCTCATGTTAGAGCATAAAACGCTCAACCTCTTCAGGTGAGGTGCTACAAACAGCAGTCCTCCAGACCTGTCTACACTCATTATGCAGCTGATGAACTCAGACCCAGGTGGTTAATTGCTCTTCGTCTTTATCTCCCCCACATGTCTCTCTCCTTCTCTCTTCCAGTCACATAAGTACACTGAAGCTGGACCAGAAGCCAGCCGTGACAGCAGGAGACGCACAGGGCACCTCTACCCTGTGGGATCATGGTTACGCTGAGATGTGTGGTCAAAGAAACAAGTGAGCAACACCTGGAGACATGAGAGTCAAAGATTAGGAAAGAATGAGTGTGTTTGGTTAAAGGAAGCTCCAGAATACCATATATTATAGATTGAGGATATATTGGCTGCAGTAAAACTTTAGGGTAGCCAACATGATGTTTAATGAATTATTGGTTTATTTCAAATATTAAGCTTCAAAACTCAAGACTTGCTACATATATAATTCATATTACTAGGGATGTGCAGAGTAATCAGAATTATGCATGATGTGACTTTTTGCTGAATTCTAAAGCCAGTAACAAATCTAGTGAGTTATGAGTTATGTCTGCTACAGACTGTCCAATTTAAGATCATTACACATCCCACTGTATGACATGGATCTAATAAATGTGTGTACAACATGAATGTAGACTGTACAATGACACCTATTGAATAGAAGGCTATGTTGCAAGTTCAGCCCCTTTCACACTGCGATTCCGGCAAATACACGGATAATGCCACCGGGCATTTGTTCCCGGGCCGCTAGATTTGGTCCATTCACACTGCCAGCGAAATACCGTAATATGTGCGCTTTCACACACAACCCGTAACGGTCCCGGGTCGAGTTGACACGTGACATCCGGATGTGACGTATAATGGCGAGCGATCTCAGCTTCAGCGCGGATAGTAAGGAGCTCCGTGGTCTCGACTTGTGTCCAGTTTGCACACATTTCTGCTTGTTTAATTTTAGTTTCTTTTGTATACGAACACACTGCGTTTAAAACACCGACTAGCTCTTCTGGCACTGCAGGGTTGTATTATTGAAAAAACAAGCTCTAGGAGTCGCACAATAACTACGTACACGTTGCGGCATTAGTTTCGGCTTTTGTTCACACAGCTCGTCCCGGGTCGAATCCCGCAATATTAATAGGTCCCCGATCCGGGTCAAATCCGGTAATCAATCCCGGGACGTGGTTGCTTTCACACAAAAGACGACCCGGCAATGTTCCGGGAATATTGCGGGTCCGACGTGCAGTGTGAAAGGGGCTTTAGTATAGAAGAATAAAACATCATCAGCATGCGCTAGTGGTAAACTAATAGAGCAAGATGAATTGCACTTTGGCAACTGTGGTTTTTAAATGCGGTGCAAAAAAGAGGGGGAAAGCGAAAGAGAATATTGGAAACGGTCATGGCTAGGGAAAAGAGGCCAGCTTGTCATGCCAAATTTGCAAATGGAACTTGAAATAAGTAGTTAATTTTTAGCACCATGTCGCGTTGATCAATGCACCATTTTATGTTGCATTTAAATTTGCAGGAGATTTGGCAACCAGGGGGCAGGACGCAGCAGGGAGGCTGGTTTAAATGCAGAACGCTTCCCATAGGCTTAATGAGCTTGTTTCTACATGTTTAATGTGACATCAGTGTGCTTGGCTCCCCCTGCGAAGGGCATTACCTCCGCAGTTTCAAAGCAGTCAGTCTCAAATATCGCATCCTCTCTCGGCACTCTATATCCACCAAGGGGGGCCACTTTTGTGTGTTTGTCAGGGAGATTAAGTTTGTGTATGTACCTATATAGGTGTATCCATTACCAGTCAATTAAATGTTTGTAATGGGATATAGTTCACATTGTAGCATTTTACTTGGGTGTTGTTTTTATGAAGAGCATTTGCTCCATTGAAATCTTGTGTTTTACCTTCAGGTTGTGTGTGTCTGTGCTGGCTGTGGATCGCTTCGGGGACAGTCCAGAGGCTGCTTATGGGATTTTTGATGGTGACCGTAATGAGGAAGTTTCCAGGTTACTGCAGTGCACCATGGGAGATGTACTGGCAGAGGAAATACAGCACTCCAGTGTGGATAGTGTATACATGTGCAACACTTTCCTTGCCTCTCATAGGTGTGTTTTGCACACACATTTTTTGATTAAGCATGATTTGATTAAGCTTTCTTTTTTCATACATTTTGCATGTTTAAACTTGCTTGTACAATAATTGGTAACACTTGATAGCATGTCACTTAGTATGAATTGTGTTTATTTCTATTCTAAGTAATAAACACATATTATTACATAGCTCTCTTGAATACTTGATTCTGATTGGTCAGACATGACATGTTGGTTCCCAAGTTGCCCCACTTGTAATCACGGCTTGTTGTTCATGTGTGTAAATACAACTTAAACGCACCATAGTTCACAAAGAGCTTTTTAGCTATATGAATAATAAAATCATTTATTTTTGCTGTTGTGGATTTTTGCAGGAAACTTGGCATGGCAGGCCAGAAACTAGGTGCCTCTGCTCTGCTCTGTTACATCCATCATGAGTCCTCTGAATCTGGCAGCTACTTCAGCCTCACTGTGGCCAACGTAGGCACCTGCCAGGCTGTACTGTGTCGTGATGGGCAACCTCTTGCCCTCTCGAAAGTTTTCAGCCTGGAACAGAGCGCTGAGGAGATGGAGCGTGTCAAACTGGCTAAAGCTATTATCACTGAGGTATTGACTCTTTCTCAGTTCATGCACGCAGTTCATAACTGGCTGATACTTCATTTCCATGAATTAGAGATAAAAGCGTATTTGTATCTTTAATCATTTGGCTCTTTTGTGCTGTAGGATAACAAGGTGAGTGGGGTGACATGCTGCTCACGGTTACTTGGCTGTTCCTACCTGTTTCCTTGGGTGATTCCCAAACCCTGGGTGCACACAGAGCCTTTGTGTTCCCAGGATGAGTTCCTGATCCTAGGAAACAAAGCACTCTTCCAGAAGGTTTCCTACCAGGAGGCAGTGAGCACTGTGCTAGCTGTCAGAGACCCTCGCGCTGCTGCCAAAAAGCTCTGCACGCTGGCACAGAGCTATGGGTGCCGGGATAATGTCGGAGCAGTAGTGGTGGCTTTGCATATAGCAGAAGACAGCTGTACTTGCGAGCATCCTCTCTTGACCACAGAAGCCAGAGGACCACCTGCCCCGACGCCTTTACCGAATTCTGTCTCCCCTGGTGACCCAGCCACACCATCATCAAGCAGCGGCATCGCCTCTGAGTTCAACAGTGAGATGTCTGCCTCAGAAGTGGGCAGCGAGGCTGGGTCCACGGCCTCGGACGAGCACCCCTCTTCGGGACCTACAGCTCGTCCGGAGCGTCGCTGTAGTCTGCATCCCGCTGCTACCTTGTGTAACACAGGGCCGCTGGCAATCCTGGGGCCAGGGGCGCACCCCGCTCTGTTCCAGCGACAGCCCTCCAGTGCCACCTTTTCCAGCAACCAGTCAGACAATGGCCTTGACAGCGACGATGAGGCACCTTTAGAAGGTGTCATCTCAAACGGGAGTAAGCTAGAGGTGGAGGTGGACATTCACTGCTGTGCTTTTCAGCTGCGCTCTGGACCCCCCGAAAGTCCCAAGGACCTGGACGGCCGCCACGATTTGAGGGGCTCCGACTATCACAACAGCAAAATGCGTCGGCAAAACAGTGTTGTGGTTTCTGCCACCAACGGATGCCTACTGGCTGTGTGTGGGCGAGAGATCTCCGATCTGAAGAAGTCTCCTTCCACCTCCAGCCTCTTCGGGAAGAAGCTCTCTAATGGCTCAGTAGTGGCTCTGGAGGATAGCCACAACATCATTGAAGTAGCACTCGAGGCCCCCAAAAAGAAATCGGGATATTTTGCCGCACCAGCCCAGCAAGACCCGGAAGACCAGTTAATTATACCACCTAGTCTGGAGCAGGATGTGCGCGAGCAGCTGAGAGGCCAGAGCCCTGTGGTCCCTGGGCCACCGCCTCCTTCAACACCGCCCTCAGCAAGAGACCCCAACTGGGACCATCCTCAACCCACCGTCCCCGGTCTCCACCCCACCACCGTCCTGCAACAGGATGTCTATGACACAGCTCTATAGTGGGTGCAAGCAGACCGCACCATTGGAGCATCTCCGCATCATAGTGCCACATCAAAGAGGCTAGCACGCACTTCCTGCCTTTGAGATATTCCAGTTCTTATTTAGCACCGTCATCACGTGTGGGTCCCTGCATGTGCATTCTTGGGCTGGTCTGCGGTGGTGTAGCCACCTCCGAGTTGTAGACCGGAAGATTGGAAAGGGGTGCAAATGTCAGGACCGATGAAATCATGAAGATTGAGGTCTTTGATTGAGGAAATACATGGGCTATTCCTGACCAAAAACCACAGCATGGAGCTGGAGTACCTCATCATCACCATGCGTGATTTCATTTTCGACATTTGCCCTTTATATCAAAGGTCACAGGCTTAAGTAGGCTTCAATGATCACATTTGCCTTCTGGTGGAAAGATACTATCAGCTAAACTGAGACCAAAAGATGAGAAAAGTGCCTCTTGACGATGGTGAGGTTCTGAGAGCCTTTACTGTTCTGGTGTACGTGCAGTTTTGTTCTCCTACCTTCCCATAGTGGCAAATAGTCAGTAATTTGCACTTTTAAAGTCCGTGAGGAATATTTCAGAGGTTCAAAAGGATCTCTTCCCCATCCGACCTGCTGGAAACATCCCGCTGCATTTCATGGAAAAGATTATTTGTTGTGAAAAGACCAGAGCTTTCGCCACCTCCCCTGATCTCCTCACTTGTATGCATACGGGATCTCCCAGACAAAGCCATGGGGGTCTCTGGAACACTCTGCACAATAGAAGAGTACAATAAACCCAACTTAACATTCAAGCCCTGACAGATCTACCTGGAGAGGGAATCAGTCTAGCGATGGAGGTCAGAGTGAGATGGAGACAAAAACCTCTATTTCTTAGTACATCCAATACTCAGTGAAAGCATTGTCACACCTTTATGGCTAAGGTCAATTAGGGAGCAGAAAGATCTCACAACCCTGTCTGAAATCATAACTTGAGCTGTCTCGGGTTGTTTAGAGTACTTGAAGTTTCGAGTGTGCCATGACTACATCACAGAGCTCATACTAAAAAGCCTCGAGCCATGAAAATGTCATTGGGTCTTTGTAGTAATGTGGTTTTGCTGTTGATCTGAGTGAGTTTGGGATATTTCTCATCTCGTTATCAAGGAAAAAAAGTGAACAGCTGACTTTTTTTTTTTTTTGTATGAGAGGTACAAGGCATATGATATCATGTATTGTCTGGTGTGTGTGTGTGCTCTTATTTTAGCCATGCATGGCACATATAAGGAAACATGCTGGTTAGTTTTTGTTTTATTTTAATAAGGGGACCAGAGGACAAATAAGTATTATTGCATATTGGTTCATTTGAGTTTGTAATTGCCACAATCACAGTATTATGGAATTCTGTGCAGTAAAACTGTGCCCGTGGTTTGAGGAGACATCTAGTGGTGTTTATTGGAAACAACAAAGGGTTTTTTTCCAGGGTTTTCCCGGCAAGTTACAATTAGGGAAAAATCAAGTGCAAAACCCACTATTAATAGTTAGATATTACATTTTGTGACATTATCTGAAGCCCACTTTTTATTTTTTCTAATTTTAGGACATCAGTTGTATTAAATTATTTATAATTGATTAGGTGCACTCTCATTCATTCATTAGTCTTTACACATATTCAAATGAAGAAGTCTCATCTCATAATTTTTTTTTTGTTGCATTGTCATGATATATATATATATTTTTGTAGATCATCCATGAAATGTTCAAACCCGAAAATATGCGCAAGTATGTGTATGCTCAGATATTATATTTAAGCCATTTCATCTCAAGATTCAGAAGATTAATTTTGTCAATTATGTCCGTTACGGTGAACATTTTGAGCGTTTTTAACTATTATTAATCATGGTCAGCTGGTAAAAGTTTGTGCCAAACTTGCATACCGATTTGTGTTATATGCTGTGAGAAAAGGCCACCATGTAACTAATCTGGATCCCTATATTTAACATCCAGGAAGATTTTGAATTGACCTTTTACTGCCATTAACTTGTTTGTGGTGTTAACTATAATTGCCTACAGGCCTAAAACTGTAGCTCTTGTGCCAAAAAAATGTAGTGGTGGTGTTTTGAAGGTAGGAAAGTTATTCTGAGTATTTCATCCGTCCCTCGGGTGCTACTGAGAAAGCTGAAGCCAGTGGTATGGATGCAGCAAGCCCTGCATGACTCATAGGAAAGGGGTTTTTTTTCTGTCAGGGTCTTAATACAGGCTTCCCTTCAAACTTTTCTTTAGCTTTTATATTCCGATTACCTTTTCTTTTTTTTCTGCTGCAAATTGATACCTAGACTCCCTAAATAATTTAGAGCTGTATGCTTAAGTGCATCAAGTATTGTTGTACAATCATATTAAGTAAAAGGGTTTTACACTGTATAAGCACTTTGTACGTAGCTCAGAGAATCTATACACAGACATATTTAAGAATTGCATTTGCGCTATTTGTTGAAATGCATACTAGGCCTTTTTCAGAAAGTAGGTATTTGTTTCTTTTATAACCCCTAAAATATGTCATTTCTTATGTTTGGTTGAGAGGAGAGATGTGGTTATTGAGGTACAACAGGCTGATTCATACTGTGCTAAGAGGCTGAGTTCAAGCATTTGACGGCTTGCTTTGTTAGCAAGATGTAGTCTAACTCTGTTATTCGCTATATATATAGAACCATTTCATCCCCTGCAGTGCTTTAACATTTTAAAGAAAAAGAAATAGAAAGTAATTTTTCAAACAAATGTCATGGATACAGCAAATCATGCTGCTTTTGACAGCACCTTAGACCTTCTATAGCCCTACAACACGATGCATATCTGCATCATACTTAAAAATGATATATGCAACAATCATACATGTCTAATTAGATTATAAATCTGAAATTATTAATAGGACCTGGAAAATCCATAAATATGTGTGTGTCTGTGGGTGTCAAGTGAAGTGCTCTGTTGTGAAATAGTTCTTTCTTCAGCCTATAGGAAACTAAGCTAGCCGCTTAGGGGTCGTTTACACGACACTGTTTTCAACTAAAAACGGAAAACTTTTTATACGTTTTGGGAGTTTGTTTACACGACACCGGCGTTTTTGGGGCCTGAAAACGGGTTTCAAAGTGCAAGTTACATGAATTCAGTCTATATGCGTGTATAGTGTTTCTTTACAAAGTGATATACGCTAACTAAATAGCCTATAGAGGCGAAAAATGCGAAGGAAAAACGTTTCCGTTTTTAGTACATCATTGTCATGTAAACTTACCCTTAGATCCCTTAAACATTTGTTCCCTGTTCTCCTGGCCAAAACAGGCTGAGGTGAAACTGAGCATATTTTTGAAAATATTAGCCAAATGCAATTTTTCCTGAGTTATATTCAAATAGCCATAGAGTTTATCCATCCATTAAATGGAAGGTGGTGATTCTTAAAGGGATAGTTCATCCAAAAATGAAAATTCTGTAATCATTTACTCTCCCTCATGTCGTTCCAAACATATGTATGATTATCTTGTTTTTTGTTGTTTTTTTTTTAAAGAACGTTGGTAACCAGTTTTTGTTACATTGACTTCCATTGTATGGACAAAAACACTTTCTTAAAATATTTTACAGGTTTGGAATAACATTAGGCAGAGTAATGACAGCAGAATTTCCATTGTAAGGTGATCCGTTTCTTTACAGGAAGAACACAAAGCACAGAACATCCCCACTCACATTAAATATTCTGAATTTTTTATTATTATTATATTTTAACTTTATAGGACATTTGGGGGTTCTAACATTTTATCCTGGAGCATGAATGATTTTTTTAAATGCGATTGCCAGGGTGACTGTATGGCAGGTTGTTAGTGATGTCTTAGTTAGGCATTGCACTAGAAAATGATCTGTTTATTCAAGCTGAACATAAAACTTAAGATAGCTTTTTTTCCGTTTTTTAGCACATTGATTTTATAACTCTTGTGGGAACACTGATGCAAAACATAAGGAACGTTTTACAATGCTAAGTTATTTAGAAGATACAAATATGATCACACAAGATATTTTGGATGTAAAAACTTTTGAGAAACGTTCTTCTATCCCAGCTAGATTACAAGTAAGTTAAACCATTAGGGTTATTCCAACAAAAAGTGTAAACATTCTGGATTTTTATTATTTTTGTGTGTGCTTTGTCTCAATAACCAATGGTGTGAGCTTGGGGGTGTGGCTATTTGTTTGTCTGACCATTGACAGATGGGGGAGTGTTAAAGAAACTTGACTGAAAACAGTGATCATATTTGCACTTACATTAGGTAGCGCCAGTTCACAGAAATGTCTTGACTTAATTCTTTGCCTAATTCAACAATACAGGTATGCTTCTGCGTTTCCAAGTTTTGACATCGACCTCCAGTGAGGTTATCTGAAACGTACTTCATCCTCTTTATTTTTAACAAAGAAAGCATTTGTTTGAAGTCAGTTTGTAAATTTGTGTAGTGTGAGAGTTGCTGTTGGTGCATGAATTGTGTGACTGTGGTTTTACCCTGACAGAGATTATATTTTCTTTCAAATTGCAAAATGCATCTTTATCTGGCATATTCATTGACATTTTTGCACATAATCATGGTTCGTTCTGGACAGACGAGGGTTAAAGTGAAGTTCCTGTTGTTTAACATGTGACCAAAGCTTGATCTTGTCATAATTTATGTACATTTTGTTTTTAAGAGATGCTTTAATATTTCCTCTCAATGCCAAGAAGCTGAGGTTTATTTTTGTACTTCATTGTTTCATGCAAATTTATAGGTCCTCCAGTGCAGAATCTAGGATTTAAAGGGTTAGTTCACCCAAAAATGAAAATTCTGTCATTACTCACCCTCATGTCGTTCCAAACCCGTAAGACTTTTGTTCGTCTTCCAAACACGAGTGCAGATGTTTTTGATGAAATCCGAGAGCTTTTTGTCCCTCCCCAAATACCATTTTGACGCTTCAAAAAGTTCATAAAGAGAAATCCCTATGAATTGAGTGGTTTAGTCCAAATCGTCTGAAGAGACATGATCGCTTTATATGATGAACAGATTCAATTTAGGCTTTTATTCACATATAAACATTTATCAACTTACACATTAGCTGTGGTAAACGGGAGCTCAAGCATGTTCGCTTGGTGAAACCAATAAGGTTCATTTTCATGTTACTCAGCACGTTTGAGCTTCTGAAAAACAGTGAGGTTCATTCTGGTGTTACGCAGCACGTTTGAGCTTCTGAAGAACCAATGAGGTTCATTCTCGTGTTACTCAGCACGTTTGAGCTTCTGAAGAAACAATGAGGTTCATTCTCGAGTTACGCAGCACGTTTGAGCTTCAGTAAGAACCAATGAGGTTCATTCTCGTGTTACGCAGCACGTTTGAGCTTCTGAAGAACCAATGAGGTTCATTCTCATGTTACGCAGCACGTTTGAGCTTCTGAAGAACCAATGAGGTTCATTCTCATGTTACGCAGCACGTTTGAGCTTCAGCAAGAACCAATGAGGCTCATTTGTGTATTGTGCAGCCCATTTGATCTTCAGTAAGAACCAATGAGGTTCATTCTTGTGTTACGCAGCACGTTTGAGCTTCTGAAGAACCAATGAGGTTCATTCTGGTGTTAAGCACCACGTTTGAGCTTCTGCAAGAACCAATGAGGTTCATTCTCATTTTACGCACCACGTTTGAGCTTCTGAAGAACCAATGAGGTTCATTCTGGTGTTACGCAGCACGTTTGAGCTTCTGAAGAACCAATGAGGTTCATTCTGGTGTTAAGCACCACGTTTGAGCTTCTGCAAGAACCAATGAGGTTCATTCTCATGTTACGCACCACGTTTGAGCTTCTGAAGAACCAATGAGGTTCATTCTGGTGTTATGCAGCATGTGTGAGCTTCTGAAGAGCAATGAGGCTCATTCGTGTATTGTGCAGCAGATTTGAGCTTTGGCAAGAACCAATCAGATTTGTTTTCGCACATCAAGCAGTTTCGGTTGAGCTTCTGTTTATGTTCGCTGATCAATGACCGCTCGATTCATGTGGATTGAACCCATTAGATATCCAGAGGACATCCAGATGATTTATATGACCTTTTTGAAGTGTCAAAACACCAGTTGCGCTGCTGTCAATGGAGGGACAGAAAGCATCTCAGATTTCATCAAAAAGATCTTCCTTTGTGTTCTGAAGATGAACAAAAGTCTTACAGGTTTGGAACGACATGAGTGTGGGAAATTAATGACCGAATCTCCATTTTTGGGTGAACTATCTCTTTAAAGGTTCTATGGTATACTGTCACCCATCAAGGTACTATCTTTGAAGATACTAATTATTCATGTATTTAATGTGAGAAGCATGCCCTATATAAATGAATATAAATATATAATATAAAGACTATATTATCATGTGATTATTTGTATAAAATATTAACTTTTGTTTATAAGAAATTGTTTTAATATCTGAAGCATAATGTATATTATATTTTTAAGTTTCTATTTTAGCATGCAGTATACTGCTGAATATTTTCATTGTGTTAAATTATTTAATTGTTTTCAGTTTAAGAGACCATTTGAGTTGTTTTACTGATTTAGTAAAAGGACTAAACGCGAGCACTTTTGCTGTCTGTCAGCTAGGACTGTACTTCTTGGGATTTTTAGAGCGAGTGCTGGCTCATCGTTTCATTTCAGATGCTGCTATGCTTAGTTTTGAGCAGAAAGCTGTATTTTTAATTAACTTTTCAGCCAAGTAGCAATAAAATTTTTACTGTGAAACATGCGTCATTGATCTTCTTTATCAGACGTATTTGCACATTTGTCTCAAGAAAATACTTTAATATCAAATATAGTCTGTATAATGCACATATAAAGAGAAGAAAAACAAATGATTCAGTTTAATGTTACATTACAAACTGTGAGCTTTGTCTCATTTGCAACAAAGGTAGATAATTAACTAATATGCAGTATTATGTAGATTTCATTGTGTAATTCAACTCTTATTTTGTTAATTTATTTTATAATAGATCATCATTTAATTGATCAGTCTTTGGTGATTATATGAAGAAAAAAAGTAATGTTAACACTTTAAATAAAGCCTTTATGCATATTGCATCATAAAGATAGTCATACTGTACATTATAACATGTTATACCTTTAATAAATAATTGTAACCAAATTTTCCATGTTGCATCTCAAATTGGTGTTGTCATGTGTTTTAATGCATTATATTTTCTATATAAGGTGTCTTCAATGAATAGATAAGTATTATAATGTATTATAACTGGTTACAACTATTTATGAGACCATAGGTGCATTACAAGGCATTAAAATTGCATGATATATAAAGGCTTTCAGCAAATTGCTACAATTTTTTTTTATATAAAAGTATAAACATTTGCTAAAGTCTTTTATAAAAAAAGTAAAAGCATAAAATTGAAAAAAATAAATATCCTTCTGGCATTGTAAAAATAATAAACTACATAGGCGCAAGATTTCCTGTGCTTCCCACATTCATGAAATGGCGTTATACTCAGAGGTTGTCGTCTCCTGACGGCCTCTGCTTCATCTTCCGCACTCTCATGAAGGCTCTGATGGCCAACACTGCACTTATGGGGAAAATAATAATCCCCAGAACACCGAACAACCCTCCCGCTATGTCTGCCCCATTGAGATTGCACTCAAATCCTCTGTGACCTTTGCTGCTGTACATAGCTTCTCTCTCTTTACAGATGGAGTTGTTGTAGATCTCCTGCAGCTTTATGAAGTAGAAAGCGAGAGCAGGAATAAAACCAAGACCAATGAGCACATCCAACAGGGCTTCAGCCAGCAGCAGAGGGGGGAAGCGGTAGGGCATGCGAAACACTCCGAGGGCCAGCATGGCACAAGCACAAAGCATCAATGCCCCGCCGCATGCCATGCTGTAGACGTAAGGGGGCAGTTTGAGTTGGTAGAATTGGTCGTCGAGCTGCTGGACCTTCTGTGCCTCTGCTCCAGTGAATGCGTTGGCTCCTCCATAATAGTACTGGTACAGACCGCCTAAGCTGGCGATATCCCTATACCGGCCGGAGTTGCTATGGTTCACTCCAGCACAGATGACAATCAACAAGCTTAGGGAGAATTCCATGGCCTGACAGATGCCTACACGACATATTCACATTAAAATGTATTTCATAAATACTGTTTGGGGTCAATATGTTTTTTTTAAAAGGAAATGAATAGTTTTATTCAACAAATGTGATAAAAATGTATAATCTTATTTTCTTCCATGTAACAAAGCAATTCATTACTTTTAAATTGACAACAAAATATCCAAGTTACTTTTCCCATTTATTGATTGGCAGCTCTCCTGTCCCCATGTTGAGAGAAATCATGAGTAAGTGCAGAGGTGTTGTGTTATGTGTAAATATGATGCTTATTGTAGTTAAATGTGAGCAGGCATTTATTCATCTCATTTGCACAACTAAAAAAAATAAAGAGATTCAGTATTCCTCAAAATGAATAAAACTTGTAAAAATGCAAACTATTAAGCAAAATTGCAATAATCAAAATGTTGAATACATAATTTATATATTTAATCTCACTTTATTAACCAATGTCTTTGCTGTTTAACCACACTAATAATGAGCCTAGCCCATTATTTTCCATATAAAAAAAGTTACCTCTGCTTGTTGTAATATATCTTAGGTTGTACAGTGCCCCTTTATGATGATGTGGACTGTCATCATAGTATGAAGATGACGTCTCTGTGTAACTGGGCCTGTTGAAAATATTAAAACAAACAGAAAGTCACAGAACATGCACGGTTTTGCATGTTTCAGAACACAGGAGAGAAAGAGCACATCAAAATCATTCCTTACACTCTCAGACTTTGATGACGGGTGGCCTCGTAAACACGGGGGTCTCTCTGTGTGTCAGCATCTCTTTGTTTCTCTCTGTGGTTTCGGGATCTGTCGTCTCCATCCGGCGTTCTTCTGTCCTCTCTGTATCTCCTGTCCTGTCTGTGCTCGCGTCCCCCTTCATCACTCCTGTCTCGACTAGAGTAGTCTTTGTCCCTTGTGTGATGGTGCCGGCTTGATTCTGGCATTGCCTAAGAAACGAGAACCCAGCAAACAAATTTATTACAAGATAAACCTAGTGGGAACAGTGATTTGCAATGTTTCTAAAAAGCTAAAAAAAACAGTTTTCTTGTTATGATTAGAAGGTCATTTCAAAGTTTATGATACTGTTAGTAGCCTACAAAAGTCTCATAACCTTAGTTATTTTAACTCACAATATAAAATTATTTGAACTATATAACATTAATCAAGTACTAATAACATCATCATAATTATCTGAGGGTTTTCTCTTAACATTATGAAAATGTTCAAGTAAAAACATCATAAAGATGTTCCAAATAACGTTCTTATAAGAACGTTTCTCTCAACGTCATTAAAACGCATAAAAGTTATTATCATCATGTTTTAAGAACGGCTTAGCTTAACGTTTACAACCTATACAAAACATTAGTGAAAGCTGTTAGCTGGGGAGATAGGCAGTCTATTTCACAAATTTCATGTGTTTTAAACTATACATGTTCACGAGTAGCCTATATAAAACCAACAATCGGTAATTCTCGGAAAACAATCAGTGTTTCATTATCAATTAACTGATGTTGACAAGCTGGTTGTGGTTTTATATATTTATTCAATCTCTCTCTCAATCGTATTAGACGGACCTTCTTTTATCAAGTAAAATAAACGTTTTGCCTTGTCTCTCCGTATAAGTTGGTCTAATTTCCTGGATCAAATCGCCAAATTAAATCGTAGTAGGTCTACGTAACGGAAATCTTACACGTAACTCAATAATAAAACAAATAAAACGCCGGAGCCTACCTTTTACCAAAATGAACGAAACAAGCAGTGATTTATCTGAGTTTCGTTCAGTTCTCTTGTGTTATTGTCGCGGAGCTGCACACCTGTTAAACCTGTCTGACTGCGTCATGACGTAATTTACGGTCTATGGTCATGACGCTTCATGGTGCTCACTGCAGAGTCAAATGACGTCCAACTCCACCTCTCTGGATGTCTAATGGGGTGGAGGGATACAGTTTTGGGTAGGGTAGGGTGTGGTTGGATCTATCTATCTATCTATCTATCTATCTATCTATCTATCTATCTATCTATCTATCTATCTATCTATCTATCTATCTATCTATCTATCTATCTATCTATCTATCTATCTATCTATCTATCTATCTATCTATCTATCTATCTATCTATCTATCTATCTATCTATCTATCTATCTATCTATCTATCTATCTATCTATCTATCTATCTATCTATCTATCTATCTATCTATCTATCTATCTATCTATCTATCTATCTATCTATCTATCTATCTATCTATCACCAACATGGATAATAACAAATTACATTTTATAGGCCTAGACCAAATATTGCAAGTTATTTGAATTAATTTGGGTGATCATTTATTTTACAGTGTCATTACATATGTTACATGTAGTTACTATAAATTATAAATGCAACTAATACTAAACCAAACCCTATCCCTAATTAGTTCATTAATATTACTCAGTACTTAAATGTATAATTACAAACAAAGACACCTTAAAATAAAGTGTATCTTTAATGTGTAAAGGTTAGAAACAGTGAGGGTGAACGAAAAAGCATACATTTACATAATACACACAATTATGTGTACATAATGAACATCTAATGCATATGTATTATATCTTTACCTATGTGAAAGAAAGCACATTTTCTTCTGTTAACCAACAGAGCTGTTCAGTCATGACCTCATTTAGGCATTTACATTTCTGTAAGGAACTTACCTGGAATAAAGCCCTTAAAAATCGCATCTTTAGGATATTTTCCTATGTATTTTTTTTTGTAATATGTAATTTTAGTTTATTTCATCCATATGGCAATGGCATTATTACACTGTAAATATGTACCTGGTTGCCTTAACAATTTGAATTTATTGAAATTAAACATTTGAGTTGATACAATGAAGGAAATTTGTTTAATAAATAGAAACTCAAAATATTATTGTATCTGAACCACATACATTTTTTGATAAATCATGAAAATAGCACAATTTGGCATGTTTCACTGCATCATCAAAAATAAAACACACAATTACCCAATATGCTTACAAAATCTTTTAATAATATTTTAATAAAGGTTGTCGAATCTCAAAAAAATGTTCATTGTATTAACCTAAATTTTTTATTTCAATGAACTTAAAAAATAATAATAATCATTTTTTCAGTGTATGTATGCTCTTGTCATAATAATAATAATATATTTTTTTTACAAAAACACCCTTTTTAATGTCAGAAAAGGATGTCAGATTCTTTTTGATAAAATGGTTCTGACAGTTAGTTTCAAACAACCAGTTCAACACACACGGCACACACACAAGTCTGGATATAGACTTAATGGTTTATACTGTAAAAACTGTTTATTCTATCCTCTAACCCTACCCCTACCCCTAAACCTAACCACACAAAACTTTCTGCATTTTTACATTTAAAAAAAAACGAATTCTCTATGATTTATAAGCTTGTTTCCTCATGAGTCAGTGTGGTTGCCCACCAAGATAAAAAAAACATGAACGCACGCACACACGCACGCACGGTCAATAAGGTCTGTAGTTATTAAAATTGCTTTAAAGACCTTGAGTTTTTCCAAGTTATATTACAAGTTACCAACTACGTCAACTACAAGTTAGAGTTACCAACTACGTCCTATTTCTCATGCATGTAAACTTACATCCTTGACCTTGATGTAGTCATCACATAGAAAATTGTTATCAACATATTAACCACAGACCTTATTCATAGTCAAAAATAACCAAAATGTTAGGCCTAAAAACTGAACAGCTCCATTCTCAGTAAGTCAAACCAGCATAGTATCGACAGCAAAGACTCTTTAAAAAAAAAAAATTTTTTTTAAACATTTGTCAGCTTTACAATGTCTTTATTTACACACTTTACTGTAGTTAATATTTTGTATTCTTGTTTTTATATAAAACCTCTGACGATTTAATGTTGTTTATAAAAAAAAGTAATGCATAAAATGCAGTATTTGTATTAAGAGGAACAAATATTTTATACAATTTTTTTTCCCATTTACAATCTACTTATGCAAGAATATAACACAGGGCTAGATTAAAAAAAAAATCAAAAATAAGTAGGCCAACACAAATAAATAAGAAAATATGCAAAGGCATGAAATAATAAATAAGGTTCTAAACACAAAAACATCCATATCAATGAATACAAGAATAGCACAGGGTTATAAACAAAATATTATAATGCATTATATTTAGGAATTATTCCAGTAAAATCATCTTTATTTTATTTTTTTACTTAGATATTCTAAAATATTACAAAGGGGAGGGGTTATTGGCTTAGCCAATAAAAGTGTTATTGAATAAAATAAAATAAAAACCTTATGTGACCCATTTCCTCAAGAAAAAATGCTTGTAGTCATGCTTACAAGTTTGAATTTGCACGTCATTTTGGCGCGCCCACCCTCCTGGACGTCAACGCACGCACACGAGCCCGTTGAGAAGCGGGCACGCGCGAGCGAGCTAGCCACTGGCAGCACACAGGCGCGAGATAAAGATGGCGGCGACGGTGGGGGAAACGGCGTGATATGCTGGAGTAGTGGCACTAAACCTGAGTAAAACCACTGTATGACAAACCATAGCAAAATGGAAACCATGTCACAGTAGGTGTTTATTGGTAATACCAAGTACTACAAACTCACCTTACCCCCTTTCCCCCGAGAGAACATTCATCTTGTGATTGTGGAGAAATCTCACCGGGAGCATGGCCTCACACAGTAACCAGGTAGGAAACACTTCTGCCTTTTTATGCTGCATTTTAGATCATGATATCGTTCCGAGTGGGTGTTTTGTCCTGTGCTGTACTTTCTGTCGGAGTGTGGGGTGTGCGCGCGCGAGCTCATTGAATCAGCAGCATGGCTGCAGGCCTCACGCGCTTATTCAAAAGCACTCACTTTTCGTCACCTAGCTCACACTCAGGCCAGCTTTACAAGCTCGCTTCACGGACGATATTAAGCTGTCATGAGGGCCGCGTGTGTGGCTTTGCGCTGAGTGTGAGATTTTCGGCCATGAGTTTGTGTGTGGCCCACCCGCTCGCGCTGCTGCAGCGGCCTGGCCACGCGCGCGTGCTCATTTAATAACGGTCATTAGCAGGCGAATGTGAACATGTGAACATACCGCGCTTCTGGCGACATTTCTGTCGGATGTTGCATGTCTATTACACTCGTCCGAATACAGTAAGAGGGTATGAATGGTTTCCACGAAGTGTCTTTAGTTGAAGCAAGTTGAAATAGAGTCGTGTCGAGTGGCTAATGTAGTGAAATAGGCCTGTTGATTGGGGGCGGTATCGCTTCCTGTCTTCTTCAACCTCATTCAAACTCTTGCGTTTGAGTTTATCGTTTGTTTGAGCACATGGCATCCATTATATTTTCGATGACAGGTCATCGTCGTCATTATACTGTATTTCCAGTTACTCATGACTGGATTTGAAGTAGGCTAACGTTAACTTTAAACGAGCCACGATGTAGATGCTACATCATTGTAGCTCAACTGTTAGCCACATGCTGAACGAGATGTCTCAACTGTCCTTAATGTAAAGTCCTACATAATGAAATGCACCCCAAATGTGTTTTATGTTCTGGGTCGGGCTGTCATGTGTATATAATAATGTGCGATCTACAAGTTTGCCACTTTCATGAAGTTAAATAGCTTGTTAGCGCCACATTGTATTGGGATAAAAAATGGTCAGTTTCTAAAATGTCACGTTATGGGTATTATTTCTGGTTAATGGACGATGCTTGTGTTGTAATAGACAATCTAGATGCATCGAGCACGATGTCCTGTCAAAGTGTTGGCTAGCCAGGCCACATGTCAATTTTTGTAAACATGAAATATGTGGTTAATGTTTTGCTCTTAACTGGCATTTTCTAAAGTGCTTTTCACATCTCTAATTCTAATTGTTAAATGTAGTATTTGCATGTCATTCTGTTACAGTTGTTCATAGGATGAATATTCTCTAGTGGTCAACTGATCACATTTAAAAATAAAGCAGAAAAGTCTTGATTTGATAAAGATGTCAGACCTTCCATTCTTCGGCTTCAGTAACGCTCTTTCTTTAACACTTCTAATAAATTAGACAGAACTGTTCAGCTTATCGTAGTGTTTGTCTTTCTATTAGCTGTAATTTCTCATATAAACAATAGGAATCTTGCATTGCACATTTTATTCTGGGTATTGTTAGTCATATTTTTGTGCACATCCAGGAGCGTAAGATAATGACTACAAATCACCAGAGAAAAACAATTATGGTATTTGCATTAATTAGCTTGTGGAGCTATGCAGTGGGCGGAGCTAAAGTCATGAGCACACATGTAATATATCATAGCATCATCCCTGCATAACTTTTGATTCATATGATTATATGATTGTGTTGATGTTATGCACTTGCGTGGCGATTGCCAATAAAATGGACATTTGATGCAATTTCGACTCGTGACCGGGAACAAACAAACACTTGAATAACCCCTTCTCCGAAAAAGCAAATGCATTCACTGTTTCCGTAACGCTACTCCCTCATACATTTAAAAAACATTTTTTAGCCCTGTTTAGCATGAGAATCCAACTCTTTAATGGTGTAAATAACTGAATGCTTTTTAATGGCATTAGACCCCCCCCATTTAATCAACAGACCATCATATCACTAATTTCTTGATGTTAATGCATGAAGAAGTGTAAAATTTTCCATTAAATGGAAAAAATCGGCTGCAAGCTTCCTTATACAGAGAGAAGCTGAACAATGAAACAAAGAAGCACTACTCTATGAACACGGAGAGTGATCGCAATGAGCTACCACAAGACATGTTTTCATGCGTTATTTATGGTGTGAGTACTTACACATTCAAGTGGTTCAGAAATTATAAATGTGTAATATATCTGTAATAAGATCAATACCAATTATAAAGCCACATTTTGGTTAAGTTGTTTATTTGGTTACAGATGATTCTAGTAACTATAAGTAACTTTGCAACTAAATACCAATTTTCCTTAGTGTTCTGTTAGTGTTTGGGTTAGTAGAGTAAGTTGGCATGTAGTTGTAAAGTTACTTATAGTAAGTAGAATGTCTTTTTAGGAACCAGAAAAATACTGTTAGCAGATATTAAGCAGACAGTTTACTAATACTCCAATGACTGCTAGTTTACATGTAGTTGCAAAATCACTTTTAGTATGAATAACATGTACCATCGAAATAGTTACCTTTTATTTCACTTTCACTGTGTTTTTATATTATGTTTTTAACTGTATAATATAAATTAACATCTACCTCCACTACTTACTACTCAGTCTCTACTGTAGTGTCTGTGTCCTAAAGTCCCAGAAAGCACTGAGTTGCTGACGTCATGTTCCCATTCTCCATAGGGTCATCCCATGTCAACTCGGAGGTAACTGGATAACTGGCTTTGTTAATATGTTTTGAAATGTGAAAAATAAATCCAAAATGTTAAATCTCATGGGATGAGTGTTTCTTTTTTTTTCTTCTTTTTTTTAAATCTAACTTACCAAAAGAAAAGTTTGCTAAAAACCAGAATGTAAAATTGTATAGAGATATCTTTAATACTGCTTGAGTTACAGACACACAATATTGGAGGAAAAAAATAATGTTTATGGTACTCGGACAGGAGTGTTCTCTGCAGTTGCAGGGAGACGAGAGAAATTTCTAGTTAAAACATTTTGTTCTTCAGACATTCCTCCTTCAAAGAAAAAGTAAAAAAAGAATCTCCCCCCACCCATTCAGCAAATACACAGTAATATTTGTCTTTGAATATCTAGTAAATATTTACTTCCTAGAACCTAGGCTTGCTGCGATAGTCGATGTTGTTACTGGTGTTCAGGCACAGCACTTGTTGTATGACTTCTCACTGCACAGTGTCGTTCGCTCATGGTGCGTGTTCACTGGTGTGTTTTCAGTTCGTTCTTATGGAAGATTTTCGTTAAAAACACTCGCACTGTTTTGAATTGCAGAACAACCGTGTGTGCATTTTACTTTCGGTTTAGAATTGGTGATTTAAAAGCCCCTGCCGGTGATTCCGGCATTACCGGTGTGGTCACGTGTCGATTAACTGGTGGAAAAATTCTCACCGTCACATCCCTACTGGAACCTCACTTTATTAAATCCAATCCAGTGATTAGATCCTCTAAAGTGTGTATTTGTAGCCTGCATATCTGTTCTCATGGCAGTTTATCCATGCAAATTGATTTGCCGCTATATCAAATTAATATGCAATGTGTTTGGAGTTTTTATAATTAGAATTACTTGTTCTTTATTTAAGAAAATTTACTTTTTTTTAATGAAATATTATAATGGTTTCTTAAGGGTTTATCATGCTTATTTTTCTTATTGATTCAATTAGTTATTTATAATTTAGTAAATATGTGAAATAAATTTAGTTCCAGCATGTGATTTACTGTCTTTAAATTAAACATTGTGAGGTATATCAGCTTTATATCCGTCATCGGCTGCCCTGTTTACCACTAATATGCACAACTGCAGTATTTTTAACCAGACTGGTTTATGTCGACTAACAGTAACTGCTATGGCTGCATACACAAATGTCAAACAGAAGTTGTTAACTGTGATTTGGAATAAATTTACAGCCTTGTTGGAATACCACATCATGTAAACAATAGTTTCCAGCGTACTCAATTACAATGCTTGACATGCATACTCCTTGGTACCTTCAGATTCCCTTGGCATTGGTCACACTTTCAGTCATTACAAAGTTTGGTGAACTGATGTATCTGTTAATGTTCTGTGACAGACTATGCAAAACACTGTTAACAAGGATTGGGCCATGTTGGATTGAATATGTGAGGAGAATTTGAAGACTATTCCTAGAATGAAAGGAGCGCCTGGATATAGAAGTTGGATGTATTGCAATTATGGGTTGGGCAGTTTATGAGGTACCAAGTTTAGAGGATATCCCTCAGCTGTAGCCTGTTATAGATAAAATGAAATAATGCAGGCAGCTGATGGGCACTCTCCAAGTATGATGATGTGCTTTAGAAGTTCAGTGAGCTGGCATCTGGGATGATTGCACCCCATTTGAAATGGCATGACTGGACCTGTGGGTAGTAGCACAAAGGTTAAACTTTGATAATCTCCTGCTCTGTTCTGATGTAAGTTTTGTATGTTGAAGATTTGTTGCTCTAAAGAAACATTAGGAAATATGAGAATATGAATCAGTAATTGGTTGTACAGCCAATTTGATTTGTTGCTTGACCTGCATTAACATTATAATTCTATTGCTGGGCTGAGCAATATAAAGGTCTCTCCATAGCCTGCTAATAAGGTCTGTGTCATAAAGCATTTGAATGTGGGAATGGTCGTTTATGGTGGTGTTAAAACTAGTTCTGCACTTCAGGCAGGGCTGAAACCTGAAAATCCAGTGACTCGTCTGGCTGGTCCTTAATCTGTGGGGGGTTGTTTGGTGCATTTTACATAAAACCACAGTTCACATTCCACAGCTCTTGTTTTAATGTGGTTTATCACTTTAACATACTTTACATTTTTTAAACCATTTTTAAAACTACATCAACTTAGCACCATATTTTTTTTATATTAAAGTCAGCATGAAACAAGTTGAGATCGTCTCTTTTTCTCCCTTGAATTTAGTTTTAATGTATATCTGAGTGAAACTCAGGTATTGATTGGATCCTTGTCGTTTGCTAATTGCTGCGGCCTCATTTGAGTCATGGATTGCTGGATGGGAGGGAGTTTTGACCCACCCTTGCGCCGGTACACGCGTCATCAGCGCAGACATGTAGCAAGGGGGAGTGGAAGTTCATGTTTTTGATGAACGAGGGTCTACGGTTATTTGTATATTAAGGGCTGGCAAAAAAAAATTGATTTTTCGATTAATAGCTTTTTAAAATCTGGTTGATTCAGAATCGATTATCAAAGGTCATGAATCAAAAAAAAATTCCCCTTATTTAATTCCGCTAACATTAAACACAAGATTAACGTAAATCTAATTACTAGTCTTCTCTACTAGATATCACCCGTTTGCCTTGCATGATCTTACAAAGGAGCAAGAGGCGCACATCATTTATCCATTCAGTGTTTAAATGGCAGCTTCCGGTGCGTTGTTGCCTTTTATAATGCTGAGGTGAAATGCTGTAGTAATGCAAAAAAATCTGTGGAACCATTTGATGTGACAACACTAGGGCTGCACGTTTTCAAGTTTTTCATTAACCGTTAACCGAGGCCCTTAGCGGTTAATACTCGGTTAACCATAGTGTGCGTCAGGGTTATTATTTATTTTTAGTTTATTAAGTTGACGACCGCCATCTCCGTATAGAGAGAAATGCACATCATGGATTACATAATCAGAGAGTAGCCTATTTCTTTTCGTTTTAAATTGTTAAAAGACATTTCAAGCTTTAAGATATATTTCATGTCTGTGAGGCCTACGCTGAGTTTCGTTAAATTAGGATGAGATGCGCTCCAGTTCACGAGCAATGCAAGTGGCCGTGAGGGCGCCTGCATGATTAGGGCATGTAGTAAAATATGCAGCCGAGAATGATTCACACAGCGTTTGACTCGCGCGGATGAGCCTGTCCCGGCAGAGAGTTCAAGCATCTGTGGACAGTCTGTAGTGGTGCAAAAATATATTACAACTAAATTCAAAGCACGTCATTGACGCCACTTAACCGAGCAAAATGTTTCACTCGGTTACGCAATTTTTAACGGTTAATCAGTTAACCATGGACACCCCTAGACAATACACTTAGCCGAGCACACAACCGCTAAAAATAGATCACATACACGCAAACGCTTGCCTTGCATTAGGATCAAACTTGAGCAGTCACTTAAGCACGTACGTTAGCCATTATAGACATATTCAAATCATAGTCCATATACAGCGCAGGATCAATAATTCAAACCCTAATAGCTTAAATTCATTAATTATAAACAGATTTCCTCAAATAATAGTTAGTCCACAGTCAACTTAAGCCAGCACGTTAAGGTATTGTTGTCTGTTACCACGGCAACTACTCATAGTGTAAAATAATAATGAACGCGTTTCTCTTGTATGAAAAGTAACGTGAAATGCACACACGACGAGCTGCAAAATCGCAAGAAAAGCTTGTTGTGTACTGAAAATTGCTAAAAAAAACATCCAATATCCTTTTTATGTTTTAGATTAAATATATCAAAACATCTATAAAATACTTCTCAGATAATTTTTGTTGAATAAAGTTGCATCGAATTGGGACATCTGAATCGATACCCAGCCCTATTGTAACGTCAACGTTAATGCATGCGATTAATTTAAAGTCCTTGATACGTTCAAATAATTTAACGCGAAAAAATGACAGAAGTATGTGAAGCTGTGTCATTAACGTTTAGTTTGTCACGCATTTAGATGATCTTAGAAGCTGGGATTTTATCACAATCACACTGAGTCTCTATAGGCACCTGTAACCCTGGTAGGAGGACTTTTCCATTCTACATTTTTAAATAGATAGTTTATTCAAAAATGAAATTTAGCCTGTTTTAATCACCCTCAAGTCATCCTAGGTGTATATGAAATCAACTTTCCCTTGAGCTTTTGATATTATTACTCCCATACTTCAGAAACCAGGGTCTGATCCACTTCATTTTGATCATTTTTGCCCAATTTCAACTTAACTATTTATCTCTAAGGTAGTGGAAAAATGTGTTTCAATTCAAATTCATGAATAACTTTAAAATAATTTGTATGAACAATTTCAAACTGGCTTCCGTCCTCATCACAGCTCTGAGACTGCTCTTGTCAGAATAACTAATGATTTACTGCTGGCAGCTGACTCTGGGCTGTTAACCATACCAAGATTCTTCTCGAAAATCTAGCGTCTATTGGGATTGCTGGCATGGCTCTGTCTTGGTTGGGGTCATATCTATCTGGATGCACTCAGCGTATTCAATTAAAACGTTTTTAATCAAGTACATCTACAGTCACTTCTGTTGTGCCCCAGGGTTCTGTTTTGGGCCCACTTCTTTTTATTATTTATCTGCTTCCTCTTGGTTCCACTTTGAGAAAACATGGTATTAATTTTCATTGTTATGCGGATGACACCCAACTTTACCTGTCTGCCAAACCAACTGATTTTCCCCCATCATCTTTGACCAGCTGTTTAGCTGAAATTAAAGATTGGCTTTCAGTGAACTTCTTGAAGTTAAATGGTAACAAAACTGAGGCTTTACTTGTTGGCACTAGATCCGTTTTATCAAAATCAAATTGTTTTTCTTTGTACATTGACAATAACGTAATCTGTCCTTCCTCACAGGTTAAAAGTTTGTTATATCATGGATAGCACATTATCCTTTGAAACTCATGTTAATATCACGCGGACTGCATACTTCCACTTGCCAAATATTAATTGTCTCCGTCCTTTTCTTTCAACTGATAATACAGCAGTTCTTATTCATGCATTACGTATCAAATCACTTCACGTATAGAATATTGCAAAGCTCTTCTCACAGCTGTTCCCTTGAAATTGCTACATAAGCTTCAGTTGGTTCAAAATTCTGCAGCATGTTCTTTATAGATCACCTTCTATTGAGCACATTTCACCAGTTCTTCAGCAATTGCACTGGCTTCCGGTAAAATATCGAGTTGAATTTAAGATCTTGCTACTTGCTTACAAGACACTTCATAATCTTGCACCCCAATACCTTACTCAACTTCTCCATGTTTACACTCCATCACGTGCTCTCAGATCTTCATCTTCAATTTCTCTTGTGGTACCTCAGATTCGACTAACAACCATGGGTGCCAGATCATTGTTATGCTGCCCCCGCTTATGGAACTCCCTTCCTCTTGATATTCGTAACAGTGATTGTTTATTGACTTTTAAAACGTGTCTTAAGACATATCTTTTTATACAGGCTTGACACCAGGCTCAAGAAACGTTTGTGCGCGCATCTTTCTCTACCGCCTTTACAGAATAATAAGCACGTGTAATTCAGTAGCCCCGCCCACCCACTCATGAAGCTGTTCGGATTGCGCTAGTCAGCAGCAATAAACATGCTGAAGATAACAAGATTGCACTTTTCCTGGTTGTGGAAGAAACACTGCATAAGCTTCCTTCCGATCATAATATTAGGAATCTTGATGCTTCATTTATTTTTAATCAAGTTCCAGCTCACGTGGGGAAGACATTGTATGCGTGTTCGCTTCATTTCACTGCAGAATCGTTTGTAAACAAGTCTCAGGTCGATGCTGCATTTGCAGACATATTGAGATTAAAACACATTGCTGTGCCTTCTATATTGAATCTGACAGGAATGTTGGAACACGCTTATGGGAGTAAAATGTCTTTTTATATGTAAAAGTAGTCCCGGGTCTGTGTATTCCAGATGGTCTACCAAAACATACGGCTGTTGGCTTGCTGGTGAATCTCAATTAGTGAAATAATATTCCTTTCTTACATTTTATGCATTTAGCAGACGCTTTTATCCAAAGCGACTTACAACTCAGTTTGCGCTTAACCACCGACCGGGCGGGCCAAGTAATACAGCGATATTACAATCAATCGCGGGTGGATGAGAAATAAATCTCAAATCTTATAAAGACGTTTATGAGCCCTGTGATTGAGAGAATCATTCTGGTTGCCGCTTCCAAATCCCTCCCTCATGTGAACTGAACTCGCAGGGGAGCAAGTTCTAGTGCAAATCTTATCCAATCCTAGCCGTGGGCGTTTACTTCCAAGTCTCCAGTGTGGCACGCCCATCAGAACCCAGCGTTCAAGAGAGAGCCTCAAAACCAGTGTAGCAAATAGCCTATTACTTATTAGTTATGATGTTTTTGAATGTAAAAAACACACAAACGTCATTAGTTGACCTCAGACAACAGTATACATTTTTTTAAAAAAAGCCAGTTCATGACGCCTTTAAAAAAGTCCTCGCTAAAGTCCTGAGCTCGTGTTTTAAAGAGTGCAATTTTCGTGACGTGTCAGCGGCGTACAGTAAGTGCGTAAGAGTCTGTTATATTGAAATGCAAACATCATGTATGTGTGCACTCTCGATCACTGAATGCATGCTGGATTCATGTACAGACACATTTAGTGCATTTACATTTTCCACAAACACTCGTGAAGGATAATGTTTAATTTGTCAACTGTAGGTTGTGATTAGTCATCGTAGGTTTATGCAGTTGAATGATTTTTGTTGTTGTTGCAGTCTCCATGTGGTCCTGTTCAGTATCGCAGCTTGACTCGGCTAATTGTTACTTTGTATACTATTCACTGTGAATTCTGTAGCTTTAAAAAAAAAAAAAAAAAAAATTGTAGTAAAATCTGTATTGTTTTTACACCCAAAAGCTGGGCTTGACATTAAGCATGTTCATGTGCTTGTCCTTCAGACAAGTAAATCGTTCATTCACTTGTCCGAGTAAAACATTTGCTTGTCCGGAAAGTGTTCAATCAGCTTTGACATATTTAAATCTGCATATTTGTGAATTTTTATTTTTTTATTAAATCATTTCAAATTTGTGATATTTTTATTTTAGGGGGTAAAGGGTATTTACCCCTTATCGATGTACCCTGACACGCACTTCTTCAAAAATGTAACAACACGCTAATTCTACGTGGACCGCAAACGCCGTGATTGGTCTGTCAGAACCCCTCACTCAGGCCTATAAATGTTGGCAATCGTCACGAAATGCTGGTATCATTTGAACAATTCAGTTCTGACTTTGTACTGAAGTACCGGTACATTTGACATCCCTAATGGTGACTTTAACACTTCCTAAATTTCTGTTGCTTGAGTGTCACTCATAGCTCTTTCTCATTCACAAAAAACTGTGTTCTCACCAGAGCATGTTGAAATAATGCAGATGGCTAATTTGTGGTAATCCCCAGTCCAACTGAACAGCGATGGGAGAGCTTAGTGTGGTACGTGCGGCACGCCTGTTGAAAATGGGCAAAGACGCATTCTTTCTGTTGTGATTGTACTCGCCATCCAGAGGCCATTGGATTACTGTTTGCTGTGTGTCCCTTGTGGTGCAGTTTCAGCATTGTAGGTCAGTGATTTGCAAAGAGTTACATGTGCTTGAACTGCAGTTTCTTTTTTTCTTGTGCTGCCTTTTCATGCAGCTAGTTGTGAATGTGAAGGGGTATTATGTTCATGATTGCAGATCCTTGTTTAGATTTTCATCTGACTTTCAGTTCCCCTAAAGACCTGCTTGAACATGAAGATTCTGATACGGATATTTTTTTTGTTTTTAAATAATTTTCTCTTTGGTTAAAGTCAGTGTAGTGATTAGTCTTTACTAAGTGCAAGAGTCTTTTAGTTAAACTGTTAGTGCTTGTAGGATTAAGATAATTATAGCCTTCACAGAGGAAGCAGGTTATCTACAGGATGGTCTGGCCATTAGAAGAACTATGTATGACAAGTCAACGCGACTATTAAAGGTGTGTAGACCTGCAACCATTTAAAACAAACCACCTACCTTGGTTAAGAACTCCTAAGTGTATGACATTCTTCTTTCAGAAGAATACAATCAGATGTATTAAATAAACAGACTGGTGTCATGAAATGGCGTATGTATGACACGCCAACTTGAATGCCATTTTGGCATGCTATCAAGACGCATAATCGCTTTTTAGCGTGTTTATCAACGCCGTAGAATTCTATCCCCCTACACTGCCCCTACCCCTAAACCTACCCAACACACACACACAAACACAGCCCCTAAACATTTTTTTTTCACTTGTAATGAAGCTTGCTTATTAGTGAAATTATTAATATCACGGAATGGTAATTATTGACTTTAGCCTGGATTGATGGCTCTCAATATCGCAATATATATCGTTGGGGGAAAAAACATTGCAATGGATTTTTTTTTCAATATCGTGCAGCCCTACAACTGACCTTTTATGATGCTACTTGACAAGACAGGCATTTTGTGTGAATATTCATGCACTGTGAGACTCGCGGCATGGGAGTGCTTAAGCTAGTGTTTCTACGCCACGTGAGAACCAAACTGAGACACTTTCTCATCTATGTGGGCATGATTATTTAAATTAAATTATCAACTTCAGCGAAGCTGCTGCACTGGCCAGAGCGGGAAAGTCAACTAGCCTGAGTGTCTTTTTTATATTTTTTAAATATAAAAAGTCATATAAGTCTTATATATTATAAGTCATAATTATAAATATTCATATTCAAAAATTGCTATAATAAGCTACAAAGTTTTGTAAAGTTATTAGAAATGTATTTGTATAAAATATCTTTAGGATAATACAGGGTTTCTATGGGGTCATGAAAAGTAATAAGTCATAAATTTAACAATTTAAGCCCATAAAAAGTCATAAAAACGATTTTCCATACAAGGTCATAAAAAAAAAAATGTAAGGCCTAAAAAGTCTTAAATTTGCTGAAGCATTGCATTCTATGTCTTAATGTTTAACAGGTCTAAATTTTCCTACGTCCATGTAATGCTACCTCATTGAAATGCTCCCGCCTCCCGCAGCATCGGTATTAGGGATGGGCATTTTTAAAAAATATTGCATTCGAATATCCGGGCTCACAGAAAACGAATATTCGAATATTCGTTTATTTAAATGAAGTTTATTGAGAAAGACGTTATTTCAAACAAATAGCTTACGTTGAGAGAGGCGTTACAAATCAAACGTAAGTTGTCACATCTGAACATCTCTGAACAAGCTTATCAGACTATATTAACAAGTTAATATTTTATCCTTAGTTTTTTTTATGTGTGCAAACAAAAATGAC
The DNA here is from genome assembly GCF_024679245.1 of Pseudorasbora parva. Lineage (NCBI taxonomy): Eukaryota > Metazoa > Chordata > Actinopteri > Cypriniformes > Gobionidae > Pseudorasbora > Pseudorasbora parva. The sequence goes on along the minus strand of NC_090172.1, from coordinate 9,029,173 downwards.
ACATACGAAATACATAAGATCACAACAAGCATTTTGTGTACAGTGCACAGAGCGAACAAACAAAAAAACGCCATTTAAGCAGGCTGTGTATAGAACGTGCATAGCCTATTAGTCTGAACAACGTTATTGCGTTTTTGTTTTACATGTTCTTGTTGAGAAAAATTAGCATATCAACATGCTCAGGTGAAAGTCGGCTTCTTAGTCTGTTAACAATGAGGCCGGCTGCAGAGAAAACGCGCTCCGCCGGCACAGACGTCGCAGGGACGCACAGATAGCGATGTGCTAACCGGCCAAGTTTCTTGAAGTGCTTTGTGTTGTGTCCCCACCAATGAATAGGATCTTCATCTGGTGGAATACACGGCTCCACCAAGAACTGTTCCCACTCGTCTCGGCTTGACTCTCTGTAATCATCGCCGAAGAACTGGCTCAGCCTTCTCCGATGAGTGGGCACTGGCTAATCCTCTCCATCATTGGCGGCGGCGCCTGCATCCGCACCACTTATGTCAAGAGAAATGCTCTGATATTTTTCAAAAAGTTTTTCTCTTACTGCATCTCTCATTTTTTCGTCGAGGAACCTGAGGTGTTTGTGCCGAGGATCTAAAGCAGACGCGAGCAGAGGTGTTTTTCCTGCGTTCTGCAAGTTAGCGATGTTTATGCGTTGCTTGAGAGAGGCTCCAACTGTGTTTTTGAATTCATTCACTCTCTGTGATTCTCCACTGCTCATCTGAAGGTGTCTGTAGATACAGATTAAATAACAACTGAATTATGGTCATTTTCAGTATTTACTATTTATATAATTTAATTTATAAGTAGGCCTAATTAAAATAAACGCTAAACAGTTGACTGAATTTCTTAATCAAATTAATTTACGTTTATGCATATTTTTAATTGAAAGAACAACCCCTCAGAATAATTAAAAAGAGATCCGTAATCATTATTAAATAGAACTAAGCTAATATGTTTATTCATTAATTTGAACTGGACGAACCTAGATAGAAGGCTTTGCACGAGTGGATACACCATGGAGACAGACACGTAGCTTTCGCCACCCAGTACTTCACTTGCTATTTTCAGGGACTGGAGAACAGGTAACATTTCCTCAATTGTCTGCCAATGATCATCGATTAACTCCAGAGTCTTAGCATCCGCCAGCTTGGTTGTGGTCCTGTCAGACAGGACAGCGGTGATCGCCCAGCGTTGTTCATGCAGACGTGCGAGCATATCAGCAGCCGAATTCCAGCGCGTTTTGCAGTATTGCACACGCTTGTGCGAAGGCAATTCCAACTGTCTTTGTTTCTGTTTCAGTGAATTTGAGGCAATCGTGCTATGATGGAAATGTCCAACAAGTTTACTGCATGCACCAATTAGTCTATTCATGCTTGCAGCTTTAAATCCATCATTAATGGCCAACTGCAAAGTGTGTGCAAAGCAAGGTAAAGATTCCCAGTTCGCGTTTCTGTTTGCAGCTACCATATTGCTAGCATTGTCATGCACGCACGCGACCGCTTTGCCGTCCAGCCCCCACTGTTCTATAGACGTTTTCAAATGATCCGCCAGGTTGGCAGCGGAGTGTCGCTCTTCCATTGCTCTCGTTTGCAGAACACAGCTCTTCACCTTACCATAAAGGTTGCAATAAAATGGCAGGTTATTGTAACATAGGAATCTGTGGTTAATGCTGTCCAACTGTCCGTTGTAATGGCCACAAAGTCTACTGTCTCTAAAGTAGTTTTGAGTTCGGAAACCATGCTTTCATATTGAAGCTCTATTCTCGCTGTTATGGTTCCCTTTCGAGAGAGGTTCCTCGTATTACGTATGGGAAAAACTCCTTTTCTCGAGAATGTGAAGCAAAATTTTTAATAAAGGTATCTATGTAAAGCGCAGTGAGCTGCACGGCCATAGCCCAGCGCGAGGAGCGCTCTGATTGGCCGGGCTGCGGAAACTGCAGGAACCTATGGTGAGGCGGCTGAGAGGAACGAACCAATGGGGGGCGTTCCAGAAGCCCGCCGAAAAAGGTGCTTATATTTGCATACAGGAGGCTATATAAGACCCTAATTCGCCATAGGTGTCAGATTTTATCTCCTTCAGCGATACCTTCGCTGGTCTCCGGAAGAAGCACCGCCGTTGAAAAGGCACCAGCGGAACCTGCAGCTGAGGACGACGGACTCCCTCTCTGCCTTCTCTGCCGTTCCAGCTACGCCATCCGGCGTTATATATCCTTTAAACTGTGTCTATGTTGAGTGTATATATGTGTTTGTGTGTGTGTTGCCGCTGCAACGCCACATCTAGAGCTTACAGGCTTGTTCTACTCGAGGACTCTCTCGTTCCGCCGCGTCATTAAGCGCCGCGGAAAGACGGAGCTCTTCTCACTCTCCCTCTGCTCTCGTCCCGTCGCGCTGAATAGCGCCGCGGAAAGAGAGAATGTTAGAGGACATGAGCACACTCAAGCCGAAGCTCTCTTCACTCTGCCGCCGCCGCGGCTCTTCTTCCGCCGCTGCCACAGAGTTGTTCTCACTCTTCTCTCATTCCGTCGCGCTACAGCCGCGGACAGAGAATACTAGAGTGAATAGGCGAACTCGAGCTGAAGCTCTCGTCACTATACCGTCGCGCTGAGGAGGCGCCGCGGACAGACGGAGTTTTTCCTCGCTCTTCCTCTTCTCTAGTTCGGTCGCGATATCGCCGCGGACAGAGAATACTAGAGTGAATAAACTAACTCGAGCCGAAGCTCTCGCCGTGCTAGAAGCGCCGCGGACAGAGTTTTAACTCACGCTTCCAATTCTCTCGTTCTGTCGCTCTATCGCCGCGGACAGAGAATACTAGAGTGAATAAACTAACTCGAGCCGAAGCTCTCGCCGTGCTAGAAGCGCCGCGGACAGAGTTTTTCCTCACGCTTCCAATTCTCGTTCAGTCGCGCTGTCGCCGCGGACAGAGAATACTAGAGTGAATAAACAAACTCGAGCCGAAGCTCTCGCCGTGCTAGAAGCGCCGCGGACAGAGTTTTTCCTCACGCTTCCAATTCTCTCGTTCTGTCGCTCTATCGCCGCGGACAGAGAATACTAGAGTGAATAAACTAACTCGAGCTGAAGCTCTCGCCGTGCTAGAAGCGCCGCGGACAGAGTTTTTCCTCACACTTCCAATTCTCGTTCAGTCGCGCTGTCGCCGCGGACAGAGAATACTAGAGTGAATAAACAAACTCGAGCCGAAGCTCTCGCCGTGCTCATTCTACCGCCGCCGTGCTGAAGCGCTGCGGACAGAGAATACTAGAGTAAGTTAGACGAGCGAGCTCGGGCTGTTGGGTATGTCAAGAACAATGTCGCTGCAGCGCTCTCTTACTGCCAAGGAAGTTGTAATGGCTGCCTTGTCATGATAGCGCGCGCCCCTTCCACAGCGCGTTGCTGACTAGAGCGTGGCTTACGTCATAGCACGTGCTCACTGTCAGAGCATAAGGGCGTCGGAAAATGGCTGCCAAGCTAAGCCCTTTTTTCACTCTATCACTTCCAGTCCCTTTTATTCAGGCGGCTGGAAAGGTTTTTACACTGTAGACAAAGTGTCCACTACACAGTGTGCACCCCTACATAAGCACTGTTAATTCAGCCTCACAAAATCACAAATAAATCCCGCCGCGGCCGGATTACACCATATAAAGTCAACTAGCCTTATTGCAGTAAACTAGCCTGTGGTCAAACACGCTTGTCTGCATGCGTGCTTTCAGTCTAGACTAGAGCATAACGGCATTGTGGAATGGCTCACATACCACCTGCACTTCCTTACATTCTCCCAGTTCCCTTAAGTTAAGTGACTGGAGATGAAATATTGCAGTCAACTAGCCTGTGTTAAACACGCTCGTCTGCACACTAATGCTGTGTGCGTTTACCCCTGTGGATTTGCTCACTGGTTTGCACCGTGGGTATTCTACGTAGGTTGTGCGCCACTGCACATTGTTTACACTACACACAAAAGAGCTTTCTATGTAGGAAATGTGCCCACTTTACAGTCTGCACTCCTGCACCCAAGCACTTTTCACAAAGTTCACTCTCGCACACACAATATAAATGTGAGGCGCGCGCCCACTGCAAAGCCTGCACCGCCAAAACTAACACTATCCCCACAGTGTTACAAGCAGTGTTACAGCACAAGCAACCCGGCTAACAGGCCCCTATTACTAAGCGGCCAGCCCCCGAATCTAATTCAACCCCTGGCTTTACGAGCCCAGGCCTGGCAGGCCATTGCTGGTATATAATATTGGGTGTTGAACATATAAAACGAGGTTCTCGCTACAGTTTTGCTCGCAGACCCCGCGATTCAAGCCGTGGTCGAGCCCTCTGTAAGAAGCAGTGTCAGTCACGTGCTTCTCGCTGAGGCATTGAGACTGTTAAAGGAGAGAGTGGCGGAAACAGTACACCCGACGCTAGCGAGTCAGGTTTTTACTGTCGTTAATTCCTCATGCCGAAAATGGGTGGCGGTCTCAGGCCCATTTTCCAGGCATCTGAACAAAGCACTTATGACACGCTCGTTTCAAGGTGCTGACGGTGAAACAAATCCTCGCGCACATTCGCCCCGGGGATTGGGTTTTCTCAATAGATCTGAAAAACGCATACTTCACGTTACGATAACCCCCCACCCCCACTACAGGCCATTCTTGAGATTCGCCTTCGAGGGGCAGGCTTATCAGTACAGTCATTGTCATAGACTCAAGACTCAACGAGCGTCTTACGGCATAAGATCCACCACGTCTTGATAATGTACATAAAATTGCTAGGGCAGCCGAGATCAGACTCTCTTCACTGCATGGCTAAGCATCTCCTTTTATGGGCAGAGCACAATCTGAGCTCCCTAAGGGCGGCTTACGTGCCAGGTATTCTGAATCAGGGTCCGGACATGTTATCCAGAGGACCCATGTCCCCAGGGGGATGGTCCCTTTACCCGCAAACGAGTCAGCTCGCACAGCACACGCTGCCCAATATTTTTTCTGCAAACGCAGGGATGCCCTGGCCCATGTTGGCCCAGACTCCCTCTATATGTTCCCTCCGATCGCGATCCAGCTGCAAGCCTGTGCTTTTTAATAGCCCCACTTTGGAAGAACCGCACATGGTTCTCCAAACTGTTTCAGCTGTCAGACACAGCCCCATGGCCTATTCTGCCAATGAAAGGGAAGGTCTGGCATCCCAATCCCGAGCTGTGGGCCCTCCACGTATGGCCCATCAACGGTATCCGGGAACCTCTCTGACAAGTTATGAACACTATTTCGGAAGCTAGAGCCCCTGCTATCTGGCAGCTCTGCTTTGAAGTGGTCAGTGGTTTTCTAACCAATGTGCTACGCGAAACATCGATGCACACTCATGCGAACTGGCGGAACTGCTCGCTTTCTCCAAGAGCTAATGGATGCGGGTCGTCCCCCCTCCATACTCGGGGTGTGTGTCTCCGCCATAGCAGCTAGCCACGCTCTGATCGCGGAACATTCACTAGGGAAAAGTGATCTTATTGTGTGTTTTCTTAAAGGGACCAGGAGATTCAGCCCGCCTTGCCCCTACCTCGGTCCCTATTTGGGACCTCGCCATGGTTTTGGAGGCCGTGAAGGGTTCCCCCTCCTAACCACTTCAGAACACGAGCTTGAAGCACATATCACTCAAAACCGTTTTTCTGCTGGCTGTGGCCTCGGTTAACCGAGTGGGTGGCTTACCTGCACTCTCCGTGAGCCCTTCCTGTCTTGAGTTTGGGTCCAGCAACTTCAAGGTTGTGCTCAAACCGAGGCATGGTTTTATGCTGAAAGTGCTATCAACCCCTTCAGTATGCAGGTCTTTTCACTGCTTAACTTCTTAATCCGCACCGGATCGTGGGCGGGGCGTCTGACGCAAGTGGGCGTGTCTCTACTTATAATTACTTTTGTTTTATACAAACTGTTCAATCAACTATATCAAACTATGCATCATTTGAAAGCTAAAACACTCGAGATTCATGTTCTGAACTCGTTTTTGCAATAAATACACCAGAGAGGAAAGGGTTAAATTAAATGCTAAAGCAGTGGCTATTTAAACATTAGCATAATGAACGCGGTACTCATCTTTCATCTCCTGACGTTCAGATCAGATCGGACGAATCCACAAAACAACAGCATACATGTCTGTGTAAGAGTCCACTCTTCAAAATGCATCCCACTTTTAATCCAAAACAACGAAAAAATAAGGGGAAAAAACTAAAAATCCTCCGTTGTTTGCATAAGCGTTTTGCGTTAAGAGTAATCAATCATGTCCATTTTCAATGAAATAGCGATTGTAAGCCTTTTTTGACAATCTCCCCTGTACTGTGGACTTTTCCGGTCATATTAAACCCTCCCATGTCTCTTTCCTTCAATCACAAGCCCGGTTAGGAAACATGCTAGAAAGGGAGCGCGTCACTGGGTGATGCATCTGTCAGTCAAACTCGCCGGTCCTTCGTTGGATAAGCCAGTCAATGCCTAGCCAATGCATAGCCAGCATAGATTTGATTGATGGATGTAGTAACGAATCAAAAGACAATATTTTGCGTAGTTTATGTAAGAGATGTCGTAAGAAGCATTAGTGAATACCTCATGTTTACTTAGCTGTTACTTAGCGTCGTCTTCACTGTTTTCATTCATCGTATCCAGCGCCTGCCAGTGTGAGCGCACACACTTACACACAACGCGCAGACTAAATTAGAGACTGTTTTTATCAACTAAATGAGTTTTTTTATACTTGTAAATTCTGTAAATAGTTGTTTTAGTTATCAGGAACTGCAAATGCATTATAATTAGCAGTTTATTGCAGATTAATTTGAATAAAAAATACTCTTTACTATTACACAAATGTTCTAATATAATTGGACTTTATTGAAAGGACGCCCAGTCTTTTTTGACATAAAAGCTTACAGAAGCTACATTTTTGAGAGAATCGTCCTCAAATTTTAATCAAAGCATGATCAGACATTCAGTTTTATATTTAGGTTATTTCAGGGCATTAAAATTAAAATCTAATATTTTTTTCCATAGGGGATTAATAAAAAAATAAAAACGTGAGTCACTTACATGCATATTTCCCCTTGTTTTAATCTGTCCCTATACTACTTTGAGTTATTATGACTTTTGGGTAACATAATTTAAAGTGTCTAGTTTAAAATAAGACCACATTTATGGATATAGACCATAGGGTTTAAGAGCTGCAGACATTTTTATTTGGGGTATGTCATTTTTTTATTTATTTCTCAGGGCAGGGCGAGGGTTAAGAGGTTAACCTGCGTCTCAGAGAGAATAAGACGCAAACCTATTCTGCCCAGTCAGAGCATTGAGATTGTATCTAGAGTGCTCCGCCCCCTTCAGGCAGTCGGATCAGCTCTTCATTGCTTCGGTGGCCGCACTAAAGTTTGTGCTGTCATGAAACAGTCTCTCACACTGGATAGTGGATGCAGTCCCACTAGCATATAGGTCTAGGACCTAACCTGTCCTACAGGCATTTAAGCCCACTCCTCTAGAGGCATGGCCTCATCTTGGGCTTGGTCGTGTGACATTTCTTTGGAAGATATCTGTGCGGCGGCAGGCTGGGCCTCTCCGTCCACTTTTATCAGATTCTACAAGTTGGAGGTTCCAGCTCTACAAGCAGGGCTTCTCTCCATCTAGGCTCTATCTTGACCCTGGCAAACAGATTGCCTTACGTTTTGGCCTGTACACATTAGTCCTTAGCACTATTCATTCATCATAAGATCCGACTATGTCCGATCAGCTGTTCAAACGAACCGACTCTTCCGGTTCTTCATTCCCCTTATAAGCCGCCTCTGTCGGTGTCTCGGGGGTTTATAACATGTGCTTTGGGTATACTGGGTCAGTCAGCACACACGGCGCTTTACATTGTGTTCCCATATGTAATACGAGGAACCTCTCTCGAAAGGGAACGTACTCGGTTACTTTCGTAACCTCGGTTCCCTGAGAGAGAGGAACGAGTATTACGTTCCGTGCCGTGTTTATGCTTCTCAGGTATCGCTTTAGTCGATCTTAAAACCTGACACCTATGGCGAATTAGGGTCTTATATAGCCTCCTGTATGCAAATATAAGCACCTTTTTCGGCGGGCTTCTGGAACGCCCCCCATTGGTTCGTTCCTCTCAGCCGCCTCACCATAGGTTCCTGCAGTTGCCGCGGCCCGGCCAATCAGAGCGCTCCTCGCGCTGGGCTATGGCCGTGCAGCTCACTGCGCTTTACATAGATACCTTTATTAAAAATTTTGCTTCACATTCTCGAGAAAAGGAGTTTTTCCCATACGTAATACTCGTTCCTCTCTCTCAGGGAACCGAGGTTACGAAAGTAACCGAGTACGTTTTCCGTGAGGGAATGCTGTAATCTGGCTCAAGAAACTGCAAAACCTCCTTAAATCCATCTCCTTCAACGTAACTTAATGGAAGCATATCTCTTGTAATCATTTTTGCAATGAGATGAGTTGTCTTCTCGGCTCTCTCGGGGGTACACCTGGCCCTACCTGGAGTCGTGAAAGCAGTGATGGGCAGCTGCCTTTCTTCACTTGACTGGTCAATAACGTTTCGGTGTTTGGATTTCAAATGATTCCTCATTGTAGTGGTGCTATTATGGTAACTCAATTTAACTTGACAAAGTTTGCACACGACATGTTGATCATTTTGATCTGCGCATTTAGTAAGTTCTCAAAGTGAAAGGAAATATAGCTTAACAACAACGCAAACGAGGAAAACAGCACTTAAACTTAAAGCACTGTTTGTAGATGTGTCTTAATGTTGTATTAATTTGTCCTATTCTGACAATAGTCTATTGTCATTTGTTTATAAGTATATATTTTATTACTGACCAGTTTACTTGATTACTTAATTACTTGAAAACTTTTTACTTGTATTCAGCAATTGCTTATTGCTGTGGATTACTTGTAAGATTTTAGTCATGTTTCCCACCCCAAGTGATTGTTATTAAAGATAGATAGCACAACACTGGACCAGCCTTTTTAAGATTCATGATTTTGTGTTTCCCGAGTATTAGATTATAACTTAGCCTATTTTGCAAACAAAATGATTCCTGTCGATTTCCTTAGTGGCTTCTTTTTAGCTGAAGCCAACATGAGTCCACACTTCAGCTCTGTATACTGCAGGAGCGGAATAATGCTATCGTCTTGAGAGCTGGGTTTGCTAATGTAAACGATAGTGATGCATGCACGCACTTTTACCTTGTGCTTCTCTGGCTCTGCATCAGTTATACGTTCTGAGATAAAACTGCCATCTAGCGGTTGGGTGTTATACAGTCTGTGGTTTAAACCGAACTCAAAGCCACGAATCTTGGATGTAAATAAATAAATATATAAATATCGATACAGCGTTTTTGAGAATCGATACAGTATCGCCAAACATAATATCGCAATATTCACGTGTATCGATATTTTCTTACACCCCTATTTGGCAAGGATTCATACAATTTATTGATGAAGTCATCAGTAATAGCTAAGAAAGCAGTCTTGCATGCCTCCAAGAGTTCATCAATATTCTTTGGTTTTCGTCTTCCATGCGTCCTCTTTCATCCTACTCCAAATGTGCTCAATGATGTTCATGTCTCATGAATGGCCAATCCTGGAGCATTTTGATCTTCGCCTTGAGGAACTTTGATGTAGAGATGGAAGTATGTGATAGAGCACTGTCTTGCTGCAGAATTTGACCTCTTTTATGGTTGGGAAAAGAGTTGTAACATTGAGATTTTCACGGTAAGATAATAATCTTTTTTAGTTTATTATAATCATCAGCTACAATGACTCATCAATAAATGAAAATAGATTTTTTTTTTATTATTTAACATATGGTTTATATCAAACTTTTCTCTGATCCATTCTGGCTCCAGTAGGTCTCCTGCAATATTTGCGGCGACTGTGGTGTAATTCAACAGAAGATTCATCTGAAAAATCCACCTTCTGCCACTTTTCCAGTGTCCATCCTTTTAGCAGGCTCTGGGCCTTGGCAAATACCACACTGTTTTTCTATTGTCTTTTGTTTAGTGCTGGTTTCAGGGCACCGATTTGACCATGGAGGCCATTTCGAGACAGAATCCTACAAACTGTTCTGGTTGACACAGGAACTTCAGGTCACCAGGTCTCGTGAAGCTCTGCTGCAGTGGAAAATAGGCTGGCCTTGGATTTTCGAGCCAACAAACGGTCCTCTCGAGCAGTTGTCTTGCGAGGTCTGCCTGACCCTTCAAATCTTTTTTTTTTTTTCTGTACTTCATGCTGAGACACATTGAAGGTGTCTGCCACATCAGCAGTGGATCTGGTCTTCAGCCTCTTGATAATCAAAACTTTAGTCTCGGGGTGAATCTTAGGCATGTTTGCAGAGGTCTAGTTGCAGTTGATGTGAAGGTCTAGTGTACTGGGTTTCTTTTTATACACACTTGAGAGACCTAATTGATTCAATATTTGTCACAGGTGAAGCTCAGAAATATATTTCAGCGGCACTTTAGGTCATTTTGTACACAAGCGTGTGTGTGTATGTATATATGTGTGTGTATATATATTTATATACATATATATATATAATATGTATGTATGTATGTGTGTGTGTGTGTATATGTGTATATATATATATATATATATATATATATATATATATATATATATATATATATATATATATATATATATATATATATATATATATATATATATATATATATATATATATAAAATATTATTAATAATATATTAGGGCTGGGTTTTGATTCAGATGTTCTGATTCGATTTCGATTCACAAGTCCTCAAATCGATTCGATTTCGATTCTCGATTCGATTTTGGATTCTCGATTCAACGCAAATGAATATAGATTTAATACAAATACTATAGGTATTTATAAAAAAGAACAGTGAACATAAATGGGTAATTAAAAAGAAATGAAGAGCCACAATCATGTATGTTAAACTTTTTATTTTAGGTACACCTGAGCACATTAAAACAGAACGCATCTCTATTTCAAATCCATACAATTTTGATGCAACTATTTAATTTTTTTTTGATTTTTCATATGGATGTTTTGATATATTTATTCTAAAACATAAAAAGCTAGGATATTGGATGTTTTTTTTATAGCAATTTTCAGTACATGACAAGCTTTTCTTGCGATTTTGCCGCTCGTGTGCATTTACTTTTCATACATGAGAAATGCGTTTATTATTTTTTTAGTCTATGGTTGAGTAGTTGTCGTGGTAACAGACAACAATACCTTAACGTGCTGACTTAAGTTGACTGTGGACTAACTATTATTTAGGGTCCGCGAATAGAAGACCCAACACTTCATTAAGCTTTATTGATGCCATTAGAAAATAATAATAGTAATAATAATCTAATGCAAATACTTGCTTAAGTTGACAATGCTCTGATAAAACAGCTCACTCGCACGTCAGCTCCGCTTTTGTTTACACTGATTCATTGTGCTCTTGCTCGTATATTTTGTATAGAATCATGATGTTTGTATGAGTCAGGGATGAAGTACGACATGTCTACCATCTAGTGGAGGGAGGTTGAATGAAATTTGACACCCTATTTGACAAAAGCAGCCGTTTTATTCAGTGACACATCTTGTCGAGTAAACTCGACCGTGGCGCCTAGAGGGTTAAACATCTGCTCAAACTGAATCCTTCCAAGCTCCAAAAGGTTTATTTTGTTCTCTGTTAGTGTAACTAACATCAGGAGTTTTATATATTATTCTTTGTAAGTGTAACTAACATCAGGAGTTTTATATATTATGACAGGTAGAGGTCCAAGCATGTTAAATATAGATCCGGGTTGCTAACGGACATGGTCTATGTAGTTAACAATGATTTGTTCTGCAGGACTTTTTATTCCTCTTGCTTTTTGATGGACACCTGTCCTTTTAATATTGTAACCCAACCACGATGAAATCGAGACACGTTTACCACCGCGAAGCACGATGTCGTCAATATCGTTACATCCCTATTGTTTAATAACATTAAAATCAAAAGAACTTTTTAATGGACCTAAGATCAAACTAACAATGATCAATATTTCTTAACATTACCAAAAACATTATACTTTCTGTAACAAATGTAGCTATTGCTCAATCTTAGTTAATGCATTAAATAATGAGACCTTATTGTAATTTGTTACGTGTTGTTCTTTATATCCTAATTCTTTTGCACTTTAATCGGTTTGAAAAAAATAAGTCCACTTAACATTTTCTCAATATTAAGTGGTCTCTTAATTTTTTCCAGAGCTGTATATATTTTTGGTGCATTGTATTATTGTATTTAAACATTCAGGTATTTTTATTACAAAAATAGTTCTTAAAGATGTTATGCTATGACATCACTTTTTTTTTACAACTTATTTCAATATCGTATACCGTGATAAAAGCTTCAGCAATTAATCGCAGCATGAAAAATTGATATCGGCACATGCCTAGACTCTGGGCAGAGGGACTATTATGCATAATATATGATATATATGTGCCCCATATACGGAATCAGTGCCTACTGTATGTAGTAAATGGAAAATCTACAGCAAAAGGCAAACCGCTACATGTATTCGGTTTTTCTACCATTTGTTAATGATTTACACAGTTTGTTTACTATTTACCTAAACATTCAGTATTGTGCAATATAGCACACAGAAGGTGAGGGACATTTTGGGGAGAGAGAACATTTTATCATGTAATCATGTGGCTTTTCATGAAAATTCTATAATCCAAGACTGCCCCCACGTTATGACGTCATAATATGCTAATTAGATGGGAAAATGTAATCTCTACATAAACTTAGGGTCATCCTTAATATACTCTAATATTCTCTAATTTATAGAAAGTAAATAATAAAACGAATAAAATAAAATAATTATTAAAGAATAAAGAGTAATACTCTATATTCTCTAATTTACAGAAAGTTTCTGTCTTTTATCACTTTTAAGATAACCTTTTGAAATTAAGATGTCAAAATCGAACGTTTTAGGAAAAAACCTCTGGCGCCAAAAGGGTTAACGGTTACTTTATTATCTACAGCAGTGGTTCTCAAACCTGTCCTGGGGACCCCCCACCGGTGCACTTTTTTCATGTCTCCCTCATCTGACACACCTGATTCAACTCATCAGCTCATTAGTAGAGACTGCAAGACTTGAATTGGGTGTGTCTAATGAGGGAGACATACAAAATGTGCAATGGTGAGGGGTCCCCAGGACAGGTTTGAGAACCACTGATCTACAGTGTAGAACCCAAAATGTTTCCAGACAGGAAAGATGGGTTTGGGTCATAATTGTCTGCTCAGGCTGGCAGTTCTGAGAATTATCTTCCATTTTTCAAAACAGACTGGCTATTCGCTTGATTTGGTCATGGGCCTAGGCTACAATATATTTATAGTGCCCTCTATTGGATGAATAAAACAAACAGACTAATCATAGACTGTAAAAGTACGCTACATCATGGCACTTTAAAAACCGGATAGTTTATTTATAGTTTGATTACGGATATTTCCCGTCATGTTCGAAAGGCATATTCGAATAACGAATAAAAAGTTACTGCCCTGGTTTCTTACACTCTTCTTTGCAGGACCTCTCAAGCTCTATCAGGTTGGATGGGGAGCATCAGTGCACAGCCATTTTCAGATCTTTCAGAGATGTTCAATCAGGTTTAAGTCTGGGCTCTGGCTGGGCCACCAAAGGTCATTCACAGAGTGCAGCCACTCATTTGTTATCTTGGCTGTGTGCTTACGGTCATTGTCCTGTTGGAAGATGAACCTTCGCCCCAGTCTGAGGTCCAGAGAGCTCTTGAGCAGGTTTTTATCAAGGATGTTTCTGTACATGGCTGCATTCATCTTTCCCTCGATCCTGACTAGTCTTCCAGTTCCTGCTGCTGCTAAAAAAAAAAAAAAAACACAGCATGATGCTGCCGCCGCCATGCTTCACTGTAGGAGTGGCTTCCGTCTGGCCACTTACCATATAGATCTGATTCAGAGTGGAGCGTGTGCTTACGTTTTTTTTATGGACCTATTTCATATACTCTAGTGCTCTAAACATGAACTAGCAGCGTGTATGCACACATTTTGTCCAGTCTTCTTTAAATTAAATGTAAAGGACACGCATGCAACCGTAACCTACGTCTGTTTAAGACAGCGATGACAACATAGATTATTCGGTTACACGAAAGCATTTGTTTTCGGTTTCGAATTTGGAAACTCTTTGGCAGGTTGCTGGAATGGTGGTTCATTAGCCTAATTCAGGTAACAGCTGGAAAAAAATGCTTTCTTCAAAAACACTTATCTAAATCTCGAAGATCGGATCGGATTGAATTACATAATGATAATCGATTCAAGATCTTGAGAATCGGAATAGAATCGATTCTTGAAATTTGAATCAAAACCCACAAAAACAAACTCACTTAAATAGGCACTTTTACATTTCGCTTTAAACCTAAATCTTCTGCAATCATGTCATTTAGTTCAGCTCCTCATATAATATAAGATCTGACTCCTGCTTTTGATGTGCTGAGACTCTGCTCATGCTGCACATTCAGTTTTTAATGGTAATTAATCTGTTCTCTAATTGAACTAAATGATTTTTGTTACAATGAAATATCAAAACAGTGATGTAACTGGTGTTATGTCTGAACACTAACACCAACTATCACAGCAAGCCTATTACCAGTTATAAGTCAATCTAAGGGTGCTTTCACACTTGGTTTGATTGCCTGGATTGCTCCCCCCTCCCCTTACCCCCACTGTTCATATTATATTATTTAGGTCCGAACTGGGGTTTGTTTGTGTCATCGAAGCAGCAGCTGTTTGCCCGGTTGCTTAGTAACGACAGCGAGCGTGAAGGCGGTGAAATGCATATTTGTTCCCGTCACTTTTATATTTTAGTTTTTGGACCGTCGGTTTCGTTACCAAAGCTTCAGTACGTAATGGCACTTGTTTCTTTTCTGCCACGAATGCACTGCAAATGCTCTAAAGAACGCTGAAGATGAGCAGAAATGAGATCTAGAGATAGCAGGGGTCTGATTTTAGTTTCACCAACAGTAATTCTGGATTGCCTCTACCAAACAGTAAATATGAGCTAAGTAAATCAGCACATTGAGTGCCAATGAGCACGGGTGAACCGCTAGTGTTTCTTCTGGCTGTGCATATTTTACCGTCTATGCATCTGCCACTGCAACAGTTCTCCCTGAGACCAGAGTTTGGCGCTTTGCCTTCCTGTCTTACTGGCAAAGTTCTGGTAAGATCACTGGAGGTTAGGTTATTGTTGGTTTATAATGTTAAACAGGGTTTTTCCCGCATGGAGAATTACGAGGCGGCTGCCTCAGTCTGTCGACAAAATTCAGGCCATACTTAAAGGGGGGGTGAAACACTCAGTTTCAGTCAATCTCATGTCAATCTTGAGTACCTATAGAGTAGTATTGCATCCTTTATAACTCCGAAAAGTCTTTAGTTTTATCATATTTATAAAAGAAATATGTGCTGTACCGAGTCTTTCCGGAAAAAAACGAGCGCCTGGAGGCGTATCGTGTGGGCGGAGCTAAAGAATGACGAATGTGCACAAAGTGGTGATGTCCTCAAGTGTGGAGAAACCCATCGCTACCTCAGATAATGATCCACAATCAAATCTGAGGCTGAAATAAATTGAACAGGAGAAACGGCAACATCAGGATGTCCGTCTCTGTGGTATGTACTGTATTTAGTGGCCTTTGTGTGTCTTTACTCGCAGTTTATGAGGACATGATTCGGTTTATGGACTATTGTATGTGACTAGACCTTAGAGGTAGCAAGCAAAACGGTTTTGCACGTCAGAGTCAGAATAGTGTAACCTTATACAGAACAACAATGGAGTAACCGTTAGCACATTTGAATGACGAAGCACTCGATCGTATCGTTTACTGATGTTTACTCATGCGACGGTAGCCAATAGCAGAGACATTTGAAGTTGATTTACTCACCGGCTGCTTCCAAAGCAGGACCTAACCTTTATCGCTGGGACCGCTCTGTCAAAAACACACTTCTTTGGTATGATTTGGTGAAGTCCTGTGACAGCAGTGACCGTGGAAATCCACTTTGCGACGCGACTGAAGCGATGCCTTGAAGCTTCCCGTCATTTCTGCGTTCAAATCGGTTCAAATGCAGCGCTGCCTTCCCGGAATGCTGTGCTGAAGCGTTGAAGTCGCTCAACGTCACCCATAGGGATAAAGTGGAGCGCGGCGCGACATAAGTGTTCACGGACGACTGGATCTGCACCTGAGAGACTGTTTACGGCGTGCATTTCCTTTCTCTCCCTCTAGTTACGCGCGCGCACCCTACCGGGAGAAGAGCCCGTACAGCCCATACAAGGACCTTCCGATCTATTTAACGTCAAGTAGACCCATACTTGAAAAAAACTCGCCGAAACTTGTGAGAAACCGGAAGGAGTATTTTTAACACAGAAATACTCCATCAAACGTCCAACATTAGTTTTTGAAACTTTGTCTATGTTTAGAATGGGAATCCAAGTCTTTAAAGGTGTAAAAAGCTCAGTATGCATGAAACAGCATTTCACCCCCCCTTTAAAAATATTCTTGTTTGCCGTAACCCGACCGACCCTGTCAATTTAGGCTCATTTTTTTTCTTTTCTTTTTTTTCTTCTTTTTTTTTTCTTTTAGTCAGACCGACTTGCTGGTTGTAAATGTGATTTAAGACCGACCAATTTCTTTTTTTTACTCTTAAAGCAACTAATACAAAAGTAATAAAATAATATGAATTATATTTTATTAAGTATTATTAATATATAAATTGCCTAGGCCAACATACAAACGAAGGCTACTTTCTTTTATAGAAAAACCTGTGACGTCATCTATGTTTACACTATGGTTAACGGATGTCACACTATGGCCTGTGCGTTCGTTTCGGCCCATACTCTCATTCACTGTAACGTTAGACTATTAAAGCCCTGTCAGAGATTTCGCTGCATTTTGTGACAGGAGTCAGGACCATGGACACGTTGCACACACCAGACAAGTGCACTGCAGAGGGGAGGGCTTTGGGGGTTTGAGCCCGTGCCCTTTTTGAAAGTTAATCAAATGTGCCCCTCTCAACATTCATCATTACTATATCGTGGCCAATAAAACAGAATTTGAATTATAATTAATATAACAAAGTGTACAAAAAAGTAACAAATGGCGGAAAAGCCATATTTATCTTGTATCTGTCAGTCTGAAATGTCGTTGTCATAACGCGTTGCTATGGGTAGCGTGTGTTTTCCTCGACTACGCACTACGACTATGCATGTGATGGGAGCGGCGGCACTGGTTGTAACTTGAAAAATAATGCTTTATGTATGGTTCTGTCGATGGATACATGTGCTGGTTCCTCAGTGATTGGCTACACTTCAACAGCGATAATTAAAAAAAAACGTGGGCAAAACGGCCTATCTTTGTAAACTGTGTTCAATGCATGCGAGTGCTGCCGTATGACCAGTCTTTTTTGCCATCTTCACCCAGTATATTCGCCAGAAGACGCGAGTGAGAACTCTCTGCAGTGTGAGAAGCTGTCTCTGTGCGCTCGTCCAAAAGCGCGCACACGTCTCTCAGTGCGCAAATATTGAGCTCTCTTTCAAGTCTTGCGCGTGAACGGACTAACTCGCACAAAAAGTATGTCAAAGTGTCAATCTTGATGAGTATCCAAGCAGACATAGTCTGAATATGCCTTAAGTGAACTGTATATAGTTGAGAAAGATGATGCATATCCCTGTATTAGGTCTTAAAGGGGCAGTAGCCTTTACTGCTCTGTCAAACAAAAGATAAGGACACCACTCACTGCTCTTGATTGAATAGCTTTTGTAAGTTTAATAAGGATTAATCTTTAATTTAAACAGTTAAATGTTCAGTTATTTTACATTTGATTAATTTATTCAATTTCTCTACCTAAAAACTGTTAGACCTACCTGACAAATCTGAAAAGCATTGTTTGTGCTGCTGCTTGTATTTAAGTTTTTTGTTCTTATTTTCTTTATTTTTATTTGACAGTAGTTCTTTCTTTCCCTGAGCATGGCAAATAGTAATAATTCATTACATTTTTATAGTGCTTTTCTAGACACCCAAAACGCGTTACATATAGAAGGGGGGAATCTCCTCAGCCACCACCACCAAATACCAAACCGTGCTGAAACCGTGATACAAACCGAACCGTGAGCAATCTGCACTGTTACACCCCTAGCGTAACATATGTATGGGGTGTCACAAAATTAGAAAATTTTCAAAGAATGCCATGACTGAAAAAAACGTCTCCAAGAACAACCAATTGACTCTACTGCTAATCCACTAGCATGGTGGAGAGACAATGAAACGCGCCATCCGCTCATAGCAAAATTGTCACATAAATACACCAACATGCTTCACCATGTACATGACCTGACCAGATTACTTTTGGGTGTGCGTCCTTATATGACTTACACAGCGCGTGGAAAAAAGTTCAATATTTTTTATTTTTCCGTCTGTGTGTGCGCGTTGTAAATATAATTTATTCTGAAGCAATATTCTCACCAGTATTCAATCAGCTTTGACATATTTAAATATGCATATTTGTGATTTAAAAAAATATATATTATTGAATCATTTGAAATTTGATATTTTTACCTTTTATAAAAGGTATTTCCCCCCTAATCATATTAAATAAAGGCTATGCTTCAGGTTTCATTTTATATTGTTAAATTTGATCAATACATACAATTAAGACTATAAGGGCTGTTACCAATCAAATTAAATAATTTACACTGAAAAATTACAAATGCATTAAATAATGTTTTGAAATTTGTAGTTTTGAATAGACATATAACAAATGTTGGAAAGTATGTTTAAACATGAAACTAAACCTCCAGTAGGTGGCAGCAGTTGGCTGTCTTAATGCGTAAGCCATTGAGTCGTTCATTCAAACATATTGTATTTAGCTACAAATCATTTCAACCCCCCAATATCGTGCAGCCCCTAATGGTGTCTTTTGTTGGACAACAGGTTTATAAACGCTTCTAATTACAAGTTTGGGAAGATGTTTGGTGCATGTTGTTTTTTAAATGCACGCTATATTTACTGTGAACTGCTGTACGTGGATTTAAATTTAAAAGTCACAGCCTTTGTGATTTCATAATTGCACTAAGCCAAATTGCGGTTTTGGATATAAGATACATTTTATTTAGATTTTACTTTCTTTTATGCATGCATTGCACAGAGAATGCAATTAATTGAATGGGTGCATATTTGATGCATCTATAAATGTTGATATACCTCTGACTACTGTTGTAAAGGTAGCGATTTATTTTATTTAACCCATGTAGTCACTTTTCACTGCTCAATACTTTTGTTGGCAAGTACATAAAAAGTGCACTTAATGTAAAATAAAGTGCAACCATTGTAAGCCACATTTGGAATTCTTCTGAAGGATTTTAGGACTATAGTCAGGTCACACCACACAAAATATCCATTTAAAAATCTTCAGTAATACATTCAGGAATGTTTAATTGTCTTCACTCATAGAATGTTACACATTGGCCGAAGTGAGTGCTTGAAGGGTCTCTCTCTGCTGTTGCCTTGTAAAGTGGGGCAAGTGGGAGCCATTTTGCCATGCTGCATGACTCATCAGTTTCCAACTTGCTCTTTACTTTCACCCAACCTGATGTTGCAATCATGCGGTAATGATGGCTGCCACGTCCTCATTTACCCTCATACACAAAGGCTTTGTCACAGAGATTGTTGTAATAAATAAATGGGCTGAATTTAAATAAAGGACATGTAATATGATGCTGATTCTCATCACAAAAAGAACACCCCCTGTGTTTAAAGGATGCCATAATGCTGGAAAAAGGTTTATAAAATATTTGCAATTAACAGGAAGATGAAATCAATACTTGCCAATCATTGTCAGCTAACATTATGAACTTTTCTTTGGTTTGTTTTTTGCAGTACATCTTTGGGGAGTTCAGCCCAGATGAGTTCAATCAGTTCTTTGTGACTCCCCGCTGTTACGTTGAGGTAAAATAATTACACACATCTGTATATATCTAAAATGCATAAATTGTTAGACTTTTCTTTTTTTTTGGCGTTTGCTATTTTCTACCCTATCTTAACTGTTTATTTTATAGAATTTGAATTATTTGCAACATCTGAAATGGATTTTTCATTAACACTGCTTATCTTTCAGTGTAATCTTTAAGACTTTTAAATATTTGACATTACTACTAGTGTAAGAAATGGTAATTTGACATTGAAATTAATTTTCATTTTGCTCCAAATTGTTGCACATATGGGAAATGTAACAAAAAAGCCATCTTGCCTGTTACATGTTATGCCATCATACTCTTCATCCACCTTTTTCCCTCCTTCTATACAAAAAAAAAAGCATGAGTCACTGTTATTTAGTGCACATCCTTTGCTGTCCATTCTGATTGTGGATAAACTCCGGCCTTCCACTCCAAAGTACATGTTATAACAATTGATCTTTGTTTATTTCAGATAACATTTAAATGTATAGGTTATGGAATAAAGTTTTGTTTGTATGTTTATGTACTTTTATTGATTTGTAATTGGGTGATCTTGTGCAAATTTCTTATCAGCTTCCCCCCTTCAATGATAAAGTCTCCTGCGTCAGCCATTCTTCAGGTAAGATGAAAGCCTCATCTGATTGTTTCTACAAATACTGATTCAGAAATAAAGATATGAGTTACAGACTACGAACTCCTTAATCACAATTACGCCCACATAACCGCACAGAATGGTTTTTATGTATTATGCATTGACCATATCTTCACACATAGAATACAGAATTCATAATATTCATCTGTGCTATTCACATCCTAATCATTAATTGGTAGAATGGCCCTCATTCATCAGTGAGTTCGAGCCTAAGGCTACATCCCCATATCTGTAGTCTTAATAATCTTTCCCGAGACAGTATCATATTGCCCTCTCAGGTAGTTGTGACCTTCACCCTCATCTGTATCAATTATTTAGGAGGTTACTGCACTCCTGCTGTGCCTTACATAACGGAATCATTGAGACGGCAGGTTTGCGGTGAGTTTTCGGTCCACTACACAGCGCCTTACTCTTCTGTTTTTGTTGCAGAACTCAACACCCAGGTCTTAAATACTGACAGCTTTCTAAACCTTCCCCTTTATCAACCTTAAACCTTACTGATTCTTGCCTGTCCATTTAATCTTTGGAGCTTTGCATGCCTAGGTGCCAGGCGTCTCTCTGGCGCGCATATGCATCTACCTGCAGTGCAGGTTTTATTACTTTTATGGAAATTCTGTCTTAACCCATCACAGCTCAAGAGTGGACTAAGAATGTAACTTCATGGACCTCTTCGTCTTTCAGGAACTCTAACAGAACTTCACCTGAAAATGTGGCAGTCTTGACAGTCCACAACCTGCTTATGAGTTTGTCCACCATGCTGTTCTAAAATAAATCTAAAATGGATACTAACAAAGGATGTGGTCTTAACTATTTATTTTTCCATTTCTTGGGAACTTGTGTTCCCATGATGAGTTCTGGTTTCATTGATTTTTTTTTTTGCTGATTACTGGCTAATTTTGATACTCAAAGTCTTAGATGCGTTCACTAACTCTGCTTTCATTCACTTCAAACTATCCTTCACTGCTTAGTCTGCACAGTTCAGTGCCACAACAATCAATCAATCAATCAGTTTTTTTGTATTTTGTATTTGTAACATGATGCATCATAATTAATTCTATTGTACACATTTTTAGCTTTCAGCAAAGCTTATTGAAAGATCAGAATAAGATTTCTAACTGTTAGCTTTGATGCATCTTTTTATTTAAAATCAAGAAAATAACTATAAATGCCAGGGTGGTTTAACCAGTTTACATGTACATAAATCTAACTGAGATGTTTTGATCTGCAGGAGAGGACTACCAGCATATCGAGTTTGGAGTGGATGAGGTAATAAATGCGGAGCCTGTGGCAGTGAAAGACTCACTGTACAAAGTCTCCAGCACTCTTAATCCCCAGGCCCCAGAGTTCATCTTAGGCTGCCAACCATCTCAGAAGGCCTTTCCCACAGCCACGGCAGTCGCTGATATCCCAGATGGTGCCGACTTTAACTCCCTATGCTGTGGCAACTCCGAGACCTCAGGCCACCAGACCTGTTCAGACATGGATGGGGTTTCGGGTGGCTTGGGACAACGAAAGAAAAAGAAAAAACGGCCGCCGGGATACTACAACTACCTGGAGGGTTCCAATAGCACCGGCGTGGTCACAGATGGAGTAGGTGTCTCAGGCCTGGTTAACGGACATAGTCCAAATGCTCCACTCCTGGGTTCAGAGGACATGATGGGGGACATGCTAGCTGGGGCTGAGCTCACCCCCCCAAGTTCTGTAACCTCCACCACATCCACACCCCAAACCGGCCCTCTTACCCATCAGAGGACTTGTGAAAGCCCTGACAATTCAACATTGGACTTGACGAGCGGAGCTGCCTCTTTGTTAGACAGAAATGGAGCAGCTTCTTTGTCTACTTCTTCTTCGTCCTCTCAAAGCAGTGGGGTTGCACAGGGTGCCAGGACTGCAGAGCAACATGCAGAACCCCCAGCCCTAGAGAGCCCAGTACTCCTCGGTAATGGAGGACACAGCTCCTCTCCACCATCTCCTATTCCCCCTGCTGCTGCTCTGGCCACAACCACAATTCCTGCTACTACTGATCAGAGGGAGGCCGAAGGCTCGGGGGAGGCTAACGGGCTGCCTGAGACTGCTTCGGCTGCTGGAGCCTCAGACGGACTCCAAGACTCGTCTGAAACAGGCGAGGTGCAGTCTGCTTCCTCTGTTATCTCTATGTCCTTAGACTCTGAAGTTCAGCCGGTAGTCTCGCCCATTCCCCCTGCAGCACCTGTGGCCAACCCCCCAAAATCCTGGGCCAGCCTCTTCCACAACTCCAAGCCTCTTCCTGGAGGTCCTCAGGCTTATGTTGAGGTGAAGAGCACACCTGCTGTTGTCGTGTTAACAGCTGCCTCAGCTGCCTCTGAGTTGCCTGAAAAGGCCAATGAGGTGCGTGAGGACCCTGTCCCTGTGTCTGAAGACCCTATGGCACTAAAATTGGCAGGTAAAATATGACGCAACAATGTTAAAGGTTTCGAGTCCTAAATGTAAAGAATGTTTTATTGCACAAAACATGCCTATCAAATGTTTGTTTTTAAGCAAATGCTTTCTTGTTGACTTTGCTAAAGGGATATTTCACCAAACAAATTAAAACTGTCATTTACTCACCTTTGTTGTTCCAGTTGTATAAAACTTTTGTTTATCTTCAAAACACAAATTAAGATATTTAATGAAAGTCCATTCCACTAAAAATCAGCAAATTTCAAAGTTCATAAAGTAAATGTGTAGTGATTTAATCAAAGAAACAAGGATAAATTTAGGGTTTTATTCATATTGATCAAAACACATAAACTATGCTAAACGGTCTCATTCATACTTGATACACAAAAACAAATCCCCTTATCCAGAGTCCTGCACGGGTCCGATTTTGTAAATCCGTTGTTGTTTTGAAATGATTTTATTAACTTGAAATACAGGCAAGCCAAACCCGTTAGGTCTTCATTCACAATTGGAACACAAATTAAGATGTTTTTAAGCTGCACTGTGTTTGCTATGTAAAATGCGTAGGAGACTGGCACAGGCTAGAACGAAATTGTTGAATGAAGTTTGTTTTTGCACACAAAGTATTCTCGGCACTTCATAAAATTAAGGTTGACTATTTTAACAAATGTTTTTACTCCCTTTCTGGACCTTGAAAGTGTTAATTCATTTGCTGTCTATGGAGAGGTCAGAGAGCTCTCGGATTTCATCAAAAATATCTTAATTTGTTTTCCGAAGGTGAAAAGGTCTTACGGGTTTGGAACGACATCAGGGTGTGAAATTAATGACGAAATAAAATTTGTGTGAACTATCCCTTTAAGTATTTTTGTGTCAGTGTTTCACATGATCAGTGCCTCTGTAGATATTTCCCATTTATAAGCTAAATGAAATTTCAGTTAACTAAAATATTAGCTTATTTAGTATTTAAATGTTCAGTTTCCTATCTGTTAAAATAGAATAATTTATCTTAATGAAACTTCTGAAAAATTCACTGTCTTTGAAGCAGGGCTGTGTATCAGTATAGATGTTTTGATTCCTCTTTGCACAATTTTGATTCAATTGAGAACTCGTTATTTACACGTTATCTGTGTGCACATCTTGTTCTCTTTCACGTCATCTTTCAACTAGGGGTGTCCCCGACTAAGGATTTACACATTCGAATCATAATTTTCGAATCTCTCTATGGTCGACCAATAGTCGAATCATCTGTGTGTGTAAACCATAGACTGGAAAAAAATAAACAGTATAAACGGGTTGGGAAAGGCAGGACACTAGTCAGCAGGAGGCTAAGACTATTTTTATTTTACTTTACACACGGCACACAGCCACCACTTTTAATAAAGTGATCAAAACTAGGCTACACTACACATTCGTAAATTAACCGTTCTCTCATAACATTTAAATGCCACGATCGAAAAACAGAACATCACACAAATATATAAAAGAACATTTTGATAAATAAACCTAAAAAAAATACCTGCCAAGAGAGGAAAAGAACACTTTGAGTGCGTTTATATGCACATTCTTAAGCCGATTGTGCCTGAAGGGGGTCGCACACCGGACTGAAGCTCGGCGCTGTCTCTCACACCAGGCAGACGTGAACATTATATCTGCGCGAGCTCAATTTTGAATCGACTTCTGACAGAAGAGCTGCACGATGAGTGTATCTTGTAGCACAGGGTGAAATCAGTATGTGCATTCACGATTTGAGGGAAATATACATTTTATCGCGCGGACAGCGCATCGAATGCCGCCGTCGGTGTATTTGTGTTTGATTTTTAAAGGCGCGCGCGTCCGGTGCGAAGTTCAGTGCCCTTAAAGGGGCGATCGCTCAGTGCCGCGACACGTCTATAATACTAATATTGAGCACCCCCATATTGCCAAAATGGTATGATCCTCGTTTCATAACACCCGCGAAGATTCGACCATGAGATCAGTGATCGAATCCGGTCCTGCATATCGATGCATCGAATCTTCGACTATTAGGGTTCACCCCTACTTTCAACTCAATGTTTAAATTGGTAGGGCTAAAAAACCTATGAAAATTATGAACTTTTGTGCCCATGCTGCACTGTCCTTTCAGTTCCTTCAAGTCTCCTGAACGTCTTTCACGCTAAAAGGCACACATGCATTTGCCATGTTGAACACTAAACGAAAGACCATACTCCCCGTTGTAACATCGTGCAAGGTAAATAAAATGATGACATCTAGCGGATAAGACTAGTGGTGAGATTAATATCATTCGGATATGTTTGTGGAAATAACTACAAAATTATATCTATTTGACCACATTTTTAGAAATTATTCCATTGAAAAAAATTGTTTTGCCCAGCCCTACTTTGAAGAGTGTTTAATCAGCTCTTTTGCCTACAATGACTTCATAAGGACCACGTCTGTCAAGCTCCAAAAGGCATCATGAAAGTGGTCCATTCATCTTGCGTGTTATATTCCACATATTTTGAAGCAATACGATAGTTATGTATGATGAATAAAATTAGAATTTTGCCATCTGTTCTGTTGCTTTCACGTTATGGGTCTTTTTTGAGGTGGACAGACGTGGTCACTGTTTGTTGCTTTATTAAAGACAGCTGCATAAATGTTCATAATATTTTCTTGAAAACAACAGCATGTGGGTTTGGAACATTGAATGAATAATGGAAGAATGTGTATCTACTGTTGAACTATGCATTCTGTTTGGTTCATGCTTCTGTCCACAAGATGGCGGCAGCAGCCTGTTTTGCTTATCTGCAGGCGGCACCCATAATCCCTTCTGTGGATCCTAATCACTTCAGGGCTGCTTTGCTCAATTCTTTTAAAAGCCACGCTTCCTCATCTTGGTGGTTGTTGATGAGATTCCCCCCTTCTATGTAAAGCACTTTGAGGGCCTAGAAAAGCGCTATATAACGAATTATTATTATTATTGTTGCTCAAATTAATCATGACAGGTCTTGATTAAAGGCCCACCCAGTTGCTGTATTTATCTATCATACTATTACCATTAATGTTCAGAATGTGTCTCCTGAAGAACAAAAAAAGCAGGGAGGTTTCTTGTCCAGAGCCTAAGTGTTGATTTGTTAAGTTGATTTGCTTCTGCTCATTCAACACGCCTCTATACAATGATTTCTTGACCTTGGAACCAATCACTTGGACTCTACATTGTATTAAATCTTTCTCTGGGTTTTCCCTGCTGTTCCTCAAATGAGAGAAATATTGCGCAAGATCAAAAAAAAAAAACTTCCTTATGAAACTGCTGCCTGGTGTATTGTGTAGACTTGCCGTATTATGATTGGACAAATTCTATTGGTCTCAGCGTTGGTTTATGGTGCCACTCAAACATTCTTGACTGTTCTCCTGGGTAAATGCATGTTCTATTAAATAACAGGAAGAGCATCTGTTTGGTTAATGGCATTTGTATGACTATTTCAGATGTTTTTCTTCAAAGTTGTTAATAGGATTTATGATCATGTGAATCTGTTTTTTATTATACATATATATACTTGTGTAAAAAAAAAAATGTCAGCATTCCTTTTGTCCCGTGCTAATCTCCCTTGATGCAAGAGACTTGGATGGGGCACTAAGTGGAGATGAATTTTTCTTTTCCTGACCATTGGCTGCCCTCGTGTTTTAGTTTTCAGAATAAATCTGCAGAATGCCTTTTGTTGAGCTCTTAGAATGGATTTCTATGCTAGCTGCTTTGAGTTAGTAATGATGTTTTATGTACATTTTCTGGTCTCGTATGATTCATCAGTATTGCAAATCACATGACACTTCGTATCTTCTGGTGTCACTTAAGCCAATATTGGCCAGATATCCAATTGCAAATAGCTTGAGACATTGTAAAAACCTGTTTTGCTGTGGAAAACCCCACAAAAAAAAAAAAAAAAAATTCCAGTCAATTTGCATTGGATAACATTTAAGTTTTTATTTCTTTGTTTTGAAAATATCCAGTTTAACAGTTTTTTTTTATCTTCCCCACCAGCTTGTCACTACAACATTATCATGTTGTGCTGACCAATGAAAGATAAAGGGGTTGTTGTTGTTTGTTCTACTGTGCATTCCACTTTAATTCTATTAAAATATTGTTAAATTCATATTTCCACGTTACCATGGGAGCTGTAGCATTATTATAGTCTCCCTTCCTAGGCGTGGTACAAAAATCTCATCATTCTGCAATAATCAGCTTCTTGTGCATCAGTCACATTAGCAAGGTTGGAGTGATGAACATAACATTGTTTACCATTTCCTCAGACTAGTGATTGTTTATGATGTTTGTCTAGATTTCTCTTTAAATGCTATCTTTTTTAAATTTATTTGTATTTGTCTCTTATAAAAACAATCAGGTAAACTAATCATACAAGGTTTTTAAGATTACCTAGTTCAGGCAACTTACCTTTTTGCTATTCAAAAAAATGTGGTTTTGTACCCTAGTATCCCTAGTGTTTCATTCACAAACATGATTTATTTTTATTTTTCTTTCCATCCATCAGAATTAATTGAGAATGTGAAGTTGATACACAAACCAGTGTCTTTGCAACCAAGAGGACTGATAAACAAGGGAAACTGGTGCTATATCAATGCTGTATCCTTTTCTTTGCCTTAGTTCATCTGGTCTTATTGAGCTGTTTAAACCAATAATTAATCGATGAAGCCTTTCTTGTCCTATTTGTTTATTCTCACTTGACTCTTAGCTTTAGACCCTGCAGGCCCTGATTGCGTGTCCCCCCATGTATCATCTGATGAAGTCTATTCCCCTTTTCAGTGAGACTCAGAGACCCTGTACATCCACACCCATGATGGATAACTTGTAAGTTTCAAGCTTTTTTCTGTCCTAAATATGACTTTATAATTGTTACACTGTTTTATATGAACTAGACTTTTCTAGTTTAAGAGGCACTAATGTGATAAGTCTTATGAAAGTACTCAAAATGTGGACCACATGTGGCCCTTGAGCCATGTACACTCCTGAACAAAATCTTGGAACAAAAGACCAGGGGATGCGTTGCAAGTTTTACACATTTCGCACTAGTGGATCATAACCGGGTTGTAAGTGCTGCTTCAAAATGCCAAAAGAAGAAACAGGAGCAAGAGACAAAAAATAGACAGTAGGCAATTTATTGAAAACTGCATTTAAACTCAAACAGGCCGTTCATCAGCTGATCAAAAGTTTAAGACCATAGCCTTAAAAAGGTCAAATCTGCACAAAAATATGGCTTTCATGGCATTGTCCTTCAAGCAGTCATATTGTCAAGATCTCCTGATGGCAAAGGCAAAAAGGCTTTCTCTCTTTGAACGTGGCAGGATTGTTGAGCTGCACAAGCAAGGCCTTTCGCAACACGCCATCGCTGCTGAGGTTGGACGCAGTAAGACAGTCATTTTACATTTCTTAAAAAATCCTGAGAGTTAAAAAAGTCAAGTGGTAGACCCAAAAAGATTTCACCTGCACTGAGCCGCAGGATCCGACGGGTTGTCCGTGAAGACACAGGTCGATCCTCAACCCAAATTAAGGCCCTTACTGATGCTGACTGCTGCCCAATAACCCAATAGCCCAATTAATGTGTAAAACTGGCAATTAATCCCCGGTCTTAAGATTTTGTTCAGGAGTGTATTTGTGGCCCACTGATGTCATCATGGCAACTGCATCTACAATAACTACAAACAACTTGTCTGGTTAATAAGATGCAGGAATGGATAATGTGAATATACTCTGTCAATAGAAATATCAACTGGTCCAGGTGCCAAGCAGAAAAATATAGTCTACTCTAAATGAGCCAAGTTTGAAGATTCAGAATAAAGCATTGCAGGTTTTTAGTCTTTTAAACAGGAAGCACCTGTTTGTACACTGATGTCAGACTTATCGTTCATAATGAATCTTAAATATGATGGAGTAACTGGATGGCAACTTTCATTTGAAATGTACAAATCTGACCAGAGCTAAATATTCTGGGTGAATATTTGAATATTTAAGTGCATAGTTTTTGATGAATTCAATAATTTTAATGACATTTTTGGACCAAAATCACATTTTTTCTTTTTAGCATTGTCTGCTTGCCACGTTAATATATTTCTATGTGCATTTGTAGTGTGGCCCTTGAAGCTAAAGGGATCCTCCTTTCCGAAAAACTAGCATGTTTACTGGCAGTATTAGGCTGTTTTATTACATTTAGTTAAGCAGGGGAATTCGTTTTTTTTTTGTAATTTTTGTGAATGTGTTTTTGACCTTTGACTTTTGTCTTGTAGTATTCGGCTTGTGAATGAGTTCAGCAATATGCCTGTCCCTTCCAAGGCTAAACAACAAGGTAATGTCTGTCCAGAGTTAATGATGGACAACATTGTTGCTTATTCCTTTTTTTCACCTGTGTATTTATACATTATATATTATATATTATTTATACTGTGTATTTATACATTATATATTATATATCATTATATATTATCTTCTGCTTTTCTTATAGCTGCTGGAGAGAAGATAATGAAAGACCTTAGAGTGGGTGTTCCTTTTGAACCCACCTACATTTATAAACTCCTCACCCTCATTAAATCAAGCCTTTCTGAGAAGGTAGGCAGCATGAAAATGGTTTACAATACAGCCCATTGTATAATTGGACTTGCTAAGGCCCCAACAGTGTTTTTAGAGGGCTCCAAGTAGTACACATTTTGAATGTCTTTATCTGAAGGGAAAGCAACTAATTCTAGTTTATGTATTGATTGATTGTAATTGCCCCCAACAATACATTAGCCACTTAGTTTCACGATTACTGGCACCTCACAATCAAGTTAAAATTATAGACCTTACTTGACTCACCTGAGGACAAGACCTTCCTGTTCTATCTCTGTTTGTATTTGTCTGTACATTCACTAACATTGAGGAACGAGTGCATCAGGAACCTCTAATGAACAGATCAAAGCAGATAAAGATAAAGCTTTATTATGGCTATCTTCAGCCATTAATGAGCTGGATCTGTGGATGCAGTCTTCCGGATGTGGAAGAACGACAGCGTGTCTAAACAGTGCTGGCATAGCAGGCACTATACAGAGGATCAACATTTTCCTTGTATTCTACAATCTTAAAACTTAAGCTTCCAAAAGTGTTTTTTCAATGAATAGCTGTTTTGGGTTCCCCAAAGAACCTTACAGTAAATAGTTCTTAAAAGAATAATTTAGAAAAAGAATAATCTAAATAACTATTTTCCACTATAAAGAACCTTTTGTACAATAGATAACTTGCAGTATTACCTTCAGGAATTATAATTTGGTAATCTTATTATGGTGCCTTGGATGCCAGTATATCTAGAAGTTGTACCTTTTATTAAAACGTTTATTCAATGTCTGGTAACAGCTTTTGTTTTGAAATCTAGTAAACAAGTGTAGGGTGTTGTGGATGAGTAAAGTCTGTCATCTATTAATGTTCTCTCTGTCTATCTCTCAGGGTCGCCAGGAGGATGCGGAGGAGTACCTTGGTTTCATTTTAAATGGACTGCATGAGGAAATGCTGGCACTGAAGAAGCTTATTTCTCCACAAGAAGAAAGTATGTTCCTTTTTGGTTCTTGCAGTGTTTGCAAGAGAAATTCTCTCTCAGCTGGAGTCCTGCCCACTCTATATTTATTAGGTTTCTGATTGCTTCATACTAACTAGATGTCTTTTTCCGTCTCTGAGCAGAAGCGCCCACGCAAAATGGGCCTGAGTCTCAGCCTGGTGTGGAGGAAGACCCTGCTGAGAAGGAAGAAGGCAGTGATGATGAGTGGGAACAGGTCGGACCCAGAAACAAAACCTCCATCACCCGGCAGGCGGATTTTATTCGCACACCTATCACTGATATATTCGGTGGCCACATCAGGTAGGCTTTGAATGTATGTTTCCATGTCAGCTACTTCTAGTTACTGTAGAGCAGTGATTCTCAGGCTGGTCCTCTATGTATCCCTAGTGTAAAAGCTCCTATATACTGCATAGCTTCAAAGGTGGAACCTGACCTAAAAAGTCTCGAGAACCACTGCTGTAGAGTCATTGTCCTCATAAAGGCCCTGATATACTCATGACAGTTCTTTTTTGTTCTTCGCTTAGGGGTAAAAAGAAGTTCATCGAACATCCCGGCGCTGCCCATGATGCTGGGTGCGTCATTTATGTGAATATGTGCTGCGAGCTTTCATCTCAAAATAAACCCGCAACAAAAGTGAAGCAGTTAAGAAAGCATCTGATTATAGCAATGTGGATATGTTTGCACACGCTCTGCAATTTACTCCACTTTATATAGCACTATACAATAGGTTGCTTAAAGGGTTACTTCAGTGATTTAGCATTAAGCTTTGTATTTAAACTGAGTCATTAATGTAGTAGAAATGTGAAATATTTTTTTTATTTGGTGACTTCTATAGACAGAATGTATTTGTCTCATGAGGATTAAAGACAACAATTCCCAGAATGCACTTGCTTCGCTGCCCTACGAGTCCACTCCCAAAGCCACCGCTACTTTTTTCACTTTTCCACCCTGTTCATCTTCATAAAATCAGTTCAGTTGGAGAACAGACACTACAAGCACGATCATTCGAATATACACCAGGGTTTCTACTGATACAAAGCCGTATGCTAATTCGCTGAAGTAACCCTTTAAATGCAAGCAGCTTTACAGTATTAAACATGGGGGGGAAACGGTGTCAGTGTTAAATTTGATTAGAATTACAGCAGTCTGATCTTGACGAACTGAAGAGAAGACTGAACTACTTATAACTACTGGCATTGACCAGCCAGAGCAATCGTATCTTGAAAGTGTTCGACAAGCTTTCAAACTCTCAAAATGAACTTCTCACAAACTTTGATTTGGCCTGATTTTTTTTCTGAAATTACGTGTCACCGGTTCTTTCTAAAAATCTGCTTATTTGTCTGAAAAATAAAATAAAAATCTGAAAATAAAATCTGAAAAGTATTTCAGGGCCTTAACAGTTTCTGTGTAGGACACCTGACCTCTGTGACATTAAACCACAGAGGTGGGCGGATATGCAGCACTTCTGGAGAAAAAAAAACTTGCGGAAAAGTAAAGCCATGGCATTAGGTTTGGTTTTTTCATTGTGCTATGACACAAGGGCTTGGTAAGTTTGATGTTATCTTCAGCCCATTCTGCTGTCCTAATGCTCCTCCAAGCTGTGTGGCTACAGCCATTACGAACAATTCACTGCTGAAAAACAAGCCTTGTGGTGCACCACCACAGCCCAGCTAATTTTGGTGGCTGCAGAAACGCAGATGCCTGAACGTGTGGGGGCGTCAAGGATTAGATGGAGACTTTTTTTTCTTAGCTTTTTGGGCTATGGTCTGGATATGGAGTCTTTGGTAGTCTGTTGGAGAATTTAATTGCATAGCTAAGCCCTTCTTTTGTTTACTGTTACCCCTTTTCCACCAAGGCAGTGCTGGTGCTAAATCGGAGCCAGAGCCTAGTTTCAAATCGGTTCTTTGTGTTTCCACAGCCAAAGCACTAGCTCCGAGCCAGGAAAAGTGGTTCTTAAGTAACACCAAAACATTGCTGGGCTAGAAGTAAGAACCGCTTGCGTCACCGGCTGGGGGCGGCGTTACCGTGATCAACAAGATGAACACAAACCTGTGACCGCCATTTTTTCAATAGCAGCTAATCAAGCTAACAGCTGCTGGATTGTAATCTCCGTCTATACAAATCATGGAGAGCTGCACAAATGCGTTGGATTTGCGGCGTTTTAATGCTGATGTAGGATCATAAAGCCATGAGCCACTGAGGGAAGGCTTGTTCGAGATGCATCGGCGCGCGCTGTGCAGACTGATTGCGTATGACATCAAAGTAGAGCGAGCTCCAGCGACTCCTTATGCTTTTGAATCGCTCACACGGTATTTTAATACCATATACGGATCGGTCTGCGCAGCGCCGATGCATCTCGAACAAGCCTGGTGTGTTTGTATTTCCCGCTGCCTCGCTAGCATTGCTAAAACGCTAGCGAGAAAGATGAGACGTATACAGTGACGTAAGACCTAGCTCTGTGGTGGCTCTCTTACATGTGGAAAGCCAAACCGGTTCATAAAGGCTCTCAAGTCGAACCAACTTAGAGCTCACATTAGCACGGGCTCTGAACTAGCATTTGGTTCATTCTGGTGGAAAAGGGGTATGTGAGGAAAAATACAGTTTGGGGCTTTCAGATTCACAGTAGTATGCCCTATTCTCCAATTGCCCCAGGCAATGCTTTTTTTGATCTATTATTTTGTTTTTAACAGAAAATGGTTTACATGTTACCTCTAAAATTGGTCACAATCCATTTTTTTAAAACTTTTTTTAATTTATTTTTTATTTTTTAGATCTGTGGTATACCAGCAGAGCTCAAAAGAGTCGGCCACCTTGCAGCCCTTCTTCACGCTGCAGCTGGACATCCAATCAGAGAAGATCCGCACAGTCCAGGAGGCCCTGGAGGTACTGGTGGCGCGGGAGTCCGTTCAGGGCTACACCACTAAGAGCAAGCAGGAGGTGTGAATAATTAACTCTAAACATCCCACAGATATGTCTGATATGTACTGTTTCAGTGTCTCCCCCCTCATAAGTGAAACCTATTTTAATGCCTGAAGTAAACAAATCTCTAGCTGTTTTGTTGTATCTGTCAGTTTGTTCATCTGTCCCTCAATTCAACAAATTCAACAAATGTGCAAAATAGACAAAAATGATAACTTGATTTTTTCCGGGATTTTCTTGATAACGATAATTAGACGATATTTTGCTGTGTGTTATTGTAATACTACCTTAGTGCTGGTGATCAGCTGACTCCTAAAG
Organism: Pseudorasbora parva; assembly: GCF_024679245.1. Taxonomy (NCBI): domain Eukaryota; kingdom Metazoa; phylum Chordata; class Actinopteri; order Cypriniformes; family Gobionidae; genus Pseudorasbora; species Pseudorasbora parva. The sequence goes on along the minus strand of NC_090172.1, from coordinate 8,995,295 downwards.
TTTTTGATATTCTTCATATTCTGCGTGGTCAGTTCAAAGCAGTGATAGATATCATCTTTTACAAAAAGTTGTATTGTATCAAAAATTTATGAGCATTTTACCTTTTTATATTTATATGGTTTATATATACAGTGACTTGCGAAAGTATTCTGCCCACTTGAACTTTGCGACCTTTTGCCACATTTCAGTCTTCAAACATAAAGATATAAAACTGTAATTTTTTGTGAAGAATCAACATCAAGTGGGATACAATCATCAAGTGGAACGAAATTTATTGGATATTTTAAACTTTTTTTTAACAAATCAAAAACTGAAAAATTAGGCGTGCAAAATTATTCGGCCCCCTTAAGTTAATACTTTGTAGCACCACCTTTTGCTGCGATTACAGCTGTAAGACGCTTGGGGTATGTCTCTATCAGTTTTGCACATCGAGAGACTGACATTTTTGCCCATTCCTCCTTGCAGAACAGCTCGCGCTCAGTGAGGTTGGATAGAGAGCGTTTGTGAACAGCAGTTTTCAGTTCTGATTCTTGATTGAATTCAGGTCTGGACATTGACTTGGCCATTTTAAACCATGATGCTGCCACCATGTTTGACAGTGGGGATGGTGTGTTCAGGGTGATGAGCTGTGTTGCTTTTACGCCAAACATAACGTTTTTGCATTGTTGCCAAAAAGTTCAATTTTGGTTTCATCTGACCAGAGCACCTTCTTCCACATGTTTGGTGTGTCTCCCAGGTGGCTTGTGGCAAACTTTAAATGACACTTTTTATGGATATCTTTTAAGAAATGGCTTTCTTCTTGCCCCTCTTCCATAAAGGCCAGATTTGTGCAGTATACGACTGATTGTTGTCCTATGGACAGAGTCTCCCACCTCAGCTGTAGATCTCTGCAGTACATCCGGAGTGATCATGGGCCTCTTGGCTGCATCTCTGATCAGTCTTCTCCTTGTATGAGCTGAAAGTTTAGAGGGACGGCCAGGTCTTGGTAGATTTGAAGTGGTCTGATACTCCTTTCATTTCAATATTATCGCTTGCACAGTGCTCCTTGGGATGTTTAAAGCTTGGGAAATCTTTTTGAATCCAAATCCGGCTATAAACTTCTCCACAACAGTATCTTGGACCTGCCTGGTGTGTTCCTTGTTCTTCATGATGCTCTCTGCGCTTTAAACGGACCTCTGAGACTATCACAGTGCAGGTGCATTTATACGGAGACTTGATTACACAGGTGGATTCTATTTATCATCATTAGTCATTTAGGTCAACATTGGATCATTCAGAGATCCTCACTGAACTTCTGGAGAGAGTTTGCTGCACTGAAAGTAAAGGGGCCGAATAATTTTGCACGCCCAATTTTTCAGTTTGATTTGTTAAAAAAGTTTGAAATATCCAATAAATTTCATTCCACTTCATGAATGTGTCCCACTTGTTGTTGATTCTTCCCAAAAATTACAGTTTTATATCTTTATGTTTGAAGCCTGAAATGTGGCAAAAGTCGCAAAGTTCAAGGGCGCTGAATACTTTTGCAAGGCACTGTGTGTGTGTATGTATACATATATATGTATATGTATGTGTGTGTATGACCAGGGGATTCATTGCAGGTTTTACACATTTCACACTAGTGGATCATAACCGTGTTGTAAGTGCTGCTTCAAAATGCCAAAAGAAGAAACAGGAGCAAGAGACAAAAAATGGAGAGTAGGCTTTTTATTGAAAACTGCATTTAAACTGAAACCATTCATCAGCTAATCAAAATTTTAAAGGGGGGGTGAAACACTCAGTTTCAGTCAATCTCATGTCAATCTTGAGTACCTATAGAGTAGTATTGCATCCTTCATATCTCCGAAAAGTCTTTAGTTTTATCATATTTATAAAAGAAATATGGGCTGTACCGAGTCTTTCCGGAAAAAAACGAGCGCCTGGAGGCGTATCGTGTGGGCGGAGCTAAAGAATGACGAATGTGCACAAAGCGGTGATGTCCTCAAGTGTGGAGAAACTCATCGCTATCTCAGCTAATACAGATAATGATCCACAATCAAATCTGAGGCTGAAATAAATTGAACAGGAGAAACGGCAACATCAGGATGTCCGTCTCTGTGATATGTACTGTATTTAGGGGCCTTTGTGTGTCTTTACGCGCAGTTTATGAGGACATGATTCGGTTTATGGACTATTGTATGTGACTAGACATTAGAGGTAGCAAGCAAAACGGTTTTGCACGTCAGAGTCAGACTAGTGTTATACAGAACAACAATGGAGTAACCGTTAGCGCATTTGAATGACGAAGCACGCGATCGTATCGTTTACTGATGTTTACTCATGCGACGGTAGCCAATAGCAGAGACATTTGAAGTTGATTTACTCACCGGCTGCTTCCAAAGCAGGACCGAACCTTTATCGCTGTGACCGCTCTGTCAAAAACACACTTCTTTGGTATGATTTGGTGAAGTCCTGTGATAGCAGTGACCATGGAAATCCACTTTGCGACGCGACTGAAGCGATGCCTTGAAGCTTCCCGTCATTTCTGCGTTCAAATCGGTTCAAATGCAGCGCTGCCTTCCCGGAATGCTGTGCTGAAGCGTTGAAGTCGCTCGACGTCACCCATACGAATAAAGTGGAGCGCGGCGCGTCATAAGTGTTCACGGACGACTGGATCTGCACCTGAGAGACTGTTTACTGCGTGCATTTCCTCTCTCTCCCTCTAGTTACGCGCACGCGCACCCTACCGGAAGAAGAGCCCGTACAGCCCATACAAAGACCTTCCGATCTATTTAACGTCAAGTAGACCCATACTCGAAAAAAACTCGCCGAAACTTGTGAGAAACCGGAAGGAGTATTTTTAACACATAAATACTCCATCAAACGTCCAACATTAGTTTTTGAAACTTTGTCTATGTTTAGGATGGGAATCCAAGTCTTTAACAGTGTAAAAAGCTCAGTATGCATGAAACAGCATTTCACCCCCCCTTTAAGACCATAGCCATTAAAAGGTCAAAACAAGTTTAATGAGCTTAGAGGTGACTAACCTGTAGTAATGCATAAATAACGTTCTGATGTTTTAAACACAACATTGAATATTGATATTTGAAATTATTTAAACCGTGAAAAGATTCTTTAAATGTGAAACTAAAACCGCCACTAGGCGGCAGCAAGTCACTGTTAATGAGTGAGTCATTGATATTCAACGGATTCATTCAAACGGCCAATTCATTCAGGAATTAATCATTTGACTATTTAATGTAACATGTACATTACTTGTAAACATGTAAACTTGGTAACCCGTTTTCTTTTATCGCAGTAAGGTCATAAACGGCGTAAGCATAAACCGGTCGGGACAGGTAGTTTTTTGCCTCTTACCTCGATTTCGCTCAGTATGTAAACACATTAACCTGTTTTCTGTCGGCTTATTGATGTGCGCATGTGTGATGGTGACAAAAACGCAAACTAAGAGCAGATTTAGATGACAGAGGGAGCTAGCATTTTGCATGAAATAAGGACGTATATCACAAACGCAGACTTTTTTAAGACCCAGAAAATTGTAAAGATGTGTTCTTCTCATCTAATGTAGTAGAAGAGGTTCAGTCAAAACGCTGCATCTTTAACTTCATGAAGGATAATATGAGCCAAAAATCTCCTGCTGACACGGTGCATGCTTTATTTAACATCACAGCTGACGATAACATTTGAAAAACTCAGTCCGATACGGACATTATTAATTTTGACGTCACTACAGGGAAATAAACCAGTTTATTAATAGTCATGTAAATGCGGTTTACTTGCATTGTCAGTTTACTGGTTTGCATGTAAATGGGGAAAACTGATTATTTCAATAAGCTGATTTTTTTTGTCATCAGCTTCTGGTGTACATGTAAACGCACCCAATGATTCAAATTGTTTGTTCAAAAAGCTGATTCATTCAGTAAGGAAAACATAGCGTGTGTTGCTCAGAGGCGATCACAGTGCTGTGACTTTGTTTTGAACTATTCTTGTTGGTGAAAGAGTAACAATGGGCAATATGGTGTCTAAATTGTAAGTCTCTTATTAAATTCTTGTTTGGTTAACTTGTATAAAATCAATATCACATTTGTTATTATGCTGAGAACTTAATTCTTCCTATGATATTTATTAAAAATACATGCAGTGAAAGCGTGCACCCGCACTAGTCAATCTTCAATACTAAGTTACAACACGTGGTGTGCGCGCACATCAGGTAGTGTACGCGCGCGCACACATTCTGGGTGTGTGTGTGTGAGGGATTTACTTGATAATGTCAGATCGCACATCGTTAAAACGACTATTACGATATTATTGCAGACGCTATATATATATATATATATATATATATATATATATATATATATATATATATATATATATATATATATATATATATATATATATATATATATATATATATATATATATATATATATATATATATATATATATATTGCACGCTCCTAGCTGTTTCTCTTGGAACTGAAACAAAAAAACGGGACATTTACTTCAGGACACAAAGAATGCTAAAATTGCAACCTTTTTGCGAAATTGCGAAAATTTATGAAAAATTTAATTAACCTTGCCATGGCGAAATAAGAGTTCAGTACATGGACATCACATACTGTGAGTCTTAAACATCATTGCCTCCTACTTATGTAAATCTTGTGAATCCATAACTCCACAGAAAAAAAAGTGCTTCTCAGCATAAACCCAACAGTGACGCAAGCATTGGGGATCATTTATATGCACGCCCCCAACATTTGCATCTGTCCAAACATGTTCATTGTCAAGCGGAAATGGAGCAAATCAAAACAAGCTGCTCGCCTGGACACACATCATGTTCCAGGCTGTTCAGGAGAGAACTGAGGACTTTTCTAACCTTCCCACAGATAAAAAATGTCCACAGTCATGGTTGATGTTTATAATCCGATACCACAACAATTTAATTCAAGATCGTTCGTTTGTTCGGCCCATTTCAAGCAAACTTTGCTCAGCGTCTTAAACGGAAGAAAGTGACAACTATATTCCTGCAAGCAGTAAGTAGCGATTTATCCACTTATTGACTGTTTAAACAATTTCTGATTAAATCGAAGGTTTCTTAGAGAGACCGCATTGTCTAGATAACGCAAGATGCTAGTACAGTAACAATAGGAAACACCAAGTACCATACAAAACTAAATACTGTGTCTAATGACAAAAGGGTACAATTATTTTGTATTACAAAATACAACCGTAGATACTTTGCTTAGATCGTTCACTCGATTCTTGTTCTAGCAAACGCCACCTTTTCCACCATATAATTTAAAACGACAGTCATTTGACAAGACTATTCATTTTGTAAAAATATAAGTTATATATTTATATTTTTGAGAACTGAAGTATGGGGTTTCCTATGATGTTTTTGCTACATCAGTCACTGCGTAACGTTAGCCTACATTGTGACTAACGTTATATAAACATGCAATATCACTGACGAAAAAAGACAAGTCTAAAAAATGTAGGCTGAATGACACTTTAAGCAGAACATCTCAAATGGAGATTGCTGAAATACAGCTTACTTGTTTATTGGTGTTTTCAGATCGTCCTTGCGAGATCGCATGCATATGGTTGGCAGATTGGACATGTTTAGGTAAAAAACGGAGTGAATACGGGTTTCTTTTCACAAAAAAGCTCTGTTTGGGGGATTTAATTACTGAAATCTGGCAACCGCACGAACACAAGCTCTTTCTCGCGCGCAAATGATCTGAAAACACCTAATAAACAAGTAAGCTGCATTTTATCAATCTCCATTTGAGGTGTTTTGGTTAAAAGTGTTATTTAGTCGGTCTGTGTTCTGTCAGGACTTGTGCGCCGCTTTACTGAACAACTGAACTGCTGTGAGCTGCTGAAATAAGCCAATCAAAGCAGAGCTCAACATTAATATTCATGACCCTTCCAAATAAGGTAAAAACAGAGCATCACATCCTAGGGACAATTTCTAGTGTTGTAAATGGACCTGTAATACTGTATCTGGACAATTTTTCCCCTTAAATAGCCCACATACCCTCTATGTAGATATCACAGAACAATTTAACATATTGTTTTTAAATCATTCTAGGGCACCTTTAATCTGCAAACAAATAATACAAGTATAAAAAATACAATCTTTTTTACATGACAATTGAGCTGACAGATTCTCATTCACCTTTTAATTAACAGTGTGAAACATTAACTGACATTAATGATCCTATCTCCTTATGCATATGAAACAAAATACAGGCAAGTGATAAGACCATAATACCTAATAGTGTTACAATAAGGACTCCTAAGCTCGATCAAGCTTTATTCTATCCAAATTAACTCACATTACTGTAATTATTATTTATACTTTAATCATTATTATTAGTATTGCCTTCTCTAATAAGAGATTTTCCGCTAATTAGTTAGCTTCAGCTGGAGAACTCTCCTCTCACCGGCTCTTCTTGTGCTGGCATGTTTCATCAGGTGCTCCAACATACATGTCGTGCTCCTGTTAAAAGCAAGTTGCCCCTTGCATGTATTGCACACAATGACATTCTTGGTTCGAAGTTTTGTGAAACTTTCCCACACTTTGCTAGATCGGATTAGTTTTGTCATAATTTGTGCTGTTCTCTTCTACCACAATAGCATTTGTAAGGGCTGCGTTACACTTTAGCCATACAGCGGCGTAGCGGTCAAATCGTGATATTGCAGGCCCTTACATTAGGTCATGTGAGATCAAACGACTACTCGACAAAGATATTTGTCGACAATTTGTTATTGACGACGCTGTTGACAATGTCGACTAATCGTTTCAGCCCTACTTCATTTCACCGTTGGCAAACAAGTCTCAGGTTGATGCTGGATTTGCAGACATATTGACATTAAAACATAATGCTGTTCCTTTTATATTAAATCCAACAGGAATGGTGCAACACACTTATGTGAGTAACACGTGTTTTGTATATGTAATAGTATTGCATTGTTAGAGATCGTTTTGATTGTGTGTACGTGTCTAACAGAACATACCTTTAACACGCTGTCACAGGCTGGAGAATACTTTTTGTTAGTTCATTGCGATTCAGGGTCAGACTTGGACATGTTTCAAAGCCCAATGTCCTGGGGCTATGCGTTTTCCAGACGGGCTACCAAGAAATAAGCTGGTTGGCAGGCCAGTGAATCTCAAATTGTGAAACAATATTCCTTTCTTGATCTTTTGCTGACATGCGTGTGCGCGCTCGCGCGTGGTTCGCACTTATATCCACCGATCGAGCGGGCCAAGTAATACAAAATCAATCCAATTCCAATCAATCGTGGGTGGATGAGAAATAAATCATTTTTGTTTGATAGACATTTACGAGCCCTGTGGTCGAGAGAATTGACCTCAGACAACAGTATAAAAAAATAAAAAAGCCAGTTCATGACACCTTTAAATTTGTTGAAGTATTGAGTTTTAGGTCTTAAATAATTTTAAACAGGTCTTAATTTACCAATGTCCATGTAACGCTATCTCTAATGCTCATTGAAATGGTCCCGCAGCACACGTGTTTATTCTGGAGTTTTGTAGTTCTTGTGCCTATTTCTAGGCTCATTACTCTTGAACGATCAAATACTCACGTTATGCACATGTCCATATCGGAACTTGAGTTATAAAGTTTGGGAAGCGTGTCAGTAAGTATTGGATCTGCGCATTACTGTAAGTTCTCAAAGTGAAAGCAATCTAATATAGCTTATAACTGCTCCTGTGTGTCAATGTTAAACAAACAGCATCACGAATGGGGAAAAAAAACGACACTTACACTTAAAGCACTTTATATCGGTATCTTTGTTGTATTTATTTGTCCTATTGTTATTTTTTTTTAGCATATATTTTATTACTTACCGATTACTTGATTCATTAATTACTTGAAAACTTTTACTTGTATTAAGCAATTGGTTATTGCTGTGGTGTACTTGTAAGATTTTGGTCATATTTTCCACCCTAAGCGATTATGTTATTAAAGCTACACTGTGTAACTTTTTTAGTTTATTCTTAGCTAAAACACTTAGTTCTTTCAAAAATATATGTGCTCATTAATGTATATTTACTACTTTTTAAGTAATAAAGTATTCTCCTAAGTTTATAATATGCCATTGAAAATACATACGGGTGAGGGTTCGAATGCTGGTTGCCATGTTGCCTCTTCATCTTGAGGAAGTACATTAGCCAAAGAGGGACATACCCATAAATTCAAGCTTCGCCTTACACGTTTTAACATTTGATGGCACCGTGTCCAATGTGAAGAGGGGGATTGCCATCTTGGACTAAATCGGCCACCTTAGGAGTTCAAACGAAATCGGAATTGAGAGGAACAGAAACTATTATTCACTGGATGGTCATATACCTTTTCACCGCTAGATGGGGGAAAATATCACACAGTGTAGCTTTAAAGCTAGATAGATAGCACACCACTGGACTAGCCCTTTTTTTGTAATGCCAAAAAAGATTAATGTATTTGTTTTATTGCCATGTGACACACACACACACACACACACACACACACACACACACACACACACACACACACACACACACACACACACACACACACACACACACTATATGTGACATTATACACATTAATGTCAACCATATTATCTTATATTTAATTCATAATTGTCTTAAAAATGTCTTAAAAAGTCTTGCATTTGACTTGGTGAAACCTGCAGAAACCCTTTTTAAATTTGATTCTGACTTTTTTGTTGATGTTGAATTCTTGCACTTTTTGTCCTTTTTTGCTTTTAGATTGAGATCAGCCGGAGAGTGACTCTTGAAGAGCTTCCTCCAGTGCTGGTACTTCACCTCAAGAGATTTGTCTTTGAGAAGACTGGTGGATGTCAAAAACTGGTCAAGAATATTGATTACCCTGTTGATCTGGAGATCAGTAAAGGTGCTTATTTAATTTTTGTTTCTTCATTAAAACTATCTCTGCTGATATTACGTTGTTTTTAGCAGGTTTCACCAACTAGTCAGTTAGTTGTAGATTGCATGATTTTAGTTGCACTTGTTCTGTACCAGGTGACATCAGGAGGATAAAATCTGCCCACTCCATTCCAACTGTAGCTGCCTGTCATTTTATTTGTTTAGTGACCTCTATTCAACTAAATATATTATTAATATAAATTTACACCAATCAGGCATAACATTATGAAGATAGTGTGGGTCCCCCTTTTGCTGCCTAAACAGCCCTTACCCGTCGCGGCATGGATGCCGCTTAGACCCCTGAAGGTGTGCTGTGGTATCTGACACCAACATATTCTGTTATCCTTCAAGATCCTTTAAGTCCTGTAAGTTGATCTAGGAAATGTGGAGATTTGGAAGTCAATACCTCAGACTTGTTGTTGTGTTCCTCAAACCATTCTGAAAATTTTTTGCTTTGTGTCAGGGCACATTATCCTGCTAAGAGTCCACAGCCACCAGGAAATTGTTTTCCATGAAAAGGTGTACATGTAGGTGGTACGCATCAAAGTAACATCCGCATGGATGGTAGGACCCAAGGTCTGCCAACAGAACATTGCCCAAAGCATCACACTGCCTCTGCCGGCTGGCCTTCCCATTATGCCATGTGTTCCCCAAGTGACACACAGGCACCCAGCCATCCACATGATGTTAAAGAAAACGTTATACATCAGACCAGGCCACCTTCTTCCACTGGTCCGTGGTCCGGTTCTGATGCTCACGACCCTACTGTTGGCACTTTTGGTGGTGGGCAGGGGTCAGCATAGGCACCCTGACTGGTCTGTGGCTATACAGCCCCATATGCAAAAAACTGTTACGCATTGTGTATTCTGACACCTTTCTATCAGAACCAGCATTCATTTTTTTTTTAGCAATTTTAGCTACATTAGCTAGTCTGTTTAACCGAACCACATGGGCCAGCATTTACTCCCATGTGTATCAACAAGCCTTGGCCACCCATGACCCTGTCGCCTGTTTACCACTGTTACTTCCTTGAACCACTTTTGATAGATACTGACCACTGCAGAGCAGGAACTCCCCATAAGATCTGAAGTTTTAAATAAGCTCTGACTGTCTAGCCATCACAATTTGGCCCATGTCAAACTTGCTCAAATCTTTACGCTTGCCCATTTCTCCTGCTTCTACCACATCAACTTTGCTGAGAATGTTCATTTGCTGCCTAATATATCCCACCCACTAACTTGTGCCTTGATGGAGATAGTGTTATCATGGGATGGTGTTATGCCTGATCGGTGTATATCTAAACAACACAAAAGTAAATTGTTTATAAAGCACATTATAGGCTGACTTGGCCATGCCCATCTGAAATGGTCTGTTCATTCAGACCATCTTGTATTTCTTTGGAGTCTCCACACACACTTTCATCATTTTGTGCACATGGGCAATGCAGGTCCAGTCTCTCCCTGTTTCACTTCACAAACCTCTATTTTAATGGATTGTTTGAGAGTGAAAAAAAATGTTTGAGCAATACTCTCCATGTGCTCTCAATTCTGCCCCTGACAAGGAGACCAGGTTCCCCTACTAAATATGAACCTGACCAAAAAAAAAACAAGAGCACTAATGAGGGAGTAACATAAAGACTTCTCTATTGTGATGGTTTCCTGCTCATGAAACTAGGCTACATGTCAGTCATTAACTACAAGTCTGCATGTTAGTCCATCTGGATACTATTCAGATCTGTATTGAATTGATAAAGTAGTCTACGAGTGTTAAAAAAAAAGTATGCTGGTTCTCACAAATGGATCATCTTAATAGTTAGCTGTCTATAAATATGCTGTATGTATTGAAATGGTTTATGATTTTCAGATCTCTTGTCACCGGGGGTCCGGGGCAAAACTTTTAAAGGCCAAAGAACCTACAGGCTCTTTGCAGGTACGTGTTTTTTTTTTTTTTTTTTTTAATTATTTATTTGGCTTCGAATCAATCAATCAAACAGACTTGATTTCTATAGCCCTTTACAGCAGCCACAAGGTGTCCAAAGTGTCCAAAGAATGCTTCTCCTCTGGTCTAATTAACCTAAAACCAGGATGTAGGCCATTCAAAATTACAACATTATCTTTAGTATTGTTAATGTTGTTGTTGTTATTATTAATATTTGATCGTGTCTATGCCTTTCCAGTTCATTGAGTATTAAATTCTAGGCAGCCTCTGACTATCCACCTTATTTATGTAAAAGCAGGTACAGCCATTTATAAAATAAATGTGTCTGGGTTCCGGTGTCATCCTCTTTCAGTTATGTAAACCGCTGCTTGATTATTGCAAACTGGTATTTCTTACATATTATTTTAATGCATTGTTATAATTACCACATTGGTGTTAGGGGTGTCAAAATTAATCGTGTTGTTGATGCATCGTGATCAGTTATGTAGACTAGACATGCGAAACGCTATTGGATAATTCTTATAACTGACATTTCTCTGGGCCAATCGGAATCTTAGCTCACTTCAGTCAGAATCTTGAAGCACACAGCGCCAACTGAGATCGCCATTGAATGAGATGCCTGGCTATCGAGATACCACACGAGTCTGACGGATGGAAGTAAGCAAGCTTAGTGTTCAATTCAAGCATGGGTGTAGATTACGGGACGTGTCCCCTGCACTTTTAATAGTGTACTTTCGTCCTCCGCACGTTTACTGGGTCTCCCCGATCCTAGTCGACCCGCTCCGAGCGGGATATGAACCAGCGTTACCTGCGCAAGGGCGTGCAAGTTAACAGGGACGCTAAAGAGAGCTTTCTCTACCTCGATTGTGCGCTTCTTGAGGTCACAATCAATACATGAATACATGATAAATACATCAAGATTTAAATTCAGAGACAAAAAATAATCTATGCATGACCTGTCATTTTATTCGTATCTAAATATGAGGAGGACGCTCTCACAGAAAGTCCAAAAGCAGATTCGTAGAAACTTTGTCACTGGAGCTGCAGCTGAAGGAAAACAATCGTTATGAGTGATGAAACGTGACGACGACAATCAGACGATTGCGACAATATATATATGCTTTGTGTTTTTCAAGCCATCTCAATGTAGGCTATTTATTGACTATAAAGTAGGCCTATATCATATGAATAATGCAGTGCTAACTGACAGCTTTTGAAATGTTTATCTTCTGCTCACCAAAGCTGCATTTATTTAATCAAAAATACAGTTAAAACAGCAATATTGTGAAATACCATTACAAATGAAAGCAGCCTTTTTCAATGTGAATATAGTAAAGTGTGATTTATTCCGGTTATCAAAGCTGAATTTATCATCATTACTCCACTCTTCAGTGTCACATGATCCTTCACTAATCATTCTCATATGAGGATTTCATAATCAAGAAACATTTTTGATTATTATCTGTGTTGAAAACAGTTGTGCTGCTTAAAAATGTTGTGGAAACATGATACATTTTATTTTTCAGGATTCTTTGATGAGAAGGTTCAATGGATAGCATTTATTAAATAAATTATCTTTTGTAATATTAAAAATATCACTTGTGATAAATTTAATGTAGCCTATGTCTGATCAACAAAAGTATTAATTTCTCTCTTTTTTAATTTTACCACAAATGTTTGAATGGTATGGTGGTTTCCGCAAAAATGAAGCAGCATGATCATGAGCAACAAAACTGTTTTCAACACTGATAATAATCATAAATGTTTGTTGAGCATCAAATCCTAATATGAGAATGATTAGTGATACTGAAGATTGGAGAAATGATGATAAATTCAGCTTTGATCACAGAAATAAATGACACTTTACTATATATTCATTTAGCGAACAGATGATGTACATCAGAATATTATTTCATTGTATTACGTTTTTTACTGGTTTGAACCAAACCATGAGGCCAGTGTAGGTTAATTTACCTATAGGCACTTATAGGAAATCGCACTCACAGAAATTGACTTCTGCATTGCAAAATAAGGTGGATACAGCATGGTAAACATTTCCTTGACAATTTGTCACTTGGACCTTTTCCACAGTTTGATACTAATCCTGCTTATGTGAGCTTACATGACAGGCCTTTGCACAAATACTTTTACGGCTTCCAGCAAGCTGTCAAGACGTACCTTTCGTTCTTCCAGCACCTTCCTGTTGCCAACTGGTTATGCCTTGTCTTTCTTGACTTTGCCATTACACGTGACTCACTGACCGGTTTAAACACACATGGCCTTCGTTTGCGGTAGATGTTCACCTTTTTTTCCCGCCTCCAAGAGTGAATTGCTTTCAGGCGTTTATTTTCCTTTCTGAAAGGAAAAAAAGGCTCCCTGCTTGTCAAGAAGTAACTTGTCCAGCAACCCCTAGCAACAGTTGCCATACCAATACATTTCCCCTAAGCCTCTTTTTTTGTGTGACTATTTTCCCCATGTTTAACATCTGGTGTGGGTGGAAATTGTCTCTAAACTTTTAATTTAATTGCCAGTGATATAGCACACAAGATATTTCACCTTTTCTTAGTTTACAAAACTTTATTGGCAGCCAAGCCTTTACTGCAAGACTGTATTCCGCTATTTTCCCTGTGCAATGGATGTTAGGGGGCCATTGATACCATGTAGTGCTTGTTATAGTTTATACTTTCGGTGTGGAGGTTTATAAATCTGCCTAAATGTTGTTTATAGTATTGTGGCCTGTGAGGCGTGTTTTGTTAACTTACTAAACATGTAACTTCAAGCACCTGGAGTGCATGTTAAGAACCCATCAAACCCCTTGATAATGTGCAGGGGTTGTGTAGTAAAGAAGCGATCATTTCTTTTGTCAATGTTTTCCATCAATGACACGCATGCTAAAAGTTACTGTTATTGATCTGGCATTCTCGGTACAAGAGAAGTTGCTTAAACTGCTCTCAACCCAAATAGCACTGCAGTCTTTTTATATTACACTCCCCATTATGCTATACTTGTTTGCTGTAAATTTAACTTGGCTAATATAAATATCTATGTTGTAGTGCATTTTTTAAAAACTTTTCACCAAAGAATTCCTTCTAATCTGATTTGATGGCAAACTTGAGTCAGTAACAACTCAAAACAAGGGAGACAATTGCAACCAAATCAATCTGATTTCATTATAAAAGCCAGTACATGCACACCGGTGATTGAACAGGAGTTTAAATATTTAATGTTGGAGGCTGCAACATTGCTTCTTGTTTTGGACACATCAGCACTGTGTTTTCGGCAAAAATGTCTACAATTTCAGAATCTTATGGTTGACTAATTTTGTCCAGCCCCAAAACTGGAAATTTTAGTGGAAATAATTCTTGTACATGCCTGAATCCTTTGTATCTTCCTGCAGTCGTCTATCACCATGGGAACAGTGCCACGGGTGGCCACTACACTACAGATGTCTTCCACATCGGTCTAAACGGCTGGCTGCGCATTGATGACCAGGTGGTGAAGATCATCAATCAGCATCAGGTGGTGAAGCAGACTGCAGAGCGCACTGCCTACCTGCTGTACTACCGGCGTGTGGACCTGATGTAGAAACCATACTCGTACAACACACGCACACATTCAAACACACGTTTACATGTGTGTGCGCGCGCACACACAAACACACACACACATGTACACCCACACACACACACACACACACGACAGGAACACTGCCCAACTTCACGATTGTCCTCCCTTCCTTAACCCTGCTATTCCAGAGAGCCAGCTTTTCAAACTTTTTCTTTCTTATTTGGAAGAGGAAAAGACATGAGATGTATCTAAAGACTTTCCTGTAATAGTGTTTTCCCCCTCCGTATACGGCCTTGCTTGGGTCTGGAAAAGTTGAGGGGAGAAATGTTAGCACTGCAGAACGCTCCAGTTTGGAGAGACAGACCTGAATCACTGCTTATGTTCACAGCCTCATGTTGTCTGGCCAGAGTGGATCCCTGCTGAAAGAACTCAGACCCGTTGAGGCTGATGGACTGCTGGAGAATATCTTTCTTTTTTTTGTTTTTGTTTAATCTACTTTTTTTAAATGGCATAGAAAAAAAATATGAAGTGTTTTGCCTTTTAGCAAGGAGAGTTGTCAGCCTAATTTGCAGCAGTTAAGTGGAGCCTGTTAAGTTCTTGACTAGAGCATCAAAGTGGCCCAACACCAGCAAGCTTCCAAAATTTGTGTAGGTCTCAATGTAGGAGTTTGTCGACGAGCAAGACACTCAACTCCACCAACACCACCACCACAACAACCTCTTCTCTTCCCCATTTCCCTATTACTCCTGATGCTTCAGATTACACAAGTCATGGGAGGGAAAAAATAGCGGGAGGGTGCTGCAGTGTGCTGAAATGGTAAAAAGCAAAAAAAAAAAAAACTAAAAAAAAAAACTAAAATTGGATTTGTTTGACCTTCAGTGTGATTTTTGGGTGTAGGATTAGAATGACTATCTTACAATTTTAATGCGCTTTAGGATATAAATGATTACAAAAGCTTTGTGCACGTTAAAATATAAAACTGGTCGATTAAAACGTGGGTGTGCATCTTTTGCACACTTCTTGCAGATATTTAAGTTTTAAAAGTATTAAAAACGCAAAAATTTGAATCTTGGCGGTGGTTACCTTGATCAGCTCCCTGGGGGATTGCGCTTGTTCTTTAGGCTTTGTGTGTACTTTCATACGTTCATGCTGGCGAGATACAGATGATGTCCAAAATGCCATCATGAACATTGACTCGCATTTACTTTTTGTCCCCTCTCGCCATCCTTCATTAGTTCTGTTTGATCTATTTCCTGTATCATATGAATAAAGTGTATCCACTGTCCACTGACTGCCTTTCGATGTCAGTAGAGCAGCAATTACTGAGCCACTCCTGCCAAGTTTGAGAGGGAGCTGTGTTGAGATACATCTGTTTTGCATCTCATTCTGTATGTTAACCCGCTCTGAGCAATCAACCTGTGATGTACATGTTGAGGCTCAGTGTGCAGTTCTGAGGATATCATCTCGGAATGGGTAGAAAGAAATGTTTCTTACTGCAGTTAATTCGTTGCTTCGAGGTGAGATCAGCTCTGCCTGATGAAGCCTGAAGCACAGTCGCAGATGCGCACAAACAACGAATCATGTTTGCATCTGTTTCAGAGACCTTGCATCATCAATATTATACCTGATTGTATTTAGTTGAATTTTGAGGTTTTTTTTCTTCTTCATTCCCCATTTGCATACAATTTCTGTTCCATTTAAATTGATATTTTGAAAGGAAATGACCCAAGGTTAAAGCACAACAGTGAATAAAGTTATACAAGTACTATGCTTGACCTTATTTTATTTTGACTTTTTTCCTTCTTTTTCTTTTCTCCTTTTTTGTTTGGATTTTTTTTTTCTCCACAGAATAAAAGTACCACTGACATTTATATGTATTTAACTACCAGTAAAATTGCTCTACTTCCTTAGTCCCATGCAGACCTTTTAGCATTTTCGAGTTGAAAGTACTGATGATTTGTTGGTAGCTAAAAGAATCATCAAATAAGCTAAAGCATATAATAAAAGTGGTTTGAATAAGTTTGAAATCTAAAGAAAACTGCACACGTTCTTGTTCTGCCTGTTCATTTATTTTACTGAATATACCTCCTAAAGAAAAAAAAGAAAAAGACAAAATCCTTTCTGGGAATGTTTCAGGCTTACCACTTGGTATATTCAAACTTTGTATACAAGCGATGAGGTGTGTTGCAGCCCCTCACAAATGCACTTTGTTGTTGGCGATTGTTGAAAGTGAACACGTCGCTTCCAGGAACAGATCCTTTGAGCTGAGCTCTTCACACAGTCCTGCCTTTGACCACAGGCTAGGCTGGTGTGAACTCATCTTTCCACTCTAGGAATACAGAGCATGAATCTCACTTCCATCTGAATGATCTTATTTTATCCTAGCACTCAGAACCTTCCTTAAAATCCATGTAATCCCCCATCGCTTATTTCATTTACAGTCATTCGGGTTAAATTGTGTACATATGAGGTCTGTTTTTCAACTGAGTGATTACAGTTGCCAAGTCATGTTTTGCTGTTTGACCTTTTGAACTTCTTGAATTTGGTTTATTTGAATCTACAGAAGGACACAAGGAACGCATACCCCATGAAAAACCAAAGGATAAAGAACTTGTATAAACAGACACTGTTGCCTCATGCTAGAAGATTAAAAAAAAAAAACCTCCCCCCATGTGCACCATTCAAGAACTTGACCTGATTTCAGCTGACATGCTGACTCATCAGGATAACCACGGTTTGAAACGGTCAACACCGGATGCGAGTGACATGACATAAGCAAATAGAACCCATTATAATCCGTGATGCTGTCTACACTGGATGCGGCATGAAGCGACACAACAAATTCCTGACTGTAAACTGATGCCCTGTTCTACGTCTCGCGTACTTCAAATGCTTGCGCTACTTTTGACAGAGTGAATGGATTTGCACTCGTCGCTTTGTCGCATCCGGCGTAGAGACAGTGTGAGTGTCGGATAAAATGTTTTGATGCCTATTTGGTCACATCTCATGCACCCATTGTATTTGTTTCTCTTGTCTGTTTCAAGGTAAAACTCTGGTTTCATGTACAAGTTCAACCCTTGAGACAGTTTCCTTCTCTTCCTTTAGTATGTCGGTTGGGAAAAGTCCTGGTGTATAGTTCAGATGATGTCTGTCTTTTCAGTTTGTGCTTCCTAACCCTTGTGTCTGCTGAGATCTTGATGCGTTGGCAAATTGAGCTAAATACAAACTATATACTGTCTCATCCTTGACCTTCAGCCTTCTACTTTTTTTTGTCGTCAACTGTTCCAATAAAAAATAAATTGTGGCAATGCTTTATTTCTATAGCAGATAAATCTGAAGCCTTTCAAATGGGGCTATTCAAATAGTCTTTTCCCCTTCTCTTGAGGAATGTGCACCGTAACCACAAGCAAACATGAAATAAAGAGAAACCAATCCTTGCGCATGCATTGTAAACTAACCAAAGTGGGTTGAATTTCAGAATTTCTTTTCTTTGTGTGTCATTCAACATTTTTGCCATAGTTATGTTCTCAGGCTGACCGTTCTCCATGCTCTTGTGGCTCAATTGGCTGCCTACGCGTCCAGTGTGCAGTTTTTGGGTTACGTGGCCTCATCATTTGTCTTGTAAAGGCTGTCTCATCGTTTTGGAGACTGAAAGAGTGCGCCCCTCCATGGTTTTCTACACAGGTTTGGTTGTTTCTCCCAAACATGCATTCAAATGTGATGTTTTTCTTCTATTAATGTTAAAATACTGTTTAAGACTAGAGTGCACATGCATTTGTATGTATTTGAATACGCATATATTTGTGGTCAGAATTATTGGCAACTCTGGTAAATAGCTAAGATGACTAAAAATAAATCTGCAGGTTTTTTTGTTTTTATACACGATCTGTTGTTTAAAAAAACCTAACCTTTCATTGCAGTTAAACAATTTAAAGTTGGGGGTAAATCAAAAAAATCAAAAATGTTTGGCACAATTGGCACCTTTTTATTAAATACTTTTTGCAACCTTGTATTACCAAGATAACAGCTCAAATTTTTGCCGATAATGGCTGAGGAGTTTGGAGAACAACTATTGAGGTCATATACCATTCTGCCATACAGAATCTCTCCAGACCCTTCAGATTCCCAGATCCATTTTGGTGCTTTTCTTCAGTTCACCCCACTCATCTTCTATAGGGTTCAGGTCAGGGGACTGGGACGTTAATTACATTTTTGTGGTGATTTGTTTTGGGTCGTCTAGCAGAAATTGTCAGGTTTTGATATCTGCTGGTAATTGCTAGAATCCATGATATCATGTATATGACAAAGGTACCTCCAGCAAAAAAAAAAAAAAAAAAAAAATGCCCATAATAAAGATCCAGCTGTATTTTTAACCATGGACACGGGGCAGTTTGTATCCCTATTCGCACCAAACCATCTGGTGGGTCTTTCTGTCCCCAATTCTCCAGCTGTGATCCTTGATGAGTCTAGAGTATTTTCTTTGGGTTTACTCATTGTGATGTATAATTAAGGGAATTGTGCCTTTGTGTTTCCTCATATTTATACTCTTGTGAAACAAGAAGTAATAGAAAATGTTATAGTCGGCACGTTGCGATTAAAAAAAGTCAATATTAATGGTGATACTTAAAATATTTTATTTATAAAATATACTAAGGGTGCCAATAAGCTGAAAGTACTACTTTATTATTTTATTCTATTTATTTATGAAAGATCAAAAGGATGAACAATGCATATTTATTTTTACTCTTTCAAAAATCCCTGTTTTAAAAGTGGGTTTAGTAAGATTTGTTTTGTTTGTCTTATGCTTCTTTTGCTCATCTAGGCCTCATTTATTTGATAAAATACACTCCTGAACAAAATCTTAAGACCAGGGGATGCATTGCAAGTTTTACACATTTCGCACTAGTGGATCATAACCGGGTTGTAAGTGCTGCTTCAAAATCCCAAAAGAAGAAACAGGAGCAAGAGACAAAAAAAAGACAGTAGGCAATTTATTGAAAGTGCATTTAAACTCAAACAGGCCGTTCATCAGCTGATTAAAAGTTTAAGACCATAGCCTTAAAAAGGTCAAATCTGCACAAAAATATGGCTTTCATGGCATTGTCCTTCAAGCAGTCACATTGTCAAGATCTCCTGATGGCAAAGGCAAAAAGGCTTTCTCTCTTTGAACGTGGTAGGATTGTTGAGCTGCACAAGCAAGGCCTTTCGCAAAGTGCCATCGCTGCTGAGGTTGGACGCAGTAAGACAGTCATTTTACATTTCTTAAAAAATCCTGAGAGTTATGGGACAAAGTCACGTGGTAGACCCAAAAAGATTTCACCTGCACTGAGCCGCAGGATCCGACGGGTTGTCCGTGAAGACACAGGTCGATCCTCAACCCAAATTAAGGCCCTTACTGATGCTGACTGCTGCCCAATAACCATAAGACGTCATCTGCTAGAGAAGGGCTTCAGGAACAAAAAAAGTCTTCAAACAACACGTCTCCTCCCACGACAAACTTGCCCGTTTACAATTTGCAAGGGAGCACCAAAGATGGGACATTGAAAAGTGGAAGAAAGTTTTATTCTCTGACAAGAAAAAATGGATGGTCCTGATGGCTTCCAACGTTACTGGCATGACAAGGAGATCCCACCTGAGATGTTTTCTACGTGGCACAGTGGAGGAGGCTCCATCATGATCTGGGGTGCTTTTTCCTTCAATGGGAAAACGGAGCTTCAGGTTTTGCAGTGGCGTCAAACCGAGACTGGCTATGCGGATCTGTTGCAGCGGGCATCCATCTTGACCAAGGGCCCCCGTCTGTGCGGTAATGACTGGGTCTTTCAACAGGACAACGCTGCAATTCACAAAGCCTGCCTGACGAAGGACTTAACGTTGCTCTTTTGGACCATCCTGCATGTTTCCCTGATCTAAATCCCATTGAGAGCATTTTGGGATGGATGGCAAGGGAAGTTTACAAATATGGACGTCAATTCTAGACCGTGGATGCCCTTCGTGAAGCCATCTTCACCACATGGAGCAACTTTCCCACCAGCCTCCTGGAAACAGTCGCATCAAACATGCCGAAACGAGTTTTTGAAGTGATCAACAAGAACAGTGGGGCTACTCACTCAGTTCTTATTTGACACTTTTGGTACTGTTGTGTGGTGTTTTTTTTTGGGCTATGTTCTTTTGATCAGCTGATGAATGGTCTGTTTAAGTTTAAATGCAGTTTTCAATAAATTGCCTACTGTCTATTTTTTGTCTCTTGCTCCTGTTTCTTCTTTTGGCATTTTGAAGCAGCACTTACAACCCGGTTATGATCCACTAGTGCGAAATGTGTAAAACTTGCAATGAATCCCCAGTCTTAAGATTTTGTTCAAGAGTGTATACTGTAAAAACTGTAAAAGTATTACAATTTAAAGTATATTTTTTCTATTTGAATATATTTTAAAATTTAACATTCCTGCTATGCAAAGATGAAATTTCAGCATCATTACTTCAGTCTTTAGGGTCGCATGATTCTTCAGACATTATATTATTTGCTGCTTAAGAAACATTTTTTTTTTATTATTAAAAACATGTGCTGATTCATATTTTTGTGAAACTGATAGATTTTCAGGATTCTCTAATGAATAGACACTAATTAAATTTATAGCATCTAAATACATTTTGTGTCCATGAATGCATATCCAAGTTTAACCAGAAACTTGCATTTAAAAAAATAAAATACAAAGCTTACTTTGTTATTGAAAGAGGAAGAGGGCAGCTTGTTTCTTTATCAATATCCAATGACCAATGTCACAGGTGTGAACTATGATTTTCCACAAGACATTGCTTGACAGAGGCAAAGGATGTCAGGGAGATTTAGTTTTGGATGGTTAAAAAAGAAGGGGGAAAAAAAAGATTAGCTCTGTGCTAACACATGGACTAAAAGCCACAAAATTTAGATTTAGATTTCATTGGGGTCTTTAAAGCTGTTGTTGATTTGTAACTTGAATACCCCGCCATCATATTGGACCCTGATTGTGGGCTCTTATAATGATGTAGTATTACTTCCTGATTGCCTTGGCTCCTTGAACAGACCTTAAAGGAATTCTGTTTAGAAAAGAGGAAAGATCTTTTACATGTTCTTACATCAATAAATCGTCTTGGTGCTGTTGCTGTCCATCCCGTAATTAGCATTTGACATGGAGCAGTTCCCTTCTTCCCCATCCAGAGTTGGCACTGAATCCGGCTCACTCAAACAAACTGCAGGCATCGAGTCTGGAGTGCGCAGGAATCTTAAACATGTGCCTCAGCCCAAGGAGAACAGCATATTCAAAACAGACAAATTGTTTCTAATGGCCATGTTACAGTGTGGATCCTGGCACAGCGCTCCGGTAGTAGGCGTTAGGACACCGCTTTGAAATGAACATTATGTATTTAATGTACTGGAAGCACCATTCTAAGTGGTTTCTTCTTTCTTCATGGTCAAGTTTTTGCTGAGCTATGAGAAATGCCAAAGAAATACTTTTTTTATGTTCATAAGGGGAATCTCTTGAAAGGAATAATTTACTTAAAAATCCTGTTATCATTCACTCTCCCTCATGTTGTTCTAAAGCCATAAGAATTTAATTCATTTTTGAAACACAAATGAACTTGCTTTTAATGAAACCTGAGATTTAGAGATCAGGAGCCAGGCCTGTCAATGTAATACTGGGGGGATTTTATTCTGTGCGGTGTTATTTTATTATTATTTATGAACCATTATAGTATTTATTAATATTTTCAATGACCTTTTTAGTTTTGTTTCAGTTTTCATTTTAATTTGATGTGCAAGGGATACATTCATGAGCACAGAAAATAACCTGCATTAAATCTTAATGTACTTTGCGGAGGCAACCATCCTTACATTCAAATCATTTAATGCACAGCTAGTCATGGATTATCCTACTTTTACCATGGTCGTTTGCCAGCATTGACTACTTAAAGCTGTTATTGATTAGCCTAGAAATCTAGACGCACCCTAGCGGCAGCAAGTCGAATCTGCCCGCGAGTGTCGTCTAGCAACTCTCAATACCCTTCTGAGCTGTATTCGCCTAAGTCTTGCCGGGCCAATCATATCATGTATAGAGTCGGTGGGCGGGGCCATAATGATGACGGCCGAGTTGCGTTTGCGTGCTTCTAGTAAACACAAAAACTGGCGAACGGCGGTCTTTCGAATCAGCTTTGACCGCAACTCTGGAAGACTTGGAGTGAAGCTTTTCTCTGAGAAAAGAACAAAGAACGGCATTGAAGTCATTCTTAAAAAGGGAAGATGTGTTCAGAGTTTTGCTGACTGGATACGGTAAATGTTTAATCTATCAACAAGCTCTGCTTCATCTTCGTTGCTCTGGTTGGTGTAGCGCTATCCTATTGCGTGCAGAGGGAGTTTGAAAGACAACCGTTTATCCCGCCCCTGGGATTAAATCCTGTCAATGGTGAGTTTCCAGATCAAACATCTGGATGTGGGTGTGGCTTGTCAGGCTAGTTATTGATGTTTGCAGCACAATATTTAACCAGGGGCCTATTACCATGATGGTAGTTTAACAAACTCAGGGTTACAGGATTAGTTTCGAATTAACAAAACCAAACCGATCTATTCAGGCTTTGTTGGTCCCATGATGCTGATTATCAGCTTTCTCTGTCAACTCAGGCTTTGATTCTGAGTTTAGGAGTTTAGCTGTGACATCAGCAGTCAACTGCCAATCACATGCTGTGAAAAGCAGCGTGATTTGTTTCTGTCTTCTGCGGAATATTACATGATTGAAAAATATGAAGAATTTAAACATTCACACAGCAAGAAAAGAGCTGTCTATGAAAGAGAAACATCTTGTAAGAAAAATCTTATATGGCAATGCAAGCAAAAGTTAAGGTAGTTTTTTTAAATAGGCTATTTATATTAATTTGAATAAAGTTTAGTTAATTAATTAACTAAAATGATACATGTGTAATTGATATATTAATGACATCCATTATATGTAAATCATTCAAAATTATTATTATTATAAATAAGCATTGTTAAAAGCCAGACATTTTAGTTTTTAAAAACCATTTGCTATGTAGTAACCTTTAATTTGGAGTAGAAACAGGGGGAGTGGCTTTATTGGATCAGAGGTGTGTCACTTTACTCGCAGCTGATTGGTCCAATATCAGTTTGAGATCTCTTATCCTGAACATAACCTGCCCTGGAGCAGGTTAGCTATGGAGCATAAGTTACTATGGCAATAAACACAAGTAAAAAACCAGACCACTTTAATGGTACCTAAAATCCCAGGATTGGCACAAACTAAGGTTAAATATATCTGGCTAGCCAGCTAATCCGGCTTCATGGTATAGACCCCAGGAGTCTGTCCATACTTCGCTTAATACTTCTGAGATGATTTGACAGATCCCAGATCTTCTAATTTGGTTCTTCAAACAAATTTTGTGGCTTGCATAAAAATATCTGAATTAATTTATCTGAGATAACTGCACGTTACCGTGTCTCCTGAAAAGGGCAGATGCATCGATACTCTAAACCATGATCCATAATGCAGTGATTGGCTGGCGGCAACACAGCAACGCAATGACATCATAGAATAAAATAAAAAAAACACCTGAAAAAATATATATATTTCTGGACCTTAAGGTGCACTATGCAACTTTCTTTCCACTGGAGGGCGCCTATTCTAAACAAAGGCGTAGTTTGATGACGCCAAGTGTGAGCGCAGTATCTTAGGACATGTGGTCTTTACCTCACAGCCGGTGGAAAATAGGACTCTAACGAAATGAAATCATGTTCATGGATGCGGTTATTAACGTTACTGTAATATAAAGCAGAGCAGGAGCGAGTGTTGTGGAGCTGAGCATGGCCGCTGGAGAGATTGTTATACAAACACACGAAAAAAATTTTTATTCGTGATTAAGCATGCGCCATTTATCTCTTAAACTCTGGGAAAGGTGTTCAGTGATCCAGTAATCGAAATCATTCAAACAGTCCAAAAACAGCGCTAATGTGAAGAAGGCCAGGCTGATTACATCAGACATATCAGAGAGAATAGAGACTCGCATTGCATTTTTAGTGATTTTTTCATTCCAGCTTTAAAACTCAAGTTCTGTCGTATTCTGACTCGTACAGTAAGTGCGTGAGAGTCTGATGTACAAACAACAAACCGTGTGTGTGCGCGCTCTAGATCACTGATCGCACGCTGCATTCATGTACAGACACATTACATGTACATGTGCATTGTTTCCACACACACTCGGAAGGATGTTTTGTCATGTGTTATACGCACTCAAACTGGATGATTTTTTTTTTTTTTTGTGTGGTGAGGAGTTCCTTGAGATATGAGGGAGCATCACCATGGATGCACTGGTGCGTAAGGAGAGAGATCTTGTACTCGATCCTGAACGACACAGGAAGCCAGTGGAGTAATTTGAGAAGGGGGGTGATGTGG
Source organism: Pseudorasbora parva (assembly GCF_024679245.1). NCBI lineage: Eukaryota > Metazoa > Chordata > Actinopteri > Cypriniformes > Gobionidae > Pseudorasbora > Pseudorasbora parva. The sequence goes on along the minus strand of NC_090172.1, from coordinate 8,970,398 downwards.
TCGTATTTGCGCACCCTCATGAGGATCCTAGCAGCGCTGTTCTGAACACACTGCAGCCTCTGGAGATTTTTGCTAGGGATGCCGATAAGGAGCGCATCATGATCAGTCAGGTTTCTGGCCTGTTGCCGAGAAACACAGAGTTTGAGCTCCCTCCAAAGATTCTCTATTGGGTTTACAGATCCACTCCTTGGTTATGCTGGCTGTGTGCTCCGGGTCATTGTCATGTTGGAAGACCCAGCCTCGACCCATCTTCAATGCTCTAACTGAGATTGTTCCCCAAAATCTTGCAATACATGGCCCTGGTCATCCTCTCCTTCATACAGTGTAGTCACCCTGTCCCGTGTGCAGGAAAACCCCCCAAAGCATGATGCTACCACCCCCATGCTTCACAGTAGGGATGGTGTTCTTGGGATGATACTCATCATTCTTTTTCCTCCATTGGAATTATGACCAAAAAGTTACATTTTGGTCTCATCTGACCACATGACTTTCTCCCATGTCTCCTCTGGATCATCCAAATGGTCATAGGCGGGCCTGGACATGTGCTGGTTTAAGCAGGGGAACCTTCTGTGCCATGCATGATTCCAAACCATGACGTACCAACACTAACTTTGGAAATGGTGGTCCCAGCTCTTTTCACTTCATTTACCAGCTCCTCCCGTGTAGTTCTGGGGTGATTTCTCACCTTTCTTAGGATCATTGAGACCCCAAAAGGTAAGATCTTGCATGGAGCCCCAGTCCGAGGGAGATTGACAGTCATATTTATGTAATGGGGTAGTTGTAGGACTACAAATTAGATGGACTACGAACCCCATGAGTCAACATACTATAAAAGGAAATCGGATATGTTGGTGCTTCCTCTTTGTGGTACCATGTGCTAGGTTTGAAAAAACATCACCGCTTCTCATGCTTGTATAATGGCAGATGAAAAGACCAGTGATTGAGCAGCATAGAACTGAAATGTGATGGTAAGGGTTGTGATTTATGATGAATAGATAGAGAGAATATCTAGTTTTAACATTTGTATTTGCTTTGTTTTAGTGTCCTTGAGGGAATGGTGTTGACTGGTGCCTCAGAGAATTAAGCAGATATATTTAGCAACACAGGTATTTCTATTAAGTTAATTTACTGAATAGGGAGATTTGTTTTTAAGGTTTTTATATTGTAATTTGTGTTTTATGTGTAATGGTTTTAAGGGTTTTAATTCCTAATCTTTTATAGGGTAATCATGATTTGTATTTTCTTTGTTTTTACAGATGATGCATGATTGCCGTTTACTTTATTGAAAGTGTTTATGGCTAAATGAGTATTTGAAGAGAGACTAATATTGATTGGTGTCTTGTGTATCAAAGTGGCAAAGTGTTTGTGTTTTTGTTTTGTTGTCTTTTGTTTTGTACTCATAACCAGTGGGGTTCCCAGTGTCTTATATATGGTTTACTCTGTTAAGATGGGAGGGAGCAATTTGTAGTGGTTTGATTTGATTTACTTTTGCTTTGGAGTTTGGAGTGAAGAGGTGTTTTATTGGTGATTTGAGTGTGCACTTACTTGCAGAGCGATTTCCATTGAATATGATTGGGAACCCTGTCTGTAATGGTTATAAGTTTGTTTCTTTGTTTTTTATTGTTTTGACCCTTTGCCAGTTCTGGTTACTTGTGGGGCTATTTGTGAATGTTGTATAATAAACCTTGTTATATGTGCAAAGAAACACACTGTGGTTGTTGCCCTTTTTGAGTTCTCCTCATCTCTTGTTAGATGATGGGGTTACAAATGGCGTAGTCGGCAGGTTGTTTAATTCTTGGGCAGCACTGCAGTGTGTTTAAATGTGCAAAATTTCTCTCTTCTTTCCATTTTCTTTGTTGATAGCCATTTTTTTTGTTTGTTTGTTTTTTTTGTTTTGTTTTTTGGTTGTGTTGGTATTTAATAGGTAATTGTGCAAGTAAACGGCAATCGTGGAAGAAGAAAAACGGTAGTTATGGAGCAGGAGTTGACAGAGTTGCGGGAGCAGATACGTAGTCTAAAGGCTACAAATGAACAGTTAATGAAAGAGCGTTCGGAACCCAGCCGTGATGTTAACCAACCTGTATCCAACCCTAATGCTCCACCTTCTGTGCCTTTCAGCAGGGTGATGTATGTTCCTCGGGAGCGGAAGTGTCACCGGTTCGTCGGGGACCTGGACTCTAATTTGAACATTGAGGATTGGATTGAGGAGGCTGAGGCCTGCATTGGGGATGGGAGTTGGACTGTACGAGAACGTGTAGCATTTCTGCTAGATCATTTGGGAGGGGAAGCCAGAATGGAGATTAAAGTCCGACCACCAGCTGAACGAGAAACTCCTGAACTTATTTTTAAGGTATTAAGACGTATGTATGGTGCAAAGCAAACATTTGTGCAGCTGCAGAAGGGGTTTTATGATCGAAAACAAAGAGAGGGTGAATCCCTTGTTGAATTTTCTCATGCACTAATGTCTTTGATGGACTCTATTCTCGCAAATCGACCAGATGGTGTCCCAAATGCTGACCAAGTTCTTCGTGATCAGTTTGTGGAGCATGTTAATGATGTAGCGCTTAAACGCGAACTCAACCGTTTTGTAAGACAAACTCCTCACTGTACTTTACTTGATGTTCGAAGCGAAGCTATAAGATGGAATGAGGAAGGGAAGAAGGAAGTGACTCCCTCTGCTGCTCAGTTATGGTGTAATGTTGCTCAGGGTAGAGTAATTGAACCACAGATGCACAAGGAATCTCCTGAGTTAAAAGAAATCAAGGAGCTGTTAAAGCAGCAACAGGCCCAAATTGATGAGATTACTAAGCGTCTTGATCATCTTAAACCCTTGAGTAATGAATCTTCCACCTCTTTGACAAGGCAAAATTCTTTTCGAAGGTGTTTACGTTGTAATAAACAGGGTCATATTGCCCGATATTGCAGACAACCATGGCCTGGCGAGTCTGGTTCTAGGCCAGCTAGGGTGACCACAAGAGAAACACTTGGGGAGGATGATCAACCTGTCTCCCCCGTTGCTACTAGTCAGACTACTGAAGTAGGCACTGAAGGTTTAAAGACCTCAAGCCTGGTTTGTCCTACAGTGGTACAACGTCTTATTGGTGAATGTCCCACTGTTATCATTCAAATGGGGAGTGTTCATGTTTCATGTCTGCTGGATACTGGGTCAATGGTGACCACAATAACAGAGTCTTGTTTTGACCAACATTTTCGACAGCTAGCACCAGATGCTTTAAAAAAATGTTGTTGGCTTCAGCTAAAAGCTGCCAATGGTTTGGACATCCCCTATGTGGGGTATTTTGAAACTGATGTTAATGTGTTGGGAAAAATTCTATCTAAACAAGGTGTATTGGTTGTGAAAGACCCAGAAATCATTGTGTCCAAAAGGAAAAGACTAGTTCCTGGCCTGTTGGGTATGAATATAATAGGGCAGTGTTATAATGAATTATTTGAAGAACATGGTTCAGCCCTATTTTCAGTCCCACAGGTTAAGCAGGCGGAATCAGGCTGGAAGGATGCATTGTTGCAGTGCCAGAGAACTAGTGATCCTTCTTGCCCTGGCTTCATTGGCCAGGTGCGGCTGCAAGCTAAGCATCCAGTGCAGATTCCAGCGGGAACAATGAGGTTAGTTACAGCTTATTGCCCCAAGACTGTTTCAAATGTAGTCACTCTACTAGAACCTCTGAGTAGTGATGGTAGTGGGGGATTACCTGCAGGAATTTTAATTTCTCCTGCATTGTTGCAGTCTTCCCAAAACACAATTTGTGTACCTGTGGTTAATGTCAGCACAGAAACTGCATATTTACCTGCAAAAGCTAAGTTGGGTAGTTTGGTTAGCGCGGAGGTGGTTACTCAGTCTGACCAAGAAATTTCCTTTGAAGAGAATTTACAAGGTAATGTTAGTGAAATGGTTATCCAGTGCCAGATGTCGGTTTCTATTTCGAACCATAGTGAGCTGGGAAGGTTCGAGTTACCAGGGCTTTCAGAGTCTGAAAGGGAAATAGTTAAGCACCTCTTGAATAAATATCATGATGTGTTTGCTAAGGATGATGGTGATTTAGGTTGCACTAAATTAATAGAGCACCGAATCCCTTTGTTGAACGATGGCCCGGTGCGTCAGCGCCATCGTCGAATTCCCCCTAGTCAGTTGGAAGCAGTGAAAACTCACATTAAACAGCTGTTGGAGAGCCAGGTCATCAGGGAGAGTTGTAGTCCATATTCATCCCCGATTGTGCTGGTGAAGAAAAAGGATGGCGCCTTGAGAATGTGCGTAGATTATCGCCAGTTAAATGCAAAGACTCGGAAGGACGCTTATCCACTTCCCAGGATTGAGGAGTCCTTAGATGCACTGACTGGGGCGAAATGGTTTTCCACATTAGATTTAGCAAGTGGCTATAATCAAGTGCCAGTGGCTGAAGCTGATCGTCCTAAAACTGCCTTCTGTACTCCATTTGGGCTCTTTGAATTTCTCCGGATGCCTTTTGGGCTCTGCAATGGGCCAAGTACTTTTCAACGGCTCATGGAGCGCATTTTTGGTGACCAAAGTTTTCAGTCTCTACTTCTCTATCTGGATGATGTGATTATTTTTTCAACAACAGTAGAACAGCATCTGCAGAGATTGGAACTGGTCCTGAGTCGTTTAAGACAGCAAAATTTAAAAGTCAAACTCAGTAAATGTTGCTTTTTCCAATCAGAAGTGCGCTACTTGGGACATGTAGTTTCTGCTGCAGGAGTTAGGACTGATCCAGATAAGATAGCTGCGGTGGCAAATTGGAAACGGCCACAGACTCTTCAAGAACTCAGGTCATTTTTAGGCTTTTCTAGTTACTATCGACGATTTGTAAAGGGGTTTTCGCGTATTGCGGAGCCGTTGAATACGTTAGTAGCGGCGGTAATCCGGGATCAGAAAACCAAGCGGCCAAAAGTTGACTTGGGGGATAATTGGGTGGAAGCCTGTGAGAATGCATTTCAGAACCTTAAGGTAGCTTTGACTAGTGCCCCTGTGCTTGCTTATGCTGATTTCAGCAAGCCATTCATTTTGGAAATAGATGCAAGCTTTCAGGGGTTGGGTGCCGTTTTGTCACAGGAGATCAAGGGCAAATGTCGACCAGTTGCTTTTGCAAGTAGAGGCTTGAGACCATCAGAACGTAATATGCGAAATTATAGTTCGATGAAGTTGGAATTTGTGGCTCTAAAATGGGCCGTAGCTGAGAAATTTCGAGAGTATTTGCTGGGCAATAAGTGCACAGTATATACTGATAACAACCCTCTTAGTCATTTGCAGACAGCGAAGTTGGGGGCACTGGAACAAAGGTGGGTCAACCAACTTGCAGAGTTTGACTTGGATATAAAATATAAGCCTGGACGCAATAATGGTAATGCCGACGCTTTGTCTAGACAAAGCGCCGCCCCTTTAATGGAACTGGCGTCAATTGCAGTTGTGCCTGAACAGATACGGCAGTCCGCTTGTGAGCAGGGTCCGGTATCAGTGGTTAATAGTATATCTGTTTTTCCTAGACCATTGAAGGAGAATTTGGGGGTGCTGCAGGAAGCTGACCCAGTTATAGGAAGGTTCATGGTTTACTGGCACCGTAAGAAGCCACCAACATCACAAGAACGCATTCTTGAACGACCAGAGGTTTTGGAGTTAGTTCGTCAGTGGGAGAAGTTCGAGAAGGTAGATGGTGTCTTGTACCGAAGATTCTGGCCACAAGAAGGCCATAAGGAAATTCGACAGGTGGTGTTACCATCTGCCCTCAGGGAAGAGGTTCTTACCTGTCTTCATGATGATCATGGTCATCAGGGGATGGAGCGAACCGCAAGGCTTGTAAGGGCTCGGTGTTATTGGCCAGGAATGTATAGCTATGTTGAGGATTGGTGTAGGAAATGTCAGCGCTGTACCCTGTCAAAGGTAGTTAGACCAAAGGTGCGTACTTTCATGGGGCATTTGGTAGCTGATAGACCACTAGATGTCTTGGCTATTGATTTCACACTGTTGGAACCGTCAACTAATGGAATGGAAAATGTGCTAATTATGACGGATGTGTTTTCAAAATTCACCCAGGCAATCCCTACAAAAGATCAGACTGCTAGGACGGTGGCTCGGGTACTGGTGGAACGGTGGTTTTATATGTTTGGTGTCCCACGACAGTTACATTCAGACCAGGGAAGGTGCTTTGAGAGCCGTTTGATTCAAGAACTTTGTCTAATTTATGGAGTTACCAAGACTCATACTACACCATATCGGTCACAGGGGAATGGTCAGTGTGAGCGGTTTAATAGAACTATGCACGACTTGCTGCGTACCCTTCCTGTTGAGAAAAAAAGTGATTGGCCATCACATTTGTCTCAGGTGGTTTTTGCATATAATACCACAGAGCACCAGTCTACGGGCTATTGTCCTTATGTTTTGATGTTTGGACAAGAACCACATCTACCTGTAGATTTTATGCTAGGATTGGATGATAATGGTCAAACGAACTTTGATTGGATAGCTGATCATAGAGATAATCTGGAAAAGATTTTTAACAGTGCTCGAGCTCGTCTTCAGAAGGCTGCAACTCAGCGTGCCCGTGCAAATGATGCTAAGGTGTGTCATAAGTCCTTACAGGAAGGCCAGCTGGTATATCAGAGAGCCCATGGTTACAAAGGCAGAAGTAAAATCCAGGATGCCTGGAACCCAACCAAATACCGAATTGTTCGATGCCCTGAAGGTCAAGGGTCAGTATATTCTATTGTTCCAATTGGTGGGGGTAAAGTGAGACATATCCACCGTAGTGAGTTACGACCAGTTTATGTCCCATCAGATGGACAAGCAGAGGATTTGGGACTGCCCCCTTTGAGCAGCGATTATGAAGATTTTGGAGGGGATGTGACAGTCATGGTGTCAGGTGAAGTGCCTCGTGTAACTGTGGAGGATGAAGATGTTATGCCCCCCTTAGCAGAAGAACGTGGCCTTGACCGTGAATTGATCTTAGAGCCATGTCAAGATGAACCGCCTTTGCAGTTAGAGGTGGGCTCACTGAGACGGACAGCACGGTCCACAGCGGGGCAGCATACAAATCTATACCACCTTCCTCAGTCGGCAGTGTGTAGAGAAGTCCAGCAAAAGGTTCATGCCTCTCTCCCTATGACAGAGCTCTCCAACGTTAGAAATACCCTGTTTTTTCGACCATGGTCGTAGAAATTCCATCGTCGGGCCGTCGATTTAAATTAGGGGGGTGAATTGTAATGGGGTAGTTGTAGGACTACAAATTAGATGGACTACGAACCCCATGAGTCAACATACTATAAAAGGAAATCGGATATGTTGGTGCTTCCTCTTTGTGGTACCATGTGCTAGGTTTGAAAAAACATCACCGCTTCTCATGCTTGTATAATGGCAGATGAAAAGACCAGTGATTGAGCAGCATAGAACTGAAATGTGATGGTAAGGGTTGTGATTTATGATGAATAGATAGAGAGAATATCTAGTTTTAACATTTGTATTTGCTTTGTTTTAGTGTCCTTGAGGGAATGGTGTTGACTGGTGCCTCAGAGAATTAAGCAGATATATTTAGCAACACAGGTATTTCTATTAAGTTAATTTACTGAATAGGGAGATTTGTTTTTAAGGTTTTTATATTGTAATTTGTGTTTTATGTGTAATGGTTTTAAGGGTTTTAATTCCTAATCTTTTATAGGGTAATCATGATTTGTATTTTCTTTGTTTTTACAGATGATGCATGATTGCCGTTTACTTTATTGAAAGTGTTTATGGCTAAATGAGTATTTGAAGAGAGACTAATATTGATTGGTGTCTTGTGTATCAAAGTGGCAAAGTGTTTGTGTTTTTGTTTTGTTGTCTTTTGTTTTGTACTCATAACCAGTGGGGTTCCCAGTGTCTTATATATGGTTTACTCTGTTAAGATGGGAGGGAGCAATTTGTAGTGGTTTGATTTGATTTACTTTTGCTTTGGAGTTTGGAGTGAAGAGGTGTTTTATTGGTGATTTGAGTGTGCACTTACTTGCAGAGCGATTTCCATTGAATATGATTGGGAACCCTGTCTGTAATGGTTATAAGTTTGTTTCTTTGTTTTTTATTGTTTTGACCCTTTGCCAGTTCTGGTTACTTGTGGGGCTATTTGTGAATGTTGTATAATAAACCTTGTTATATGTGCAAAGAAACACACTGTGGTTGTTGCCCTTTTTGAGTTCTCCTCATCTCTTGTTAGATGATGGGGTTACATTTAGCTTCTTCCATTTTCTAATGATTGCTCCAACAGTGGACCTTTTTTCACCAAGCTGCTTGGCAATTTCCCCGTAGCCCTTTCCAGCCTTGTGGAGGTGTACAATTTTGTCTCTAGTGTCTGTGGACAGCTCTTTGGTCTTGGCCATGTTAGTAGTTGGATTCTTACTGGTTGTATGGAGTGGACAGGTGTCTTTATGCAGCTAACCACCTTAAACAGGTGCATCTAATTTAGGATAATAAATGGAGTGGAGGTGGACATTTTAAAGGTTGATAGACAGGTGTTGAAATACTAATTTGCAATTGTATCATACAAATAAATAGTTAAAAAAATCATACATTGTGATTTCTGGATTTTTTTAATAGATTGTCTCTCATAGTAGCCATGCACCTACGATGACAATTTCAGACCCCACCGTGATTTCTAAGTGGGAGAACTTGCAAAATAGCAGGGTGTTCAAATACTTATTTTCCTCACTGTAAGTACTCTTTAAGTATGCTAACGTTCTTTTTCCACAAGGCATTGCTATAACAAGTGCTGTCAAATCGATTAATCGTGATTAATCACATCCAAAATAAAAGGTAGTGTACTGTTTACATATCTCTCTCAAATCTCCTCCTGAAGATCCCGATAAAAGACTGTTGGTGCCTCAGTGACTACTTCTCTTAAAGAAGTTGTCAATCTCAGCTGTCAATCATGACATCACAGCCCTGTTTTTATACTAACATTAGTATGGGTAGGGTTTATGAGCTATACTGGGTCCAACCACCTGGGGGCGATCAAAATGTTTGGCTTCGCTTTTCTGGACTTGTGTGGCACACTTTAGTTTTTCAACTTAAAACGTTTTAAGTGTTTTGGCCGTTCATTTACACAACAACAGCATTTTAGGGGCCTGACAGGCTTCAAAAGTGCACGTTTTTGAAAACACTACACTCTAAAAAATGCTGGGTTAAAAACAACCCAAGTTGGGTTGAAACTGCACCAAACCAACAATTGGGTTGTTTTAACCCAATGGTTGAGTTGTTTTAACCCAGTGGTTGGGTTAAATGTTGCTTAAGACAACCCAATTGCTGGGTAAGAACAACTCAACCATTGGGTTAAAACAACCCAATTGTTGGGTTGGTGCAGTTTCAACCCAACTTGGGTTGTTTTTAACCCAGCATTTTTTAGAGTGTACTGTTATGGTCTCAGTGTAAACCACAAAAACACGAATTTGTGAAAATGTGACGTCATGTGCATTACGTGTTCAGGAGCTTAGTGTTTACAAAGTCAACAGCAACTACTGGTCTGACAGCCTAATACAGTGCTTTTAGTTGTTTTCGTGTATCTCTGTGAACTGGAATCATTTTGAAAACATTGTCATCTGTATGCGGAAAAACACAAAATACCTTTTTTTAGCACATCGTAGTAAACATACTATAATTCTCAACCACTTTCACTATAGGGGAGGTTTTGAAATATTGGCTGAACATATAAACTGCTGGATAAAACGTCAACGTAATTCAAACCAATCATACGTAGTTATTGTTTTTATGCTCCTGAAAGCCAATAAAACATCTCTATATGCACAACTGAGATGTTGCCATGTGCGGCTGTCCATGAATCACAGATTGATCCAAAGGAGCCAGTATAAACACAATGAAAAGGAACCACCAAGGACATTTGCCGTCTGAGTGCCAAAAAAGAACAGTCAATGTGTTTGAACGGTCGACTTTTACTGAAGGTTTCTCAGGTGACGCAAAAAGATGCGCTTCTCCCCGTATTCCCCCCCTCATTAAAAAGCATCATGTTTAATAGAGCAATGGCTGAGCCTCAAACTCAGCTATAAGCCTGAGATTATGGCTTCCGCTCTCACCACAGAGCTTTTGGATTGTTGTGCTTGGACATCAGAGTGTCACAGCTCAGTTTTCCCATAAAAGAAAAAGGGATTTGAATACACAAAGTAGAGAATTAGTCTGGTTTGGAAAAAGGTAGTGTGCAGCTGCTAAGTCAGCATTACTATACTAGTCACTAGAGCCAGACGTAACATTTCATGTTAACAAGACATTGACAGACCAAATGCAGTTATTGACTGTGCTGTACGAGGATCTTTTGCTATGCCAGTATGTCTATGTCGAAAAAATGTCTCCATTTTAGTAACCCAATTCACACTTTTCTACATAAGTTGAATACGGAAGGTGGTCTGGTGCAAGTTAGATACTTTTTACTTTATAATGTATTAAATATGGATATTTTTCTTAAACTCATCGCTTCGCTTCAGAAGGCCTTTATTTACCACCTCGGAGTCGTGTGCAGTACGTTTAGGATGGATGGAGGATCTTTCTTGAACTTCAAACTCAATGGATATAAGAAATTGATACACACCTGATAGCTTGAAGGTGAGTTAATCATAGGGTTATTTTAAATTTAAAGTGAGCTAATCCTTAAATTTTATTCAGAGCTCCAAACTGAACAAAAATATGCAATTTGGTGCAGTTACTGATATTCATACACACCAAAAGAAAGATGTTCCAATAGCTTTTAATGTAAATCATTCTTTATAGCATATAAGTCTACTTGCATAAAATGCATATAAATATCAGTTGTCACTCTATATCTCCCAAAAACATGACTCACAAGCTACACTGTGTGATATTTTCCCCCATCTAGCGGTGTAAAGGTATATGACCATCCAATGAATAATAGTTTCTGTTCCTCTCAATTCCGATTTCGTTTAAACTCCTACGGTGGCCGATTTAGTCCAATATTAACATGGCTTCCAGTTCGACCTCGTTCATGACTGCCATTGAGTGTTAAAACGCGAAAAGCAAAGCTTGAATTTACGGGTATGTCCCTCTTTGGCTAATGTACTTTCAAGATGAAGGGGCAACATGGCGACCGGCATTTGAACCCCTCACCCGTATGTATTTTCAATGGCATATTATAAACTTACGAGAATACTTTATTACGTGAAAGAAGTAAATATACATTAATGAGCACATATATTTTTGAAATAACTAAGTGTTTTTAGCTAAGAATAAACTAAAAAAGTTACAGAGTGTAGCTTTAAGCCGCAGATTTATAATAGTCCTGACGATTGTTCCTTATCTCAGACTGTACAAACATGATCCATGCTGCGCTGTAAGATTTCAGTTGTCATTCATTTCAGACTGTACGACAGTCAATGTGTTAAAAACGAACCCATGCAAGAAAACAAGTCTGGAGTTTTATATCATCAATCAATGACAGGTTCCATGACATTGAGCTGCATTACACTCGGGATTGAAATGGTGGCGACAAAGAAATCTCAAGTGCTCATTTTGGTCAAAGTTTGTCTTGAAAAACGAAGATCATTTGACGGTCGCCGCAGGACAAGTCACGCTGCAGGATTGTGCACCAAATTTTCTGACACTGCCAGAACTTTATCTGAGGTAAAATTTGATTGCAGTGGTCATTACCCGGTAAACATGTCAAACTAACAAAGACTTCGGATTTTAACCTTTCCCAGACCTTTTATCAAAGATCCACCTCACAGTATGTCGGTCGTAGGGGCAAGAGAGCATCTACTGGCTCTCACCTGGCCAAGCTGGCAGGCCTTCATAAACATCGAGCCATGTGCACCTTCATCTCCTCCTCTTCTTGCTTTTTCTGGTCGCTGTGTGTTTGTGGTACTGGAAACCCACTCCAACCACATGGTCGCAGGCCGGCAGGTCCAACACCTCAAGCCACGGGCAGCTTCCTCGACCATGACTACTAGTTGAACTAACAGAGCAAGTTCATCATATCTTCTTCAGTCAACGCAGAAGAAATCGATTGCAACTTTAACACCATCAGACTAAATTATCAAAACTTTCTCATGCGACTATACGTCCGGACAATTTTTCAACTGTCAGGCAAATGCAAGTAACGTATGATACACTAAATCACTGGTTAGCTAAAGTTGTGAACCCCTTTATTATCAAAGGTGCTTTGAAGATAATAAACTGATGGTTCTTTTCATGGTTAAAGGGGTACTTCAGCGCTGGGAAGATGAATCTGTATTTAAACTGGGTCATCAATGAAGTAGAAATGTGAAATTATTTTAGAATTAAAAATCTTTTCTAGACTGAGAAAAGACAGAAAATGTATTTTTGTCTCATGGAGATGAAGGACTACAATTCCCAGAATGCTTCACTGCCCTGTGAGGCCATTTCCAAAGCCACCTACTGGATTACTGTGACTGAGTTGAAGACACTACAATTAAAAACTGAACGTGTCTGTTCAATATAATGAGTGAGTCACCGCGCAAGTATCACAGCACTGAGCACTAACTGCAGGAGTGATGAGAGCTGAGGTAATCGCGACTACACTCATACATTCACAACGCGAGTTCAGTCTGGCGCGTTTCAGTTCATGCCTTTGCAAGCTTAACTTTCATAGAAATTAATTTGAGAAGTTAAAAGACTTCCATTGCTCACCATAGCTCCGTTTAAATGAGTGTCCGTAGCTGCCAGCTGAGCTCTGAGTGTGATCTCCATCCCCCATGCGCGGGTTCAAAACATGCGGAAATGGCTCCCTCTGCTGGCTGTAGTCTTTAGCCCTCGACCAAACATTACTCCTAGGATGCAAATATCGTCAATTTGCATCATAGGAGGAATTTTTCCAGAAATAAAATGCATAAATCTCTTGTCTCAGGGGGGATATGAGCGGGGAAAGCACAATCATTTGAATATACTCCAGGGTTTCTAATACAAGGCCATATGCTAATCGCTAAAGTAACCCTTTAATGACTCTTTCCCATTGCTTCACTCCCATTTTCTGGTTTCATTCTGGCACTTTCCATCCTACCCATGTATGTGTGATTTGTGTTTGTGAATTAGTTAATAAAATGTTTGCACAATACCTATTTGGTTGTGACTCCCTGTCTGCAAATAAACTGTCACGGTCTAAGTGCTGTAAATGCGAAGGAAGAATTATTTTTCTGCTGCCATGAAAAATACCCTTCTCTTAGAATTAATTAATAATCAAAACTGAGGATTCACAGGATGAACTGACTGATTGATTGTAATGCTAATGTAGCTACATCAAGTTAATCTCATCAACTGATTCAAATATTCATAATTAATCATAATGAATAATCATGAGTTATGAATAATTAATAATATTTCCCCTTTGAGCTAACACTACAAATATAAAAACATTTTGTCATAACTTATTAGTCATATATTTTTTTACAGTGTAACCATATACAATTCACAAAAGATATGTGAACCACGACCTGATGGTATATAATTTAGAATGATAGTAAAAGGTCTTTTACTTGCTAAAACGTATAAACTATCAATCAAATTATTTTTTATTTTATCATTTATTTTTAGCAAAGTTTGATCATGTTGATAATTTAGAGGCCTTAAACATATGTTTATCAAATATGATACAGTAGGCTTCATAGGGTTAAGATGTCTTCAATCCACATGATGCTTTGGATTTAGAAGTTGTCAGCCAGTTACTAATCCTATTCTGGTTTATATGATCCAAAGTTGCGCACCCTTGTGCCAAATATCTAAACCCTATATCGCTTGATTCGAGGATGTGAAATATTTGGTGGTGGGCAAACATCAAGCAAATCCATCTGACTCAGCTTTTTCCAAACCAGCTGGGTCTCTTTGGCTATTGCCACATCTATTCCGTGACAAAAGCTTCTCAGAGTTTTATTTTAGACTTTCACAATCATGTCCATTATTGACATGCTTATGTCACTCTAGAGCTTACAAGTAAAAACAAGAATATAGACGTTTTTAAAGCACTATTGCTGCTTGAAGGGATTGTTGCTGAATGAGTTAATAAATTTAATGACAGATATGTAACATGTACTGGCAGAGAGAAACATAGTTATCTGTTGCCCCACTTGGAAATATTTCTTAAGGAAAATAAGTTATATAACAAAAACAATATAAAACGCTATATTGGCTGAAGAAATCACTCTAATACTCTGTTTTATTCCCTCTTGTATAAGTTCTGAAGACTTGTAAAGAGCAGGAGCACAGTTTGGTTTTCATCATGCACACACATAGACATTTATAAGTCAGTAATGGATCATGCATTCAATGGCTCAATGTATCTTGATGAAATTTTAGCAGAAGTAAAGTTCTGTCATGAGTCTTGACAATTCTAGGAGTGTTTAGCATGGTAATGGATATGACAGTGTTGATATGTTTGGTGCTGTGGAATAGACCTGCTTCTTGCTACTGCCAAAACATACACAACACAATCGCTGTGAGCAAAGTAAGACAAGCTGATGCTGCTATTCAATACACTGTAGCATACATGAATTATCTGTAGTAGATCTATACAGGTGGAGCTGGGGAAGGTGCAGGGTTTTTTGAAAAGCCCTGCACTGCTATAGCAAATGTTGAGTATTTGAAGGTTGAGCAGCGAGCTCATTGGCTACTAAAACAGCAGGAACCAGGAATCAGCAGGAATCAGCTGTGCCCTATAGAGAATGATGTGATTTGCAAGCAGATTGAGTTAAAGGTGCCCTAAAAAGAAAAACTTATTTAACCTTGGCATAGTTGAATAACAAGAGTTCAGTGCATGGGCATCACATATAGTGAGTCTCAAACATCATTGCTTCCTCCTTCATATGTAAATCTCGTGCATTAAAAACACCACATAAAAATAGGCGAATCTCAACACAGACTGTGACGCAAAAGTCAGAATCATTAATATGTGCATTTGCATATGCCAGCACATGTCCAAGGCCAGGCAGAACTGCGCAGCCGAATCATCGGGAGTTCTGCAGGTATTGTAAAGAAACAAGTGTCAAACGAGGATGGCGAACATGGCAGATGATGGAAATAAACGTTGTGTTCCAGGCTGTGCAGGGGATGTGAGGACTTTTCATACCCTTCCCACAGAACAAAACTGTCAACAGGCATGGTTGATGTTTATCTATAACTGGATACTGCAACAATTTAATACAAAGTTGTTAAGTTTACTCGGCTCATTTCACCACAGACTAACCTGGGACAATATCAAACAGGCTTCGCTCAGCGTCTGATACTGGAGAAGCAGGAATTCAAACTATATCACCGCGAGCAGTAAGTAGTGATTTTATCCACTTATTGACTGTCTAAACAATTTCTGATTAAATGGAAAGTTTCAATAGGAAACTTCAAGTAACATACATAACAGTATTACAAATGTCAAATGACAAAGGTTAAGATTATTTCCTGCCATTGTTGTCATAGATATAGTGTTGTTTGTAGATATAAATCTACAAAATCCAGCTGTAGATACATAAGGCAATCCCTTTTGTTGGATTTTAACCTTTAAATAAGTCACATACCCTCTATGTAGATATCAGAGAATAATTTAAAAGAAATTGTCTATTTGAATATATTTAGGGCCTGAGCACCTAAGGTGTGAAGACCCTATTGCAATTGCTTAGTCTATTATTATTCTTCTCCAAGATGAATCACATCTTTGAGGGCCTAAACCTGCTTGAAAACTATGCACTTTGAACATGAAACTTTGCGCATGTGTCAGAAGTGGTGAAAATATACGTCTGATATGGGTTTCAGAATTAGGTGTGCGATAGCACCACAGACAAAATTTTCAATTAAGCTCATTTTGCGCTACGTTTCATGTTCAAGTATGAAATTCGGTGGACACAGCCCCATACAAACAAAAAAAGTCTCTGGGAGCCTAATCTGAAAACTAACAGGAAGTCCAATATTTAGATATTGCAGTTTTTGTAATTTCCAGATTTTGTACTTTTACAAATTCCTCCTAGAAATATAATCCGATCAATTTCATATTTGTTCAGTCTAATATAAAGCCTTTTGCGACATTAAATTGTGTCCATGGCAGTCTCACAAAGTTTGATGTTTCGCCATGAAACAGGAAGCTGTTGTAACTCAGGCATACAATGTCTGACGTGCCCCATTTAAATATAACATGAAGTGTCAAACATGCTAGAAACACATTACATCATCCAACACTTGGCTAAGTGCTAATGTGTGTGATTTAAGCTACAAAACAGGAAGTTGTTGTAACTCAGGCATGCAATGCCTGATCTGCCACAGACTTCAAATGTTTGAGAAGAGTCCATGCTCTGAAAACATTTACATGACAATAGTCCGTTATAGTAATAGTGCCACCCGCTCGCAAACAGGAAGTGACGTCTTTATCATTGTGATGCACTAACAACATACTAAAATATGCAGAAAACATGCTAGAAACATCTAAAACATGCTAACAGCACTAAGCTAAGTGTTAAAGTATGCTCTTATCATCATGAAACAGGAAGTGGTTGTAACCCAAGCATACAGTGTCCAATCTGCCTCAAACTTCACCTCCCCTGCCTGAAGACATCTACATGCCAAAATGTAGTTATAGCGCCACCAGCTGGTAGCAGGGATTGTGGCAAATGCAAATGAGTGACATAGTCCACCTATTTCCTCCTATACTTATATGCATATTGCCCACTGTGCTCTGCTTTCCTAAAGCCACCAGGTGGTGGTGGCATGGGAGTGTGGGCCCCTTCATCACTGCTTGCAGCTTTAGTTAGGGCCCGAGCACAGATGGTGTGGGGACACCTATTGTAATTGCTCAGCCTATTATAATTCTTCTCCCTAATGAATCATATTTTGGGGAGCTTAAACATGCTCAAAAACTGTGAATTTCTTTTATAACTCATTAATTTACGTTATATAAGGCCTTAAAGTCCTGCATAATTAAGGGCGTGGTTACTTTGACAGGTGGATAGCCATTTATCCGCCATTTATTTGGACTGCTATTTGTCTTCTATATATGTCGCCCACTATTGCTGTTTTTGTGAGGCCACCACGTGCCGGTAGTCCCATGTGTGAGGGCCCTTTCATTGCTGTTTGCAGCTTTAATTTAAAATATAATTGATTCCTGTGATGCAAAGCTGAATTTTCAGCATCATTACTCCAGTCTTCACTGGCACATGATCCTTCAGAAATCTTACTAATATGCTGATTTGCTTCTCAAGAAACATTTCTTATTATTATCAATGTAGAAAACAGACTTGTGTGTGTGTGTGTATATATATATATATATATATATATATATATATATATATATATATATATATATATATATATATATATATATATATATATATATATATATATATATATATATATATATAGCCATATAATACTGCAAAGTATAAAAAATAAAAGCTTGAGCAAAATGTGTTATAATTAATTAATAACTATAAGTCTTTTTGTAAAAAAAAGTGTCATAACTAATTAATAACTATAAGTCTTTATATAACCATTCATGTATTGACAGAGCTAATGACATATTACAAAACCATAACTCATCCACAAACATCCTGCTGTTGTGTGATGTTGAGTAATCCTCCGAGTCTTTGGACGTGGTTTGAGATGATTTACGTTTTCATCTCAACATTGTTCGTCAGAGCGACAGAGTTTTGCCAAGAACTCAGCCTTCTTCAGCCTCCCCCTCCTCCTCTCCTCCTCTCCTTCTCTATAAAAGGAGCTGAGCTTCTTCCACAGAGTCAGTCCGAGTCCACAGCTGCCAAACAGCCTCAACTACTCACACTTGTTTGACTTTCAAGAAAAACACTCCAGCCGCAAGACACTGAGCTGCAGCAACTTCTGGAATAGCTTGTGGAGAAGATTCAGACTCTAGGTAAACTATGTTTTGACTTTGTATTATATAGTTGATTACCAATGGAGTTTAATTATTAAGGTGTTTTTTGATTAATTGCATTTTGATGCATTTAGTCCATTAAAGTTTAGTATCAAGAGATAAGTTTTTTTTCTCCTTTTGAAGACTGTGTTTAATATCAGCATATAGATTTGAGAGCTCAGGTGATTAGTGGAAAATGTGCATGTGGTTCGACTGTCATGCTAACTATCTCTTGCCATTTTAAACTTAAATATTTGTGCAAAGCACAATGTGCACAAACCAAAAAGCATTTTGCCTTATAAAGTGCAGATGGACCACCTGCCAATGTTTTGGCTCGTGCTTACGTGGACCAGGTGCCCGGTTGGCACTTTCCTGGCTGCTCTGTCTGTCATGTTAGTATAAAAATTCAGGAGAGGGATGAGCAGCACTGAATGTGAACTAAAGAAAGAGAGGCAGCTGGAACTGAAGCAGTGCCTGTGTTTACTCAGACTTGGTGTTGGATGTCAAGGCTCTGCAGAGAGAGAGTGAGAGATGCGAGAAGTAAATTAGGGAGCAATGAGAGGGATTTGGATCGTTCTATAGATACTGATAAGCATGACGTTTCTGGGGCTTGTTGTTTCATGTGTTTGGCTCATTATCTGCATTTAGATGTGTGGGCTGAAAGTGGCCACTTTTCTCTTCCATCTCCTTCCCTCACTAAATAACCCAAATTCACTTGCTCTTCCTCCCATTCTCACACCCCCTCCAGTCGCTGTCCAATCCTGGACAAATCCATTCTCAGAGAAAATCAGTCTAGGACAGAGAAGGATCTGCTTTGATAAATGTGCGAGTGAAACAGCTGCTGAGTGTGGATCTATTCCGCTCTCTCCTTACTGCTAATGAATTATCCTTTGTCCCACTGTCACCTCAGGATATTAATGAGTTTGATAAACAAAGTTCAGCGTATGGATGGATGCTGAACATGCAGAGATCAAACAGACCTGCTGGTCCATCAAACTAACAAATCTAATCGAAGGAGATCGGGCTTAGTAGTTTGATCTTTTGAGTAGTAATGAAGATTACAATGGGGTTTTTGTTATGAGGGGCTTTGATCGTTTTCACTGTAATGGCGAGGCCTTGACATGTCCTAGCTGGGGTGAACTGACTATGACAAACAATAAACAGTCTTCAAATTAGAGCACAAACTATACATTTAATTTGGTTCAATGTAGGCCAATTCATTTTCTCACGCGTGAGTGCTACTCGAGTGAGGATAGATGGCAAATTTCATATTCTGCAGGGAGAAAATTCTGTTTATAAAAACTCCTGTCTGTCATATTTCACTGCACTATCAAAATAAAAAAAAACAAGGGATTTACTTTTTTTAGAACCTGTTAAGTGTTTTGACATTATTTTCTTTTTTTCATGACGATTAAGGGAAAACATTACTTAAAAAAGTTTTTTGAAAAAATAAATAAAAAAATAGTAGTTTTACACTATGGTAATAGTATTTGTTGTACTTTTAAAATGTTTGCAGATTTAAATAAAAAATTGTATTTTAATATTTTTTACTGTAATATTAGTCATACAGTTTACATTTTTTGAAATTACAGTACATATAATCACTTTTTATTGTATGCTGATTTAAATGTTAAAATATTGCATTTCTGTATTTTTACTACTATAATATAGTGATATTGTTAACTTTTTAGGCATTACAGTAAAATAATCACCTATTTAATTTATGCTGATGTGAATGGAAAACATTTTATTTCAATATTTTTGCTGTAATGTAGTGATAGAGTTATTTTTAAGGTATTGCAGTAAAGCAATTTATGCTGATTTAAATGTGAAAAATAACATTGTATTTCAATTTTTTTACTTTAATATAGTGACAGTTAAAATGATTAGGCATTACAGTAAAGAAATTCAGCACTGAGAAAAAAATGCTAATGGACAAGCAGAGTTTAAACAAAGCAGCAGTACTGCACAACATAGATGGATGAATCTTATGTTGTTCCAGAATAGCAAATCTCAGATTCTGTTGTTATTGATTCATCTCTTTGTGGTGTATGTTTAGTCAGGATGCAATAAGAGTGATTAATGAAACCATTTAGCAAATTCCTCATTTGAAGCACTTATTTCTCTTTTTGACATTGACTTTGGACATGTGTTAACTATCCTTTGAATTCTCCAACAACTTTCTCAACACTTATCCTCATGGAAACCATATTTCCTTCCAGATTTTCCAGAAAAGAGCACTGAAGACACGCTCACACAAGGCAGTCTACTGTCCGACCCTGAAAGCATCAACGCTGCTCTTGCCGCTGCCATGAACAGGCTCGTTTCCATCGCCCTGCTATTCCTGGGTGCCAGCTTGTCTGCTTCCCTCTTCCTTCCTGACTCCCTGGAGCTGAGGCAGTTATTGCAACGCTACCAGGATGAGCTGGAGCCCAACAGCACAAATGCTGACGTACCTTCACGCACTCGCAGAGCCATCAAGTGGACGGACAGGGAGGAGATCCTGCAACTGCACAACAAGCTAAGAGGAGAGGTGTACCCCACTGCCTCCAACATGGAGTACATGGTGAGATTGGAACATAGTTCAAGTCATTTTACACTCACATCCAACTTTATTGTGATTTACTGTAATATCAAGGGTCTGTACAGAGACCCTAACCTGAAAACACAGAAGGTTCTTTTCCAAAAACCTAGTATCCGTTAAGGTAGTATTACCTTGTGAAAATGTGAAGTACACTTTAGTATAAGCACACTTCTTTTTCCACAAGGGTTGTTCTGCTTATTAGTAATCTGCTCCCTGCTGAAAAAATCCAGCATAAACCAGCATGAATTCCATGTTGGTCCAAGCTGGTGAGTGGTGGTATAGTAGCTAGTGGACCAGCATGCTGTTCTCAAACAAAATTGACTTGGTGTAGCTGGTCCAGAAAACTGGGGACCAGCAAAACAGCAAACTCAGCAGCAAAGGCATTTTTATGTCGACCACACATGTTGAGAGCTATACCAATCCAACACTTGGCTCTGTGTTAATGACCCAGATTTATACTAATTGCATTTTGTGTTAGCATCAGTCATCTTTTTCTCTGGTGCAGTAAATATCTTTAGGTTTGCTTAGGTGCCAAATACAAGCTTCATGGGAAGAGCACGTTGATTTTACAAGTGTAATCTTGCTTGGAAAAGATGAACTCAATGGGAGGCCGAGTAGCCAGCGTGGTGAGGTGCTTTTTTACTGTGGTGGAGACAATTGCAGTGCAGCTTAGCCACTCAGTTAGCCGGCTGAGACAGGAGTCATGACGGGTAGAAAACAGAGCCAAAGATTAGTGACATTACTGGACCAGATAAGAGGCTTCAGTTATGTGAAAAAATGGCAGGTACTTCAATTGCACTTGTTAAAAGAATTACGTTATGAAAAATAAGTACTCTTAAGCATACTTTTGCTTATTGCAGAAATAATATACTTAAGTGCAAACTGCATGTATTGTTTTACTGCAAATGAATGTAAATGTATTATTGTGCATTTAGTTTTACTTAAGTGTTTTTGACCCACTTAAGCAGGACTTAAGTACAACATTATATGAAATTTCATAATTATTTCTATTGCCTTTGAAATGCACTGCTAAATGAACTGAAAACATTTATGCTAAACTAAATCATATTTGAATGTCATTTACTTAAATGTATGTGATGTGTTTAATATATTTGTAATTACACATTTGTAATGATGGTAAAATTAAGTATATTTAGAATATGTTAACTTTAAATATATTTATTAGCACACTACAGTTAAAATTACAATCAAGTATTTTACGTGCTTTAGTATCTTAGTCAACACATCAAAATAAGTGTGTTAAGAAACATAGTCATGAAAATGTACTCTAAGTACACTTAAGTAGGCCTTTTTATACTAATATTATTTTATTTTTAAAAATACACTTTTAAGATTCAAAGTATGTTACAAGTGCACGTTCAATTTATTTAGGTGCTTTCTTTTGCTATTATCATTTACTCATGCTCATTATCATATATGTAAATATGCACTACTTTAACAAAAAGACAATGCGATGCAGCTGTTGTGGAAAAAACGAATACAAAATAGGAGTCACAGCAGTAATCGTTCTTCCCTCCGTCATGTTTAAAGTTTATGGCTCACCCAAGGGGGTAATCTAGCACTCGGAAAGCGTTCCACCCATAGGGGCGGCCATTGCTAACCAAGCCATCACCTGCTGTTAGCATCCCTTTGACTCCCATTCATTTTTGAGTCACTTTGACAGTGAATAACTTTACATCTGAGGCGTTTAAAGACTCCATTTGTCCATTGTTTATTTCTAAAGAAACACGACAATGCATAAAAGGCTCCATACCTTGTATCTTACACTATCGCCCCGTAGAAGCTGTTTTTGTAAAAATAGGCTAACGATTGCGTCATAACCAACGTGACTCTGTCGCACAGTTGAGAAATTACCGTATAGACCTGAGGAGACGCTCGCAGGCAATCTTTTACTGTCTATAAGACAGTCGAGGGGACGTGGAGACATAAAGTCCGATAAAGTCAAGGGAGAAGAATGGGGAGAAGCCCATTGTGAGCCAAAGGCAACGGGACAAAACATTTAAACAACGTAATTCAGATTTTACTTTCCACAACTACTAGAAGACTTGCAGCTGTCAGACAGGTTGCTCACATCACATCTACGTCGTCAAGCTCAGTCTGAGCCTGCGCAGTACGCTCAGCCATCAGGAAGTGAGTGCCTCTGATTGACCTCATTTTCCACCATTGAAGTCAATGGGATCGCTCTGTCCATCTCTTTTACTGTCTATGGGCTCACCCAACTTGGGAACCTGGGTGTCAAAACTATCCCAGAGCTTCCTAGTGATAAATACGACTTCAGAGGGTGTGTCTAATTATTTAACTAGGAAACTTGTATTTACGATTATTTATGATAGCACAAGAAGGCAGCATTAATTGTATGCCATTGCAGTGCATTGTGGGAAATTGAGTTTTAACAAACTTTTTCACATGAAACTTTAAACATAGGTGTCCTGGGGACCTATTGAGAGCTTGGTCTTCAAACTTAATTTCCAATCCCTGTGTACCTTTGAGTATGGTACATTGAAAGTGAATGTAATGTTGATATAGTGAGTTTTTAAAGGAAAGATACAGAGCAAAGCCTTATGGTTAATGTAGTTGGGTTGATGCCTTTGAGAAAGACAGGAGTCTACCACAAGCAGGGGTTTCAGAACTGCTGCCAGGCCACAGCGAACAAGTAAGGGTTTCAGAAACGTGGCTTAGTCCCAAAACAGCAAGTTTAGAACGGAGGTTACAGAATGTGTGACTGTTTGTCCCCATAATGCAGTTGGAAATTTACTGAGAGTTCCTCAGAGGTGAAGAACCCTGTTCTGTAGAGCAAAGTGAGTCCTCTCTCCCTACAGGTGGAGAAATAAGATGGGGAAATTTGTCTAATTTAACCCTGATTGCTGGGGATTTACAATGGATGTGAGCCAAACTCTGAAGTGTGTGCATGTAGCCAATATTTCAGTTGTATTGGGCCTGATTCCCAGTCCTATAGCGAAGATGAAGAGTGAGCGGAAGGCAAAGGGAATTATCTGGGAATAAAACTCAGCATGTTCAGTATTTTGTTTAAGTCTCAGTGCAAATAAATGAGAATTATGAATATGGTATGTCTGCTGGGAGTTTGATTAAGCTTGTGTGTGTATGACCAGGTTTGGGATGATGAACTGGAGAAGTCGGCAACATATTGGGCGGAACAATGCCAGTGGGAACATGGACCTCAAGACCTTCTGATGTCCATCGGACAGAACCTGGCAGTGCACTGGGGAAGGTATGAGTACACACTCATTTACAAAGACCATATCAGTCGTGCAAGGTGATAATGGCCACAGAAATGGAAAACATGGGTATTAGCATTTTAAAATTGTGATTTTAAGCATTAAAAAGTAGGGGATTGAAGTTATTAATTCAAATTGGGACATTTTCTGTTGTATTTTTGACATTTGTTCAAATTTTGTCTTATTTAAAGCTATACTGTGTAACTTTTTTTAAGTTTATTCTTAGCTAAAAACACTTAGTTCTTTCAAAAATATATGTGCTCATTAATGTATATTTACTACTTTCAAGTAATAAAGTATTCTCGTAAGTTTATAATATGCCATTGAAAATACATACGGGTGAGGGGTTCAAATGCCGGTCGCCATGTTGCCTCTTCATCTTGAAAGTACATTAGCCAGAGAGGGACATACTCGTAAATTCAAGCTTCGCCTTTCTCGTTTTAACACTCGATGGCAGTCATGAACGAGGTAGAACTGGAAGCCATCTTGGACTAAATTGGCCACCTTTGGAATTAAAACGAAATCGGAATTGAGAGGAACAGAAACTATTATTCACTGGATGGTCATATACCTTTTCACCACTAGATGGGGGGAAATATCACACAGTGTAGCTTTAAAATTCTCTTTTATGTATTTATCCAAAGGTAAAAAGTCAAGCTAACCAATCTCTTTAAAAAACATACACCATCCTTTTTTAAGTGGTAATGATTTTGTATGAATTCATACAATGTGAATAGTACGGAAATGTACCCCTAACCTCACCCGTAAACATAAACATCAGCAGATCATACAAAAATATTTGAATGAGATGTCGTACGAATTAGCCAGTAATTTGCCCATACCTGTCAAGTATCCCGCTTTAGCCTGGAAAGTCCCGTATTTTACCCTTCTTTCCTGCCATCCTCCCGTATTCGTATTTTCCCATAAATCTCCCGTATTTTAACCTGCGTTATTAAAAAATAATAATACCGGAGCAAAAAAAACAAACACATTTCCAATGTGGGCTCGGTAACTAGCCTCTCGATAACTGCCATCTGCAGTAGCCTACAGGTGGCCGTTGTCACGAGGATAGTGTGTGAGGTCAGATGACGAGTGACAACGCGGGGAAAAAACAAAACAGACGTAAGGCACTCCTGCCAATAAACCCAAACCCTCGTGTAAATACCCTGATCAATGGGACAGCGAATTTCATTTTCTGAAGAGGAGCAGGTGGGGGAAAGTCACACGTTTTGTAAGTTTTGTAACTGCGACTTCAACATATGCGACAGTGGAAGATCTTTTAAAGTGACAGTAATCACTTATAATGACAATGTAGAGACCAAAAGTATTAATTGCTCACTAAATATGCTCTGCTCTTGAGTAAATAACTTCAGTACCTTTAATAAGGATTAATCTATATATAATTCATAACTTATGCAGTGCAAACTGTTAACAATTTATGTATATTTCCTACTTGTTAAGTTGTTATACAGGTAGGAAGAGCACTGGTACAAATAAAATGTATTATTATTATTATTATTATTCATAATAATATAATATATTATAAAATATAATATATTATATTATATTTTTTAATCCTTATCCATTAGTCTTGAACTTGGAAATGCATTGTTATAGGAAACCTTAATGTAAATGTCATGTCAATCATGCTATAAAACATTTAGTGTGAATGTGCTTTACAGTTGCTTTGTGACATGACGTGAAGGCCAAGTATGGCAACCCGTACTCACAATTTGTCCTCTGCATTTAAACCATCCAAGTTAGTGTGCACACATCAGGAGCAGTGAGTAGTGAAAACACACACATGGCAAACATACACACCCAGAGCAGTAAACACACCTCAAACCCACAAACTTCTGGTTACCAGTTTGACTTTCTAACCATTAAGGCCATGACTTGCCTTTGTGTAAAGAGTATATACTCATAATCATATTAAATAATTGTGTCTTTTTCCTTATAGGTATCGCTCTCCTGCGTACCATGTGCAGGCCTGGTATGATGAGGTGAAGGACTACACCTACCCTTACCCGCATGAGTGCAACCCCTGGTGCCCTGAGCGCTGCTCTGGACCCATGTGCACCCACTACACACAAGTGAGTGAGAAATATCAGTTACCTAACAGTTTGCAAACAATTATCCCAGTGGGACTAAACAACATGACCATGTTTATGATTTGAAAACTTGCGTGCGAAGGTGTGCACATGCCAGTTTGGGTTTTGTCCTCACCAGCTGTGTTTAATAAGTAGCATGTGTGACCTGCATTAAAATAGAAGTGCCTTTAAAAACAGCATATAGACTGCAGCCTTGACCACTGGTGTTCATTAATCTCCCACAGAACAGTGTCTTTTAACACACGTGTAATAATGGCCCCAAAAAGTATTTGGACACCTAAGCTTCACCAAAAAAATATATATTGTAAATTAGGCTTAAAAGGATAGTTCCACCAAAAAATTAAAATGCTTTAATGAATTGACTCTGATTTTTGTCCATCCATTGGCAGTGCATTGAGGTTTGTTCTCGTGCACCAAGCATGTAATGTATGAGATTCGGCTTCTCTGTGTATATTCGTTGATCAGTTCTTGTATGTAAATTAAATCTGTTCATCATATAAAGTGATGTCATTTCTTCAGAAAACCTGAGGCGTGTTTTACCACAGGTACTTTCCCCAGGAACTAGGGTCTTTGGGGTGGTACTCGATGTGGTTTTTGACTGCAGGGACCAGGGTCTAAATGAAGTTCAGAGAAAACATTTCCCCCTCAAAAAATTCCTGCTCGTGAGGTAGTACTTTTTCAACGTTCAGGAAATGTTGAAGGTTTTTGGGGGGTTGGAGTTTGTAGAGTTCCTGTGACAAATAATTTTTTATTAAAACGCTTGATTCATATAGATTACTTTTATTAAAATATATTACTTTTTTCTTATTGTCAAATTTTGGATTGTCAATAGAGGGACACAAATCTCTCAGGTTTCATTAAAAATATTTCCGTTTGCATTTCGAAGATGCATGAAAGTCTGCGTTTGGACGCCATGAGTTGAGTTGACATATTTTTTTATTTTTAGGTGAATTATCCCTTTTAGTGTCCAAATACTATTTGGATCCACCATAGGTAATTCTAAGTAACCAGTGGTTTGCTGCAGCCCTCATTCTGTTTCATTTTACACTAACAGATCCTTTTCCCAATAAAAAAAAAAGATGGTATTTGGAAAAGTATGTTGATACTGCCCAAACATATTGAACATGCCAGATCAAAACAGATGCAATGCACAAAGTAGGAAAGATAGGCAAACCAAAGTCCTGAGATTGGTCTAATGTCCTCTCAGACTTTACTTTTTCACTGGGATGAGTTTGTCCCACATTCTCCCCTCCAAAAGCAGGTCACAAGCATCTGGAAAGAGTTCCTTTACTCCTGAATCATTTTCCTGTTTGACCCGAATTCTTTTGAAGATGCAGAGTCGTCGGGGATCTGCGCCAAATCCATGCAGCAATTCTTGCAAGGGCCCCGCAATCTTCTCTGTGCCAAACAATCCATCAGGGATAAACCTGAGTTTGTGTTTTTTGAGACTGATTAGTTTGCTGTATCATTTTCCCATGGCTGACACCGCCTGTGGCAACTTTTTTGCCTCCGTGCAGGAAGTGCATTCCCAAGGGAGTATTGAGACGTGTTCCCTCAGCTTATGCTCTATGGGGCTGGATGCAAACCCCACTATGGTTTAACTGTATGTATGTAGAAAAAAAGAGGCCTGACTAAGCACTTTCCTTTAATTTCACAGCCAAATGGTTTGGCTCGCGCTGCAGGGCTGCACCCGTTGAACCCTATTGTGTTTAAACGAATCAGCGAGTGCCTTGACCACAACTCAATGGGCTGCACGCAGGCATTATTTTGTTTGTGTGGATAAGAGTGGATGAAGGGATGGATCACACACGTTTTTCAGGAAACTGGCCCGGTCACACTTGAGGTGCTTCTCCTTCCGCCCTTCAGGGCAGAATGAAAGAGGGCAGTCTCTATTCACGGCCCCTTTGGTCCCATCAATCTACTGCTGCTGCCCCCGAACGCCGACCACTTCCTGCTGGGGAACACTTCCTCCTCCGGTCCAGGGGGAGCTGATATGGTCTTTTTTATGCTTTAAACACCAACAACAGCAAAGAGATCTACGTTTTTGGTCCCACTTTTTATAAGATGTCAAATAAAAAGCATGTAATTACAATAGTAGTAATAATACCGGTAATTTTTTGGTACAAATGTAACTTATTGTGTTCTTGTTGTATTGCAAACCACATTTTCTGGTATTACGGTTAGGAACTAGTTTGGTGGGTTAAATGGGTAAGGGTAGGCTTAACCATGCAATTACTACAAAAATTAATTACAGATGTAATTACATGCTGGTATTTTTAAGTACTATGGTTGAGCTCAAAAGAGTTCTTGGCTTGAGTCCATTTTTAATCTATGTCTATGGGATTTTTTTTCCCATTCGATCATTATGCTGGTGAAAATTGCAATTACAAGATCGCTTACTGCAAAAGACTTATTGCACTTCTCTTTAACAAGCCAGATTATTTGAGGTCATCACTCCTTAAAGTTACATGTCAAGGTTATTTATGAAAAAAATCCTAACCCTGAGTATGAGCAAACACCACTAATAATATTGTATTTTTCTTTGATTGTAGCTGGTCTGGGCCACAACCAATCGAGTTGGATGTGCTGTACACACGTGTCCACGTATGAACGTGTGGGGAGATGTCTGGGAGAACGCTGTCTATCTCGTCTGCAACTACTCACCAAAGTAAGACCAGTAACTGTGCTGTTTCTGCTGACGTTTATTCCCTTAACACCAGATGGCTAATTACTCTTCCTGATGATTATCCTATATAGAGCTTTTTTAAAGCAAAGATTCCATCCTTCAAAACAGAGGCTATAAACAAAGATTTATCCTTAGGAAAATGGAAAAGTAAATGAAGGATTTTAGGAAAGGAAAACACTGAGAGATTATGCTATTCTTTTCCAAGCTAATAATTTAATTTGGCAGCTGGGGACTGTTTTCCCAAATCAGTTCTGAGATCCGTGAGAGTGTGCAGTAATTTCCAAACTCATGCTGAACCTGAACCTCTTATAGGGGTAACTGGATTGGGGAAGCCCCGTACCAACATGGCCGTTCCTGCTCCCAGTGTCCACCAAGCTACGGAGGAGGCTGCAGAGACAATCTCTGTTACAAAGGTGAGGGTGACCGTACATTTTGGTAGGGCAGATTCTGGTTGTTAATGCCAGTTTATGATTAACGTTTTGTAAGCTTGAATTGTAATCACTGAACACACGCAGAACACTTTTGGCAAAAGTTGCGTTATTCAGCCTCAAAAATGAAACAACACAACAGGACTATATAGTCACATGAGCATATTATGCTTTTTCATTATTTGATACGTTACTCCCCTGCAGTGCTGCAGTTCTATTTTTCACCACAGATTTACATTGGAAATGTGTGGGGTGCTGTAGAGCTGGGGAGAACTCAGGCACACTTTGCCCGCTTAGTATCGTAATACATGCCTGTTATACGTTTAATTTTAATATATCCTGCTCATGTTACGGCTTAATATGGTATATGCAATATGTCTCTTTTGTCCACTTTCAACCACTTCTGTCTTGATTTCTTTGAGGGGAGGTTCTATGGGCGGGTAAATGTATGGTCTTTTTCAGATCTTTCCATGTAACGGATGAAATAAGCTCACACCATTTACATATGAACGCGACCGGAGACAATGTGAAAACACAGAGAGCAGCAGCTATCGTTTTTGCTCTGATAGCCGTAAGACCACAGCAAACACTGCAATTGTATCTTAGAAATCAGGAATGATGAGAGAACATTGTTTGGTACGTTTCATCTTCAAACCAAACTGACGTCGTTTAAATCCCGTCTGGCTAGTACGCTTCCCATAATGTTTACACATTAGGTCAGTAGACTGAGAGTAGGCTTTTTTTGGCTTTTGTGGCATCATCCACTTTTAATCCGGTTGACCAAAAGCGCATCTTATTACCAGATGTAAACAGGGCCTAAGTTTTGGATACATTTTTGCCCCATTTTCTGCCCCACCTGCCCTTACAGACAAGCCGTGACTGGCTATAAAACATTTCTTCAAGGTTAAAGTCTAATTTCTGAGTTTTTTTGTTTTTAGGAGATGCTGAACGTCATGAGTCTCCAGATATGAATGAAGTGGAGAAGCCCCAAGAGCCTGTACAGCCTCAAGCTATCCCAACAAAGCCTTTCTCTCCTAAAAAAACTACAAATGCCAGACCTTCCTCACCCAGGACTACAAGAACTTCCTATCTAGGTTAGTGTGAATAATATTACTTGAAAAACAAAACAAAAAAACAACTGAATTATTATTAATAATAATTGATCATTTATTAGCATTCATAATATTTGAAAACTTTCCAAATAATATTAGTAATAACGTACATTTATCTATTCATGTTAATGTCTTTCTTTTGCCTTTCAGCTCAAAATATTAAGTGTGAAACAAAAATGAGGGACAAGTGTAAAGGAGCAACCTGCAATAGGTCAGTCTGAATGCAGTAGATGTTTCTTTGACGATTTTAATAGATGATAAGTTCTGAAAATTTACTGGTGATCTTTTCTTCTTTCATAGGTACAACTGCCCAGCCAACTGCGTAAATAAGAAGGGGAAGGTGTGGGGAACGCTGTACTATGATGTTGTAAGTGCCACTTTTAGATTTCTCATGGTTCTGTTTAATTAGATGATGTTAGACTTAGATTCATTCCATTTATTTGCTCATGTCATTGCAGCAATCAAGTATTTGCCGTGCTGCTATCCACCATGGAATAATTGACAACAATGGAGGCCTTGTTGACATCACAAGAAAAGACAGCTTCCCGTTTTTTGTAAAGGCAACCAAGAATGGTGTAGAGTCATTCAGGTAGTTTGAATGTTATGATGGTATAGTCATTTCATTTAAGTTTGCCCACAATTAACTATCTACATTGATATTAGTTATATCAATCTAATCTGTGTTCTGTGATTATTTTTTGTAGTAAATACAAACCTGGCAATGCATTTATGGTGTCAAAAGTGGAGGGTGAGTATTTTTAATAGTTCTCATGTAAATGCAAATATTCTCATTGATAAATTGTTTCAGAATGAAATCAGAAGTTGTCTGTTATTGGATATTGCATTTCAAGTTATTATATTTTAAACATACTAAATTGCATCACTACAAATGTGTAACTGCAATTATATTTAAACACATGACGAGTTTCAATTGAAATTACATTAAAGTATAGTTTAGATTACCATAAATACAGCAGTAAACTCTATTTCAAAGACAATAGCAGTAATTATGAAATTCCTTATAAACATGTACCACTAATTGCATTTAATATAGATTTAAACATTAATATATTGCAATTAACAGAAAAGGGTGTAAGACAGGTTCACACTTAAGTTTTATATTCATGTCCGCAATAAGTACTCATATTATTGATCTGACTGTACTGACACCCTTGTATGAGAGCTGGATCATTTCAACAAAACTGCTTTATAGATGAAACTAACTTTTTTAATAATTGGAATTGAATCAACACTGAACTGTCTTAAAACCACACTGACAGACTATTATTAGTTATAATTCGTTATTAATATTATTATTATATTATATGAATGTAGTTATTATATTTACAACAATCCGTATATTAAAATTATTTTAATCATAATATTATTTTAATACTAATAATATCTTTGACACAAGTTCTGGGTGACCAATAATGTATTTTTTCCCTTTTAGAGCAAACAATAGACTGTTACACGACAGTGGCAGAGATTTGTCCCTTCAAGACGTCCACCTCTCATTGTCCAAGGTACGGTTTAAAGTATTGTAATGCTCACCTTATAGATTACACTCTATTATTATTGGTCATCTGGAAGTACTTTCTAATGCACCTTACCAGTTTCACCTCTATCCCATCAGAGTGGTCTGCCCAGCTAACTGCATAAACGAACCTTCATATTGGGCTCCAGTGGTCGGCAGCAACATCTACGCTGATGTGAGTACCTGCTTCTGTCCGTGAGCATTACAGGGCTGAGAGATGGGAAATGAGGGAGAACAGGCGTTCCTAGTCAAGCACTTATGTGTGCTAAAGTGAGCGTGCCACTCTTGCGGCGAGGGTGGACCGCGGGAATTGTCTGTGTGAGTCTTAAGGGAGTTGTTGGTGGACGTGGGCTCCATTGTCGCCACTAATTTTTCTCCCAGAGTGTAGACTGACCACAGAGCAGCAGCTGTGTGAGTGGAGCTGGAGAGCAGCTCTCTTACACTGACTCATGCATGCCTGAGGTCAGGTCTTGGCCTTATGGACCGCTTAACTGTTTAGGGAAAAGCTTAGACACTGTAAGTTCATCCTTTAGGTTCTTTATTAACTAATTAATCAACATTATGGCACAAATTTGTTTGCCAGCCAATGTGAAACATTTGCTTAATTGTTTTGAATGTGCACTTGTAGTGAACTTCAAATATTAAAAGTTAATTAAAAAAATAAAACATAAACTTTACTTGCAGATAATAATCTCACCGGAGAAGAGACCTAGTGTGGAATGGCCTGGCTGTTTAGTGGTGTGTGAACTCAAATGAACTTGTTGCCTTTTGGCCTTTTTGGCTTGTTTCGACCACATTCCTCTGTAAAAGCTGAGCGTTTGTAGAGCTGGCCTCAGATCAGAGCACGCTCTCCAGCAAGCACTAATTAACCCTCATCATACAGTGGTTTGGACTTGGTAATGTTTAAAGGTAGCCTTTGATTGAAAGTGCACTTATAATGCGTGAGCAATTGGATGAGTATTATAAGATAATGCCACCCAGACGTGTGCGATGAGCTGTGCACATTCTTTACTTTAGACAGTGAAGGCCTGCAAGCAACCTCTAAGTTTATACTGAATTGTTTGGTAGACAGAGCTGAACCTTTGTTCCAGGTTAAAAGAATAAAGACCGTAGGTACATGAAGTTCCAGAGAGATCATGCACACACTTAAGCTGCCAGGCATCTGGCTAACTTGCCTTTTCTGGAGCTCTTGAGCTCTGGCCTCGCTCTTGTGCGTACTGTAGACACAGAAGTGATGTCATTTGTCTAGGCTCCTTTAGACTGTTTATATCTCGAGGACTGTGGAATTGAGAGGAGAAAACAAAGTTGCATAGTGCTATGCATGGCAAGCATCACTATTACTGCTGCTCGTACTTACAACTCTGGTCCAGTTTTTTGCTTTGATTTACAGAGGTATTGACACCAGCTGCCAAAAGTCAGAGCAATCTGAAGATTGAAGAGTTTGTGTCGACAGACTTCACAGAAGTTTCGTAGTGTATGATGGGCACAGGCTTCAGATGATTCGATGTAAAATCCTGATATCTAAGCTGACTTTAGAACACACATTGGTCGTCTTTCAGAAGCAAGTTGAAAAACATGTGCAAGTGTGTGCTTTGAGGAAGCATGATATCAATCAACGGAACTACTTATGAAGCCTCTCTATGAGAGAATGGCACAGGGAAGCATGCAGACTAAAAGAATACTCTTTTGTCTCTTCATGTCCAGGGCTCCAGTATTTGCCGAGCAGCTATCCACGCTGGAGTGATCAAAGCCAGCGGGGGATATGTGGACCTCCTGGCTCTGGATAAGAGGAAAAGTTACACTGGGACCATGAAGAATGGCATCCAGTCCGAGAGGTACACGTCCAGTATCTTGCTTCACCTCAGCTCTCGTTTCTTCCCATTGCTTTCTCTCAGTAACTCAATTCAGCGGTCAAAAGCCATGATGAGCCAAATCTGCCTGTGGCACGTTAGTGGTTAAAGAGTAATGGTGTGGTTTCTCCTCGAGGTTGGACCACACAGGGGCCCTTTGCTTATTCTCCATTGCTGCACGCAAAGTGTTTAAATCGACAGAATCGGCTCCAGTGTAATGAAATCTAACACCTGAATCAAACACCATCATTGAAGGAATCGATCCTCACCGGTTGCCGGCCTTGACCAGCCTATAGACAGAGCATAGTAAAGCCATTTACTGACAGCTTGGATAGATTTTCTCCTCGCCGCACACTATTCATATGATGCAATCTAGGGGAAATTGGGGGCAGCCAGTCGTGAGAACTTTATTAACAGGGAAGTATTTGCGTGCTCTCCATATTACCATTGGAGGGAAAAGTTGTTGGTGTCTGACTCAGTGGTTCCGGTCAAGGATAATTACAGCACATCTGATGCCAATGAAGCAAAATGTTCATTACACCAGCACCTGAAGGCCAATCCATTTATGAATAAATGAAAAGGTCAAGGTCAGGCCAAGAACAGTAATCAATAATGGCTGCTGGAAGAAACCTGAATGGAGCCACAGCACGAGACGAGCACTGAGCAAGTGTTAATGTCATGGTTTCCAGAGCGAATCTAAATCTAGCGGGTACTCAAATCATTGTAGTTGATTACAGGGCATTGACACTCTTAAACTGAACATCTAAGGAGATAATCAGACCTGGCCGACCCAAAGCTGAATCCCTATCTTTTCCATTCTGACTGTCCTTCCTTGTGAAAAAGAAGTTTCACTGAATGTGCACTTTTAGTGTCCTCCAAATGTTAAAAGTATATTTGTTAATGTTTTGTTTTTAGTGTCATTGTTACATTTCAATGCTACATTTACTATAGTTATTACTATAGTAATAACGATAAATTGTGCATAAGTACATGAAACTAACCCTAAACCAAACCAAACCTGAATCCTAATCCTATAGTAAGTACACATAGTTAATAATATTACTCAATACTTACATTTACAATTACAGTGTAACAAAGACACCTTAAAATAAAGTGTAACTGTACATTTTTATAAAAGGCCACTTAAGTGTACTTAAATATGATTATATTTCTTAAAACACTTTTAAAAAGTGCACTTTGTAATAATGCCAAAATAAAGGCTTTACTTGAAAATGCATTTTAAATCATAGTTTTAATCATGTATATTAGACGTTACATTTAAAGTAAACATTTTTAAGTTTACTAAATTGCAACATTTATCATATTTCAAAGACAGCAGAGGTAATTATGAATTTACAGATAAAGATGTACTTAAAGGGATAGTTCAACCAAAAAGGGAAATTCAGTCATCAAATGCTCGCCCTCGAGTTGTTCCATACCTGTATAAATGTATTTCTTCTGCTGAACACAAAAGAATCTGGGTAAAAAATACTATGGAAGTCAATGAGACCATTAACTGTTTGGTTTTATTCAAAATATCTTGCTTTATGTTCAGCAGAAGAAAGAAACTCGTACAGGTTTAGAACAATATGAGGGCAAGTAAATGATGACAGAATTTTCATTTTTGGGTGAACTATCTCTTTAAGACCTACTTTTCAGGGATAAAAAACCCCCCTTCTAGTTCATTTATGCATAAACTACACTTTTATTTCATATAAATTAACATGCGTTGCACAAAAAATGTGTTGCACAAGGGCCTGTTCTTAATTAATTAATTTTTTTTTTTTTTTTTTTTTTAAGGTTTGTTAATTGTTTTGTTTTTTCCTGTTTCTGTCTTGCAGTAAAACCAATACAGAAGGTGGTTCGTTCCGTGTCTTCACAGTTAGAGAGTGAGACTCCACTGATGGGACACAAAAGGTCTACTCTTGAAAGACAAAAGTGGAAAGCAAACCCTTCCATCTTTCTCTGACTTTTAGAGGAAAGAGACATTTAAAGAAGACCAAAGTCTTCTTAAACTCACTGCTAGTTGAATCGACGGGCTTCCAAATGTTTTATATTCAATTGTGAATAATATTTTGACCACACATGCAACACTTAACAAAATGCAGTGCGGTAGAAAAGGTATTTTTAACAGCGGTGCTGGTTTTAATCGTTGTTGTTTTTAATACATTTTTTGGGGATAATATTCTATTAGTTCTGTATGGAAATCTCTCATTTCCATACAGAATGCATATTGATTACACTGTATTTAATCTGTACAGTTTTTGTTGTCCGTTTTTAATTGTTTTGCTTTACTTCAAATCAGTTTTTTTGGAAGCCAGAGCAGGAATAGAGTGCAAAAGTAACTTTTTATTTTGCGGTTTTGCTCCGAGAATTATTGTTCACATTCAATCCGTAGGGAAAAAAAAATCCTCAGTCATGAACCAAACAACCCATTTCCAAGATGAATCACTACATCTAATATGTAAATATAAAAGCTAATAATATGTCTATCTCAAAGACTTATTGTTAAAACCAATGGTAACACTTTATTTGTCCGTTTATTTGTTCTCTAAAGTGTCCGTTACACATAGTTAGTGTAGTAATAACTATAAATTGTGTATAATTAAATGCAGCTAATAATAAAATAACCCCTATTCCTAACCCTAACCATAAAGTAAGTACATGTAGTAAATTATTATTACTCACTACTTAAATGGATAATTACATTGTAACACAGATACCTTAAAATAAAGTGTAACCAAATCAATTTCCCTGTGAAGAAAATGAATGAGATGTTTACTTCCATAACCCAACCACTGCACTCTTTATCAAAAGTAGCTTAGTATATACAGTATAGTGAGGATCCGTTGGACCTGGACTGGGCAAACAGATGCTATGCAGAGAAATGGGAAAGAAAAGGAGGCAGACCTCCAAGCAAAAGAGACCTTCCCTTAATAATGTGTGTGAGCCTTCCAGAGTCAACACTACTCGGTCATTATGCTAAAGGTGCAAAAACATTGAAGCAATGTGCAGTCCCAAGAGAATTCAGCTTCACTGAATGCATGTTTAGGCTCATCTTTCATTATGGCACCTTAATTTTTGTTATTTATTATTATGCCTCTTTCAACCCCTGCTCAGATTTGCAAATTCCGTGGAACAGAACCAAATATTTATGAATGAGACACATGATATGTGCTCACTTGAGAATCAAATGTGTAACCGGTCTGGTTAAGTGCTATATACAACCCACAGCCTGACATGAATACCAAACGCAATTTCATTAGAAGTTTAACTTTATTTCACAAGTGCACAGTGGCGGCTGAACATCGATTTGTTTAAACCACTTTTATACTGCAACAAAATTAAAAGGTGCTTACGCTGAAAGCATGTAATGCCTCCGAAAGGAAAGAGACTGCTGTCTACAGTATGTGTATGTCTTATCTTAATCCAGGATTTAGACAAAATATAGATGTTCGTATGTGGAATAATCCCTTTGAAGGCTTCCGTTTTGCTGCTTTTTACTTTTTTCACTTTCTTGAATTGGTTACCTCAGTGCAGCAATATATTTGAGTATGATGTTTGTACAGTCTTTAAAAATGGTTTGTGTAAATATTCAGATTTGTACTTATTATTTGTGCTTAAGTCAGTATTTTAAAAGGATGAAAGTGTATGTCCTATGTTTCTTTATAAAGCCAGAAGATAATAGTTTTTTGAAAATAATAAAATCTATGATACTAAGATGGTGTCTGTCTTTTGCTTCAGAACATTTTTTATTTTATTTAGGTCACTGGAATCTTTTTAAACTGTCCAATAAACAGGATGTGTTGAGAACCATATCAAAAACTCCCTTAGACCACACAAGCACTGGTCAACTCTTCACACACCACTGACACTTCACTAGCTCTTTTTTTAGTATACAAAGAACAGATATTTCCATATAAATGAATTAGACTTCGGTTAGGGGGATCGTTGGATTCTCAACAGGTTCATTTCTTGATACAAATACCTGAAAGCAAGTACATTGTTGGAAGAGAGCTACACAAAACGAGGCCTGTCTAAAATCTGAGATGAACAGTTCTCAGCGAGAATGGCAGCTAGGTTCTTTGTCAGAACACATTCTTACTGAACAGTTTATAAAACAGGTCGTCTAAGCACATGAAGATGCATGTTTTATGACAAACTCTGGCCCAGTGCAGGTAGTAAAACATGTTCCTAGACCTATCAACATTCTAATCAACCAATCAGATTTGAGGGTCAAGTTTAGAGTTTTTTTCAAGTATAGGCTTACAACTAGGGTTAGGTGCTTCTACAGTACATCAGTGATGTTTGTTTATCATTTCCCTCTTATTTTAGGGATAAGTTATGATTAGGGTTGGTTTTAGGGGTAGGGTAAGGATTAAGGGTGACCAAATGTCCTGTTTTCCAAGTCCTGCTCTAGCCCTAATATAACACTTTTCTATCCATACAGAGGGGGGATACTTTAAATGTATTCAAATTAATAAAAAATCTTTGAGTAAACTTTGAGTATCATTTGAGTATTTCATTGCCGGGCTGAGTGTCCTAGTTTTCGGTATTTAAAACATAGTCACCCTATTAGGATGACATCTTTGGACAGGAATGTTATTCCAGTATCAACAAAATATGTTGACTAACTCTGTGAATTCACTTAGGACATGCGATGATGGAGACACAAAAGGCAAAAGCAATGCTAAATGTATAAACTGCAACTAAACATAATCAGGAATACCCTTAGCCTACCTTAAAAAGAGACACTTTTTAGGTGCTTATTACTGAGTAGACAATATGCACAAGTGCAAAATGCATGTAATGTTTTCAGACACTTAAAAAAATAATAATACATATTTAAAATGAAATGTATAATATTCACATGTTTGCAGCAATAAAGAAAGGTGCCAGTAGATGACTTTTATTAAACACAATAAAAATACTCAGGATACTTGAATTAGAAGAACCGCGAACAGAACAATCAACATAATCTTGACGAGGACAGACAATTAACTGAAAGAAATGCAGGGATTAAATACAAGAGCAAACTAATTAATGAAAGGAACATCGTGTGCAACAGATAATCACTCAATGGGTAACTGAAAACTAGGTCACACAACAAAGACATATGATAAACCATCCAAAACTAAAACAAACACAGATAATGGTCCAGTTTCACAGACGGCTAAGATTAAGCCAGGATTAGGCCTTAGTTCCATTAGGACATTTAAATACCATTTATAAACATGCCTTAGGAAAAAAACATTCCTGGTGTGCATCTTGAGACAAAACAAAGGCAATGATATATTTTAAGATACACTAGATTGTCAAAATTATTGGGACACCCCTCCAAATCATTAAATTCAAGTGTTACCTTCCATGGCCACAGGTGTATAACATCAAGCACTAGACATGCAGACGCTTCTACAAACCAGGGATGGAAATTAGCACCCGCCACCAGCCAAATGCGGGTGATTTTGAGTTGTGGCGGGTAAACTCGCTTCACCTACCGGCCACCGTGGCGGGTAAATAAAAATAGCATACTGTTTCCCCTCTTTATAAACTGTGTTCAGTGCATGCGAGTGGGGCCGTATGTCCGAATATGACCAGTCGTTTTCGCCGTCATTACCCGGATGTAGTGCCAGAAGACGCGAATAAGAACTCGCGCTCGCGCTGAGAGAAGGTCCGTCACTGTCATCCGGAAGCGCGCACCCGTCTCACAGCGCGCAAATATTGAGTTATCTTTCGAGTCTTGTGCTTAAACAGACAAACTCACACAAAAAGTATGCCAACATGTTCATCTTGTTGAGTATTCTAGCAGACATAGTCTGAATATGCCTTAAGTCAACTTTATACAGTCGTGAAAGATGACGCATATCCCTCTATTAGGTCTTAAAGGGGAAGTCGCCTTTACTCTGTTTAATGTCAAACAAAAGGACATCACTCACTGCTCTTGATTGAATAGCTTTTGTTAGTTTATTAAGGATTAATCTTTCATTTAAACAGTTAAATATGCAGTTATTTTACATTTGATTACTTTATTCAATTTCTGTACATTTCTGCAGGCCAGTAGACCTGTACATTATTATTTAATGTACACGTGTGAGGTCAAGTTAAACATTTTAGTTTGAATTTAATTTTATACTGTGGGTTGTTGCAATGTGCTAAATAAATATTTGCATAATTTGTAATTGTAACTTTACTAAAAATCAAGGCATTGCAATTGCATTAATTAATATTAAAGTTTCAAATAATAAATCACAGTCATAGCATTAGCCATAAATGCAATGGATAATTAGCTAAATTTCTTTTAGTGCTTCGGTTTCAGCCAATAAATTTTATTTTGGTGCATCCCTACTGATAATGTTCTGCTTGATGTGTCGTCAACACGCTTCAGGAGATGCCAAAACTAGTCGTTTCATTGTTGGTACTAAAAACCTAAAACTGGAAGCCATAAAAGATCACAAATCATCCAAATGCCACATCCAGGTAAAAAAAAAAAAGAGCACACAGAGCCCTACTCATTTAATGAAATGTATATCAGTTCATGGTTTGTGTGTGTATTAGAGTGAAAGAAAAAAATTTCAGTATTTCATTGAGATTAAATAAACAGCTTAAGTATTGTAGAGCTTGTAGTATTAATTTTCACGTGCAGTTACACATTGTCGGTTATAAACAAGAAAGTGGCTGGTTAAAACATTGAGTGGCTGGTAGATTTTGAAATCCACCAGCCACTGTGGCCGGTGGACAAAAAAGTTAATTTCCATCCCTGCTACAAACATTTGTGAAAGAATGGGTCGCTCTCAGGAGCTCAGTGAATTCAAGCGTGGTACAGTGATAGGTTGCCACATGAGCAATAAGTCGTTTGTGAAATTTCCTCACTACTAAATATTCCACTGTCAACTACAAGTGGTATTACAACAAAGTGGAAGCAATTGGGAACAACAGCAACTCAACCACAAATTGAGAGGCCATGTAAAATCACAGAGCGGAGTCAGCACAGTACGCAGAAGTCGACAACTTTCTGCAGAGTTAATAGCTACAAACCTCCAAACTGTGTGTGGCATTCAGATTACCTCAAGAACAGTGCGTAGAGAGCTTTATGGAATTAGTTTCCATGGCTGAGCAGCTCATCCAAGCCTTACATCACACCACCATTGGACTCTAGAGCAGTGGAGACGTGCTCTCTGGAGTGACGAGTGATACTTCTCTGTCTGGCAATCCGATGGACGAGTCTGAGTTTGGTGGTTGCCAGGTGAATGGTACTTGCCTAGCTGACTGCATTGTGCAGTCATAAAAGTGTAAAGTTTGTTAGAGGGGGTATTATGGTGTGGGGTTGTTTTTCAGGGGTTGGGCTTGGGCCCTTAGTTCCAGTGAAAGGAACTTTTAATGCTTCAGCATACCAAGATATTTTGGACAATTTAATGTAGATGGCCCCTTCCTGTCCCAACATGACTGCGCACGAGTGCACAAAGCAAAGTCCATAAAGACATTGGTGAGTGAGTTTGGTGTAGAGGAACTTGACTGGCCTGCACAGAGTCCTGACCTCAACCCGATAGAACACCTTTGGGATGAATTAGAGCGGAGACTGCGAGCCAGGGCTTCTCATCCAACATCAGTGTCTGACCTCACAAATGGATGGGCCAACTCCAACTTTACGGATTAAGAAAAACATCACAAACATGCATTTTAGTCTTGGACTAGCTTAAACCTTGTTTGTGAAACCAGTATAATCCATAAGAATAATAGTTTAAATATATATTTAATGCAATTAGTTGAACTTAAAGGCATATTTTTGTTAAGTAGGATTTAAGTATATGTTTTATATGTAATTTCCTAATGCTACTTGTTTTTGAAATAGTTAAAAGTTTAGTCTACTGCTGATGCTACTGAAGCATTTATGTAAACTAAGACATATTTTCTATTGAAACTTTTATGCAGCATATTTAAATATATCAGTTATTTATTTATAATTATAATGTTGCAATTTTTTACATGTAATATATTACCTTTAAATGTAACCTTCAAATAACACGTGCTTCAGTATGTTAGGTTATTAAAATATAATTGTAAGGTCCATCTGTAAGCCCAAGGACAGAATCTAACGGCCTGGTCGAAGGACTTCTGGTGTAAGACTTTTCAGCATTTCTGTTAAAAGCACTTCATTTATTCATATCGAATTTTAAATCTGACTCCATTAATCATTTTTATCTGATTCCAATTCTATGTGACTTCGTTCAATTTGTTACGTTTGTAACTAAACAGCTGATCATCATTTTAGTTGTGATTTAATTTAGATAGTTGATACTCTAAGTAATACTTATCTTCAATATTTGTTCCTCCATGGGACCAGGAGTCGCTCAGAGGATAATGCTCGTGAAATTAATTAATTAATTACATTACCTCCCAGACACAAATTAGCCAGTTCTGTTTCAATAGAGGATTGCAGAGTGAACTATTTTACCTTTAAGTGAGTCGCACATGCTTACTCATAACAAAAAGTGTAATTGGAACAATAATCTCGGGAACTGCAACGTATTAATAACAGCGACAGTCAGATATCAGATTGCCCCTCATGCTTTGCGCTATGCTCCAGTTCATTAGCCTGGCTCTGCCCTCCTACGTACTTCCGCTCAATTTTCATTTTCCTTCAGTACTACGTCTGGAACTGCTGTGTAGTCTTAGGTTTTCTCCGAACAAATTTTTTCCAATCAGCGAACAGAGGGAGTGGCTGAGAACGATGACGTCGATGTCGAGCGCTAGTTTGAGATGTAGTTCAGTAATGGCGGCGGAGAAAGATGCAAACTAAACCATTCATTGCATTGTGGCACCGCTGCCGAATATCCAGAAGTTAAAGCCGGAGCATAACAGTCTTTGCTCGGGTTTGTTGGTGGCCCTCCAACAGGGTAAATTCGGGAAAAGTTTGATTTTCCAGATCGCTTCGTTAGTGATGAAGGAGTTGGCTGAAGCAATTCGGACGGTAACTGTTTCTCGTGGGGTCGGAAGGTATTGTCATCATTTAAGTTACAGGGACTGGTCAGTTATTTTATTGCCGTCCATCTCTCACCACCCGCGTAAAAATCCCCGGCCGAGTTACCTACTGCTTTTGACAAACGCAAGGTCGTGTTGATGTAATAGCTGTCCGAATCCACATCTCTGAGTTTTCAACAATATATCACTTCAAAATTCACTGTTTGTAATCATTTTTGACCCCTGCAGAACACCATACGGTTGCTTTGCTGTTATTAGGATGCATTTATAGACGTGTATTTCCTTAAAATGCTGGCAAGTATTTACAAGAGCAATATATTTCATCACCGCTCAAACAAATGAAAATAAAAGCACTTAAACACTTGAACTGGTCCGTTATTTATTGCAGCATTTATTATCATACCAAGCATATGACATTTTATTTACAGCATACAATGATGTTACCGACCACGTGAGCGGCGCGTTCCCGATAACAAAACTCTCCTGTCCACCGTGGCGTGAATAAATCACAATCCGAATGCACAAGTTGTAGGTTTTATCCTATAGTTTTATTACTGAGGTGGCATGCACATGTGCACTTTTATTTTGTCGGATGTCCATGAGTGAAACAGGCGAAGGGCGCATGACATACGTCACGATCAAACGTTAGCGATTGGTTATGGCAGATCCAGAGTAGCTCAGGGCAGATCCAATAGTTTTAAACCTCAACAGAGTGCCCGCCTTCGCGGAAATAAACCCTTGTCAATGGAGAGTGGCCAGACTCTATGTACAAATGAAATGTACGAGAGTCTGGTAAAACCAGGCTACCAGTTCATGGGGTCCTCCATATGAATCTGTCCTGACAGAAAGATTTGCTGAAACTCCTACAAACTCCTCATGCGAAACTACTAGTATCAATGTTTTCGGACCGATACAAGATGAATCAAGATTGACATTTAATGGGACAATGGGGCGATTCCTACCATTCTCATGTCTATCTACCGCCCCCCTAAGAGCAATCCCTTCTTTTTAACTGAACTTTCTGAGCTTC
Source organism: Pseudorasbora parva (assembly GCF_024679245.1). NCBI lineage: Eukaryota > Metazoa > Chordata > Actinopteri > Cypriniformes > Gobionidae > Pseudorasbora > Pseudorasbora parva. The sequence goes on along the minus strand of NC_090172.1, from coordinate 8,926,951 downwards.
TGACTTACATATGTCCCATGTCTCCGAATGTTATCATGCTGGGGGACTTTAACATTCATATAGATGAAGTCACCAACACAAGTACAAGTGATTTTCTATCCTGTCTGGATAGTTTTGGTATGCTGCAATTCACTAACTTGCCCACCCATTCTAAAGGGCATATCCTTGATCTAATTTGCTGTTCTGGCATTATTCCGTATAATTGCTCTGTTTTCGACTTGTCCATATCAGACCATCTACTTGTGTCTTTCTGCATCCAACTGACAGTTTTTAAGGTAAATCTGTGTCGTTCTATCCAATTTCGGAACATTAAGAACATTGATGTGTCTTCTTTCTCTGATGAACTTGCCATCTTTTCCAGCAAAGCTGATTTTACTGATGCTGATGTACTGGTTTCTTATTATAACAATGGACTAACTAAGATTTTGGATGATTATGCACCTGTGAAAACCCGGACTGTCTCTTTCATTCATTCTGCTCCATGGTTTACCCCAGAACTTCGTCAACTTAAAACTAAAGGTCGTAGGTTAGAGCGTCTGTATGCCAAATCTGGTCTCACTGTACATAAACAAATGCTTTCTGAACATGTCCAACTTTATAAGGATGCACTGTCTAAAGCTAAATCTGATTATTACTCTATTTTAATTGGAGCCAGAGAAACAAATTCAAGATCTCTTTTTTCTGTGGTAAAAAATATCTTACGACCACCGGATTCTCTGCCATTAGACATGTATTCTACCACACTATGTGACAATTTTATGACTTTTTTTGAGTCTAAGATTAAAAATATTCACCAACAAATACTTGCTAGTAACATAGGTTATAACTACTGCTGCTCAGTTTTTCAAGTGTCCCCACACTCTGGTCTCTCTTCTTTTTTATTACCAACCGATGCGGAGATACTGCGTCTTATCCGGGAATCCAAGCCTACTACCTGTTGGCTTGATCCTCTGCCAACTCACTTAGTCAAAGCCTGTTTACCATCTTTATCTACATTAATTTCTAAAATTATCCATTGCTCACTTGCTTCTGGCTATGTACCCTCCTATTTCAAATCTGCTATTATTATTCCAATCCTTAAGAAACCAGGGGCAGATCCATCTAACCTAGATAATTACCGTCCGATTTCTAATTTGCCATTCATCTCTAAAATTCTGGAAAAATGTGTTGCAACACAGGTAAATGATCATCTGTCCAAAAATAACCTGTTTGAGCAGTTTCAATCTGGCTTTCGTCCGCACCACAGTACAGAGACAGCTCTTGTCAAAATCACTAATGACTTGTTGTTGGCAGCTGACTCTGGTTTATTAACCATTCTTGTCCTTCTCGACCTGAGTGCGGCCTTCGACACCATCTCGCACAAAATACTCCTTGACAGGTTAGTTTCTATTGGGATCACTGGCACACCCCTGTCCTGGTTTATATCATATCTCTCTGGCCGTACTCAGTTTGTCCAATTAAAGCACTTCCGATCAAGATCATCGACAGTCACTACTGGTGTTCCTCAGGGCTCTGTTTTGGGTCCGCTTTTATTCATTATCTATCTACTTCCACTTGGTCATATTTTCAGGAAATATGGCATTCACTTTCACTGCTATGCCGATGACACCCAGCTATACTTATCTTCCAAAACCTCTGACTTTTTTCCACCACCTCTCTTGTCCCGTTGTTTGGCTGAAATTAAAGACTGGCTCTCAGCTAACTTCCTTAAGCTTAACAGTAGCAAAACCGAGGTCCTACTTGTAGGGACAAAATCCACATTGACAAACTCTGACTATATACCTGTGGATATTGATCAACATCTCATTTATCCCTCTTCACAGGTTAAGAGTTTGGGTGTAATTCTGGATAGCACACTTTCATTTGAAGCCCATATTAATAATATTACACGTACCGCTTATTTTCATCTGCGTAATATTAATCGCCTTCGTCTATCCCTTTCAATGAACAACACTGCAATTCTCATTAATGCACTAGTTACCTCACGTATTGATTACTGCAACGCTCTTCTTACTGGTCTTCCTTCCAAACTTCTCCATAAACTTCAGTTGGTTCAGAACTCTGCGGCTCGTGTTCTTACTAGAACTCCTTCTACCATGCACATTTCACCAACTCTCCAGCAACTTCACTGGCTTCCAGTGAAATATAGAATTGACTTCAAAATCCTGCTTCTCACATTCAAGGCACTTCACAGTCTAGCTCCTCCCTATCTTACTGATCTTCTTCATATTTACACTCCTTCACGCACTTTACGATCCTCACTATCACTCTCTCTTGTCTTACCACGTATACGCTTAAAGACCATGGGAGCTAGAACTTTTAGCCATGCGGCCCCTCGCTTGTGGAACTCTCTCCCTCTCGATATCCGTAATATTGACAGTCTGCATACTTTTAAATCTCGTCTTAAGACCTACCTTTTTACACAGGCTTTTTTATGATTTACTACTTATTTTTTCTGTCTCTATGATGCATGTTTGTTTTAAGTGTGTTGATTTATGTATTTATATTGTTATTGCTGTTTTTCCCTGTAAAGTGACCTTGGGTGTTTTGAAAGGCGCTGTTAAATAAAATGCATTATTATTATTATTATTATTTATTTAGGCCAGAAAGAACTTAAATAGCATCATTAAACTTGAATCCATGTTACACATGTCAGCATAAAAATATACAAAGTAATATGAAAATAGTTTCAAAGAGTCATGATATCTGGCACACTACATACCATGTGTGTGAGTGCCACTAGGACACGAACACAACATGACATGGGGGTTCTGGCTACATATTGTTCCCTAATGGCAGCTCTGTTACCCTTCTTTAAATACTCACACCAAAACAAAGGATTGTAAATATTTGCAAACACAACACCTGGTTTCGGGGGAGAGGCTTTAGATATCTGAAGAGACCTAAGAAAGAGAAACCCAGAATTCTCAAACGTTTCAATCTTTCTCATCCTACTAGTGAATAATAGAGACCAATTTACCAATCGCACTGAGGCCCTGTCCACACGAAGCCAGCGCTTTCCCAATCCGATCTTTTTTTCCCCTCGTTTCAAGAAATATCTGCGTCCACATGAGATTACAAAAAGGGACTAAAAACGATGTAGTTTGCATGCCAGGCCAGTGTGTGGCACTGTAATTCTGCCACAGAAATACACTAAAAACGGAGAAGAAGAGTTGTGGCTAGAAGGGGTAAAGCAGTGGTCGGAGGTGAGGCAAAATCTCACAATAAAATAACAATAAATAGATTTGCTACTTAAAGCTACACTGTGTGATATTTTCCCCCATCTAGTGGTGAAAAGGTATATGACCATCCAGTGAATAATAGTTTCTGCTCCTCTCAATTTCGATTTCGTTTCAACTCCTATGGTGGCCGATTTAGTCATGGCTTTCAGTTCGACCTCTTCGGTGAGTGTTGCGTCAACTCAAGTGATGAGGTCATTTTTGAAAACTATTATAATTTGCAGTTATTTAATTTACCAAATGATCTATGATCAAATTAATCTATGTAAAATGAATAATAGTTTTACGTTTTTGTTATTTTTAACCAGTTCATTGCTAACATCAGCTATCAGGTTCCCAGACGAATGCAAGCTCTTAGTAAAGTAACTTTTATCAGTGCTATCATTATTCTGTATATTGTACAACATCACTAGCGTAAGGCAAACAAATTATAATGCAATTAAAATATTAATCTCATGTTTTCCGTCATAGAACACGGATTTATGTTATAAGGTAAACAATACTTTTTCATCATTGACGCGAGGAAAACTATTCTAGACGTCGTTCTAGTGTTATGCACAGCACACCATGATATAATTAGCCAAGCAACAATAAAACTTCCAATATACACAAATAGGCTGACGTAATATTACCTGTCGAGAAGAAAGCAGGCAACGTCGGCGTTCTTTTTAAAATCGTTGCTCCTCATGAGCTCTTTCCATCTTGGAAAGGCCACTCCAATATTTACTTTTGTCTTGTTGATTTGCCCATTGCGTTGCCGTCTTAATTCTCTTTTCCGCTTCCTTGGCGACTCTGATACATTCTCTGTAAATATCGAATTCGGGTAACGTTAATCAATGCCGGGACGTGGTTGCTTTTACACAGAAGGCGACCCGGCAATGTTCCAGGAATATTGCGGGTCCGACGTGCAGTGTGAAAGGGGCTTAAGAGTGATCCTCCTTCATCATATAGCAGCCTCAAGCAATCCTCCTCTTCACATTCGACACAGTGCCATCGAGTGTAAAAACGCGAAAAGCGAAGCTTGAATTTACGGGTATGTCCCTCTTTGGCAAATGTACTTTCAAGATGGAGGAGCAACATGGCGACCGCCATCCGAACCCTCAACACTTATGTATTTTCAATGGTATATTATAAACTTACGAGAATGCATTATTACTTGAAAGAAGTAAATATACATTAATGAGCACATATATTTTTGAAAGAACTAAGTGATTTTAGCTAAGAATAAACTAAAAAAGTTACACAGTGTAGCTTTAACAGATGTGTTTTATTAATCCCTACACCTACCCCAACCCAAAACATACCCTTACAGGTATGCAGATACGTTAATTAAATGACGCGATATTGATGTGTGTGTGCATGCCCAGTGCCCGTAGTTGTATCCCTTACTTCTTTCACCGTGCTGGACGTAGTGTGATGACATCACCGTTTCAGAAAATATACGGATTCGCTGTACACACGAAGATGGAAGATGAGCGTTTTCAGATTTATCCGCTTTGGGACCCGGTTTCGAAAAATATCGGATGCATGCTTCTAAAATGGCGGATCCGTGTGGACGAAACGCTGATACGGTACAAAATGTATACGTATACAGCTAAACGCGTCTCCGTGTGGACGGGGCCTGAGACCTTTAAAAAGACACCAAACAGGAAAGGAATAAAACAATAGATTTTTAGGCAGGGCAGTCACACTCTTTCTGTAAGACCTTCTCTCCAGATTAGTGAGTTTTATTGCTTTATTGCAGGGCGTTGGATCTCAGCTTTTGTCTTAGAAGTAAAACCAGTTCTTACATAATGATTTAAAATGTACTTTAAAGCAAAACATTGGATACTTTTTAACTAGGCCTATGTTAAGAAACAGTGGCTGCAGTGACTGTAAAAAAAATCCCTAAACATATAGGTCTACAAAGAATTAAAGGGCACATTCAATACAAGCAAGCACAGTTCTTTTTCCATAAGGGTAGTGTGGCGAGGTGGGCGTGACATAGCGAGGTCTGTGATGTGAGAGAGAGTTGGGAGAAGAAAGAGAAAGAGAACAAGAGAGAGAAAGAAAGAGAGAGAGTAAGAGAGAGAAAGAGAGAGAGAAAGAAATAGAGGCTCTGGAAACATATGGCTCTGTCTGTGGACTGCAGATCAGGAAAAGGTTTAAGTTTGAACAGTTTTAAAAACTGTTTTAAGGACCTTATGTTTTGAGAGCGCTGAAAGTGCGGCTTTATTTTGTTTGAAAAGAGAAATAAATGACCCACATGTTCCACAGCAAGCCAGCCGTATCTCCTTCCTTCAGTATCTCCTTGAACATTGTTACAGTGGTGACGAAACCCGCAAAGGAAGGAGATTGCCGCCTCCAGCATGCTGAGCCATCCGAGAGGACCAAGAAGACAGCAAGCTGTTCCGAAGCTTGCTGAACCGGGAGGTTCGGGCAGCAGCACCTCCCCCTAACCTGGCCACTGCCGCTCACATGACCCTCAACAAAATGGGTCCAATGGATTAGGCAGAGGCGTTTTCGGATCTCGAAATGGACCGTCGAGGCATGTGAGTGGCCACAGTCTAACTGGCTGGTGCACTGGTCAGTGATTCCATTGCTGTCGGGAGAGGCTCAGGCCCAGGAGCTGCCTGTCGAGGACCTCCCGGTATATAAAGATCTGAAGAAAGCGATACTCCATAGGGTTGGCCTCAGCCTGGAATAACATAGGCAGTGCTTCAGGTCCTTCAAAATGGATGAAGGTGGCCGACCCTTTGTGATGGCACAGCAGCTCACCAACTCCGTCATCACTACCGCTCCTATTTCCCCCTGATTCCCACGTAAATTCCTTGACCCGCATCCTGGGCTGGCCTTTTGGCATTGTGGGGACCCGGGGCACTTTATGGATTGGTGTCCAGTGATGGAAGTGGGGATGATGGTCCGGGTCCAGGATGTCCCACAGGCCACCCCCAATCAAGCCAGGTTATATATATATAAAGCTTATTAGCTTGGAAGAGCCAGGACATTTTTAATATAACTGTTTTTTTTCATCTGATAGATGAATGTCTCATACATCGGGGATGACTTGAGGGAAAGCAAATCATGGGCTAATTTTTATTTTTGGGTGAACAAACTCTCTATGGGGGGTACCTATTAGAGGATGGATACCCGACCCGAGCCCGACGGGTTCCGACGGTACCCGACGGGTCGGGCCGGGTTCGGACAGATATTTAGAAATGACGTTCGGGTTCGGGTCGGGCTCGGTCACGTCAGCGCGAAAAGGCATTGAACCTTTTAAATTTAAAACTGATTATTATGCAAGTAGCCAATGGGCCTGTTTAACTTGATGCAATGGTTGTTTTTTGTGATTAAAATACATGCATTATATAACCCTAACATCCGTTTTCCTGCATGCGGAAATTTGTTTATGTCGCCGTGACAACAACTCGCAACACGTGCGTGCATATTGCCCGCGGCATCCCTGTCATTCCAGTGAGCGCAACTTTGGCGCTGCTGGCAGCAGGACAGCCTTGAAGCCATCCGCAGTTGATGCAATCCTTTTTCTACATAAAACCTTGATTAGCCTAAACTTTGATGGATAGATTATGTAAATAGATCCCATGTTGCAGTTTAGGAAACATACAGTTTGAGAAAATTGGTAAGATGACTTTCATTTCAATAAGCATTTAAATTGTGTTACGTTAATGTTTTGTTCTGTTAGCTTGGGCCATTTTTAGCAGACCTTTGTTCATTTAATTTCAGTTGGCTATTTGATTGGGCTCTGTGTAACGTTTGATGCCCCGTGTGCGCGCTGATGCGCTCGTCTGTAAACATTTCAGAATGCCTTCCTTACAGTTGCTTAATAAAAGCGGGATTTCCACACAAACAAACGTGCGTGTCATTAGTATATGAGGGGAAAAAATAGATTTTAACTGTCGGGCTCGGGTCGGGCTCGGACATAAATATTTGAATGCCTGTCGGGCTCGGGTCGGGTTCGGTTACTGCTCTGTCGGACGCGGGTCGGGCTCGGACAGAAAAATGCAGCCCGATCCGCACTCTAGTACCTATCAGGCTTTGGTAGCTTTGGTAGATTCAGGGGACAAAAGCATTGAGGTCTCAGTTAGCCTGCACCTCAGGCATCCGCTAATTTTGGGAACCAATTGGCCAGCTTTTAAGCAGGTATTGGGGTGTTTAACAGTGGATGTCTCTTGGGGGGAAAAAAAGCAGAGGAACGGAAGAAGGATGGTGCGCATTGTGTAATGAATGTCAGTTGGTGAACCCACTAGCCACATTGAAAACAATGATTCACACGTTTGTTCAGTGGAGCAAAGGGAGCTTTCGCCCTCGCACCTCACTGATCTAGTAAAAGTCCAAACTAAGTTTACGGCTCTGTTCTAACCCCTGCCTGGACAAACTAATTTGATTCAGCACCTTATTGAGAATGAGTGGGGCGTGATAGTTCGCAGTTGGCCATATCCGTTACCTGAACACAAATAAAAGGTTGTTTAGAAAGAATTAGAGCCGATGCTGGATATGGGAGCAATAGAGGAGTCTCATAGTGACTGGGCGAGTCTGATAGTTTAAGTACCTAAAATAGATGGCTCTGTATGTTTCTGTGTTTATTATATCAAGGTGAATGCTGTCAAAATTGTATGCATATCCAATGCCTCAGATTGACGCATTGCATGATTGGTTGGGTATGGCTCGCTTTTATTCAACACTGGACTTAACGAAAGGATATTTACAGAGGCCCTTATCTTCAATGTCTAATGAAAAAACAGCTTTCACAACGCCATTTGGATTACACCAATGGCTCCGGGTGGAAAATAGGGCTCTGTCTGTGGACTGCAAATCAGGAAAAGCTGATTTTGAACTGTTTTGAGGACCTTATGTTTTTACACTGTAAAAATTGATATGTTCATTAAGTTATAACAACATATGTTTTTACATTGTTTTAACTCATCAAAATAAGTTAAGTAATGTTAAACTTTTTTTATTAGTTATACAAGATGTAACTCATTTTTTAAAGTCAGTTTGACATAATTTAAGTTGAAATAACTTAAACATCCAAGTTGATTGTACTGCAAAAGTTTTATTTGAAAAGAGAAATAAACGGCCCACACATTCCACAGCAAGCCTACCCTGTCTCCTCCTTTCAGTACCTCTTTGAACATTGTTACAGGTAGTTAGCAAAAAATGAACTGGCTCAGCAACTTTTTAAAAGGAGGAAACCTGCAATATTGTTTTTAGGACATGTTTGTTTACTGTTTATTTTGGTAGACAGGTTTAAAAAAAAAAAAAGGTTATGACATTATGTTAAATATACAGTATTTGTATCCTGCCCTTCTGTTCAGCCCTTTAATCTGGTCTCTCTCATGAGTCATGACAGAGACAAAAAGGAATTTGCCAGGTTTACCATAATGGCATCTCTGAATGTTTGCATGCTGACACTTCAGACCTGTGTTTATTGAACAGCTGTTGTGGAAAGTAAAGCGCTTGATGGTTAAACGGTCAGATACTCGCTCAAACAAATCTGGCAAGCGCAAGAACAGTGTTGTGTGTAGAAACCTCACATCTTTTGTGGTGATGATTTTATGTGCACTAGAAGACATTAATACAAAAGAAAAATGTGGTTTCTTACTTAAAAGATCTTAACTACTTCTAAACAGCAATGAGAGCAAAATGAGACCGTTTCTATATCTTTCTTCTCTATTTTGTTCTTCCAAATATTATTACACTGTAAACCCTAATGCTGTCTTTACTTAAACAAATCAAGTAATCTTGACTAAATATTATTAGTTTAGTCCAAAAACTCAAAAATATAAGTTAGAATAACTTATTAACCTACAAAATGCATAAACTTAAGATTTCAAGTTGTATTAAAATTATAATTAATCATAAAAAAACTCACTCTGGTCTTGCATTTATGTGATTGGCCGATTGGCCATGCAAGGAGTTCTGTCTGGCAACGAGAACTAATTCACTGATTGGAGGACATTTATAAAAGGCGGTCCTTTTTGCCTCGTCTGCTGCTGATTCAAAATAAGATGGAGACTTTTTCATTGTGATGCAATCTTAAATTCAATAAAATATTAATATTAATAGCCACGAGATCCTTCACTGTTGTGGTAATTGAACAATGTATTTATTTAATTATTATTTGCACTAAAAGTTTAAATCTATGGCATTAGTTAGACCCACACACACACCCACACACAAGAATCAGCGTATGAATCTCTACAATGGTGACAATAAAAAAAAAACAAAAAAAAAACTGATAAACAGAGCAACTCTAAACATAAAACAGGCTACAAAAACATCAGAACAAAACAGCAAAAGTAAAAGGAAATAATAAGAATCAAAGAAAAAATTTGTCACAATTTAGATGCATAATTTATTCATGCCGCAATGCATGTTGGGACCCATGGGGAAGTTTTGATTGGTTGTACCCAGCATGGTGTACTGAACTGGTGTACCAAGTTTGGTGAAACAATTTAAGTACAGTGAACGTGAACACCAAGTTGAGTGAACTTAAATATACAAGTTTTGGGAGACTCCATTACTCAATTGAATTGAGGGAACGAATTTACTCAAATGAATTGAGTTAAATCAACTTATTAGGGTTTTCAGTGTACTTATCTTTACTTTAAATGTGTCATGAACTGGCTTTTTTTCTTTTTTTTGTTCTGTTGTCTGAGGTCAACTAATGATGTTTGTGTGGTTTTTACATTCAAAAACATCATAACTAATGAGTATTTAGCTATTTTATGATGGGCGTGCCGCACTGGAAACTTGGAAGTAAATGCCCACGGCTAGGATTGGATAAGATCTGCATATATAATGATAATAATGAATATAATAATCGATCACAGGGCTCGTAAACGTCTTTATCAAGCAAAAACAATGATTTATTTATCATCCACCCGCAATTGATTGGACTATTATTTTTATAGTACACATAGCCCGCACGATCGGTCGACACCAACGTGTGCGCCGCCTTTCAAATATCAAGTAGAGAGAGACAACAGCACAGATCAAGAACGGAATATAATGAGATTCATAGTCCAGCGTGCTAAAGGTATGTGTCTGTTAGACACGTACACATAAGCAAAACGATCTATAACAATGCAATACTATTACATATAAAAACACGTTTTACTCACATAAGTGTGTTGCACCATTCCTGTCGGATCCAAATCCAGCATCGACCGGAGATTTGTTTACAAATGATCCTGCAGTGAACTGAAGTGAACACCACTGTCTTCCCTATGTGAGCTGGAACTTCATTAAAAATAAAGTTCAACATTCCTAATATTAGGATCCGAAAGAAGCTTATGCAGCGACTGTGCTCTTCCACAACCAGGAATAGCGCAATATCTTGCTATATTCTTTGGCATGTTTATTGTTGTTGACCAGCTAGCATGAGCCCTCCATGAGTCGGTGGGTGGGGCTACTGGATTAGACGCGCTGTAGATTCTGTAGAGGCGGTGTCATCGCGCAATGATGTAAGCATGAAGCACAGGACCGTTTGCTGAGCCTGGTGTCTATAAAAGCTTTTCTTTGACTAACAAGAAAGTTTTCAGCTCTGAAACTTAGAGGATATTCTTATATTACCATGACCTTTTATATATCAAAAACTCAAGGGAAAGTTGATTTCTCAATTCATCACCCCTTTAAACTTAGCACTTTGTCCTAAGTGAAGCTCTGTCAGAGTTTTCAGGGCTAATCTATTGTAATGTCAAACAGCATTTCAATGTCTTGTGGACTGATGTTTTGAATGACGTATGATTATCTGCCATAATCAGTTTCTGAAATTCCTCAGCTGAATATAAATGTTTCAGTTTGGACAACATATAACTCTTTCAGCTCTGATTAAAGAAAGCTGTTCTTATCCTGGCATTTCATGGTTGCTTGTTATTTCTGATCAACATGTGTTTTAAAGCTAGTAGATGTATCTAGGACAGGACATGTAATTATACAATTCGGGTCCGGGGCAGTGTGTCATTTGAAATGGGACAGATCTTGATATGTAGGTGAAATGTATTGTTAACTAAAAATGTAAAAATGGTGATTCATGTGATGCACATCATCTTTGATGGTGAATGCAAACATCATATATTTAGGATGTAAGGTTATCATATTATAAATTAAAATCTTTAACAGTCCCACTTTATTTTCCCAAACGTTTTACTGCAGCTGCAATGCCCTACTTGTATGATAATTTGATTGAGTTGAGTTTTTGACACTTCAGCTCTGGAAAATGTAATTTGTGATGACTCAGAGACATTATTTCACGTTTTGGTTATAAACCCATTGCTGGGCATAATGGAAACAATCTAGCCAAAGGCAGCAGTCAGCAATCTTCTTTATAAACGGAATCACAGGAAAAAAAAACAACGTTTTGAACTTCTTACTTTTTAGCTCATTCACTATAAGATAGGGTTACTATTTTCAGGACAGATTTTGACATGAGAATATACACCTCAGAACCGAGGTTTGTTGTTCTGCATGCACAAGAGATTGAATTATTGCAGGATTTGCATTGGTATTTGTGAGGATTCCTGAAAAGGGATTGGTGAGTAAAGTCAATGCATACTTTAAAAACTATGAAGGGAACTGCAGAATATCTTTCCCATATTCCTTTATCTCAGAAGTCTGGACTTTGTTTTGGTTTGTGTAAATTATGAAAATCTTCCTTCAATTTCAAAACCGATTATAAGATGGATTGATGATTTGGCAGAAGTGGGATAGAACAGGACTGTCATGGAGGAGGACACTAGATTTAAGTAGAACAAAACAGAAATGATGAGTTCTATGAAAAAAATGAACTATGGAGAATAAGAGAAAGGAGGGGAGAAGGTCTGGTGATGCTGGAAAACAGACAACTGGAGGAGTGTTTGTGGAAACTGAAAAAGTTTCCTACTTTCTGAATCATTCTTTCTTGTAAAATTAGGCCATGACTTTATTTCTGAATACTGAATATGCTTTTTTGGAAAGTCACAAAAAAAAATGTCTTGAAATAAGGAAGTAATCAATGTTGCTGTCTACACTCCACAATAGATCTCTTTATTGTAAGTCATGATGAAAGCTTACATGAAATTACAGAAATTGATTGTTTGGGTAAAGATCCTAAAATAGGCTATAAGGGCTTAATTGGTTTAGCTCCTGCATATTTAAGCGATTTTCTATTGCCCTACAATCCATCATGCTCTTTAAGATCACAAAACTTTGGGCTTCTTGCCAAATCCACTAAAGGAGGGACAGCGTTTTCCTATTTGGCTCATAAAACTCTGGAATTGCCTTCCAGATAATGTTCTGGGCTCAGACTCACTCTCCTTATCTCTTTAGCCAAGCATTCACATAATGCATCTCATAACCTTGTACTTCAGTGATACCAGCACACATGATTGTCTTTGCTTAATGTTATCAACAGCAGCTACACTAATTATTTTCCTTTTGCTTTTCTGCTTTATCTCGGGATGCCCATCCTGAGGTAACTATAGAGTCCTTCAGTCTGGATATGAAGTCTCTTATGAAGACTTCAGATGACAAACACCTGTGAAGAATTGACTCCAACCCCTGAGAGGACTTCATGCATCAACATGCACCAATGCTAAATTTCTTTTTCTATATACACTACCAGTCAAAAGTTTGGACACGCTTTCCCATTCTCTTTGAGTGTTGTGTCTCGTAGGTAAAGCTACGTCTGACGAGCGCAAATGGTAGCGTAAGCCTTTTGAACAGCAGGGGGACTTTCAAGACTTTTTCCATTCATTGAATATGGAAGACGATCGGCCGGAACTTTACTTTATAAAGTTTTAAATATGGACACTTTTTCTTACACAAACACAAATATCCCAGCCTGCCTGCATGTGCTAGCCATCTTCTGTCTGCGGCCATCCATTTTCCTTGTTATTCCATCTGGATTCTCTCTGTACCAGCCTTCAGTCATGTGTCATCTCCTGTAAGCAAGAAAGATCATATTATAACCAGATAAGCCTTTGGTGAATTATCATCTGCATTAACGCTCAGCTGTTTGAATTCCCGCTTTGCTTCATTTTGTTCTGCAATAAAGACTTGTTATTTTGACTTACCTTGTCTGCTCTCTTCTGACTGTGACAATAACAAGGAGTATAACGTGCTGATAAAATATTTTAGAGCTGAGCACACTTTTAATTTTAATTGTTTTATTTATTTCCAGATTTTCGTGGGAACACTGAGTCAGTAAACTAATCCAAATATTACAATATTATCTGATACATTCACTTTCCTCAAGGTCTATATAAAGAAAAGAGAAAAAAAGCTACTATACCATAATGTAACAATACAAAAATACAAATAACTAAAAACGTGACCACAGAGAGTTTAAAAATGGCCTCATTGGCAGTGAAAGGGCAGACAAAGGGTTCAGAGATAGTCTCCTTGGCCATGACTATCCAGACAGAGGCTCCAGAAACTGCCACCTTAGCTGTGATGGGACAGGCATAGGGTTCAGAGACTGCCTCCCTGGGATAACCAGACTTTGAAGCACTGGGACTTCTGGACTTGGAGGTTCTAGGACCACTGGACATGGGAACACTGGACTTGGAGGCACTGAGACCACCAGATCTGGTACCACTGGACTTAGGGTGCTTTCACATCTCTAGTATGGTTAATTTGGTCCGAACCAAGGGCAAACAATTATACAAAATTGCATTTTTCAGGATTTTTTGGTTCCCTTTCAAACCACACTGATTGCTTTGGTCCGAACCAGTTGAAACGAACTAAATTGAAGGCACATGACAACATTAACATCAGGCATTGGCCATGGCTTAGTTCCTAAACTGCTTTTCCATTGGTAAGAATTTATGTGTGGGAAAATTCCAACAGAAAAGGAAAAGCCAGCAAACTACAAAACTATGGAGAGACGACTGCACGCAGTGCATGGGCTGGTTTTGTCCCTGGCCATAATGCATTCCAGTGTGTGTATTTACCACAGTATGCAAACAATACATTTCTATAATGAAGTGCGGATGCGTCTGGAAAACAATGTTCTAATGCACTGCAAACAGCGAGCGTGCATCGCTCATCACTTCAAGCGGAGGCATGCATTAATTATTCTTAACTCAGACATGCTCATCTTCGAGATTATTGCCAATGATCTATCAGGTAATAATGTCATGCACATAATGTCAGCACAGCTGACTACGGCAGCTGGTTTAGTCCAAAAATGATCAGTTCTTCTTGCAGTTGGTTCGAGGTCAGATCACATTCTCACCACAAACGAACCGCTCCAGAGTAAGTTTGAAAGTGTACCGAGACCTCTTAAAGGAGTTCTCGGTACGCTTGTTTGGTCCACTTTTGGTGCGTACCCGAGTGCAATTGCTGCTTTCACACCTGACCAAATGAATTGCACCAAAGAGGGAAACGAACTCTAGTACGATTCAAACAAACTAAATGAGGCAGGTGTGAAAGCACCCTTAGAAGTGCCGGGACCACTAGACTTGGGACAACCAGACTTGGAGGTGCTAAGACCAAATACTTGGAGGCACTGAGACCAAAGGACTTGGGCCCACTGAACTGAGAGGCCCTGGGACAACAGGACTTTGGATCACCGGATTTGAAGTGACAAGATCAATGAATTTGGAAGCTCTGAGACCATCTTGAAGTGGCAAGACCACCGGACGGAAGCTCTTAGACCACCGGACTTGAGAGTGCAGGGACCACTGGAAATCGTGGACTTTGTACTGACAAAATCTGCTGGTACAAAACCCTGAGGACTTGTTGTGGATATTGCAGGAATGTCTCGTTTTCCATATGTAAATGCAGACCTGCTCCGCTGCAATGCCATGTTGTGACCTGAAAACCAAAATGGGAAACATTGGGGTAAATGTAAATGAGAGGTGACACAATCTAGACACAACTGGGAATGATCAAAGACTAATTAATGTGGACTTTTAATGTTTTCTGCTTGCCCAAATAAAAGGGCCTTATTCACAAAATATCTCAAAGCAGCTCCTAACGTGCCAATTTAGGAGAAACTCCTAAAAATAATAGGCGTGTCAGTCCTAATTTTTGGAATCCTACTTTTTTGCTCTAAGAGTATTTCACAAAGCATTTTAGCATTAAAACAAGATCCTATATTTGTGAGAATTTAGGAGTAGTCAAGAAGACTTCCAAGTCACTAAGACCAAATCACAATCAATCCTAATGGCTGTTGCGGAGTGTGGACCTTTCTCCCCTTTCTCTCTTCCACTTCACTTCTAGTCTACTCACTATCCTATCATAACAAAAAGGCAAAAATAATAAATATTATTCATTATTTTAATAAAAATAATAATAAATAACTATTACTATTTAAGTTAAGAGTGCGGCTATTGCTCTATTTTGGAAGAGCAGTCATCTGCTCATGTGATGATAATCAGGATTTTCAATCACTTCATTGAGAAAATTAGTCAATTGTTACAGCCCTACTTTTATGTAATAGGAGTAGATCAAAATATAAAGCTATAGGCGTTTTTTTCATGATTCAATAATCATGGCTGCTGTAGTTAATAACCCCTTAAAGGACAACTCAGGCGAATTTTTAAGTTTATCTTGATTGTTATATCTTTGTGAGTACAGTCTATAGAAAAATAACACACACACACAAAAAAAACGAACCGGATTGGTGCTTGCAACACGGAGTTATTACAGTTAATGCCCAGACCCGCCCCTCAGCTTAAACGGCGCTTTGGGGGCATAGACGTAAAGGGTGTCTTTGGGCCTCTTAACAGACACAAAATGCAATTAAAATGTCTGTCCAACATGAACAGGGGCCTCACACGACAACGAGATGCATTTAGCCACTTAGCCATTGTTTAAATTCACCTGTTTTAGCCGGCTAGCTGTGTCTCGCGCTGAAGTCCCGTGGGAACGCAGCGGTAGCCGGAGAGTCGAGAAGAGCATCGTGTTTATGAAGAGGCTCTGCTCATCAGCTCGTCTGTCCTCAGTATTGAACGTGTCCGAGATAAATAGTTTTCGCTTCTGTAACGTTACTGCTGATCCTGAGGAGAGGACCGCTGCTCGTTCAGTTACTCGCTCATGCTCAGTATCAGCGGCTCGTGAGTTCATCAGATCTCTCAGCAAAACATGACTCAGTTCAGTGAACGGTTGGAGTTACAACATATAATTTAAGACATTAGTTTATTTATATTCATATTTATATTCATCTTTTTAACCGGTTCACTAAAAAGAACCGGTTAAAAAGAACGATTCATTCGTGACTGGACATCACTAGAGTGATGATCCAAAAGGGCTCACGAGTGAAGAAGAAATTGTTCACGTTTGTGCCTTTCCGAATTGTAAAAATTTGCAGCGAACACTTGACTAACTTATAAAGACACAACACAGCCAGGCCGGTTGAAGAAAATGCCATTCCGTGGTGAAAGACGGGTGCAGCCACTGTGGAGGTAATGTAAACTTTATTTATCCTTCCATTTGGGCACACTCGGCTTGAGGAAAGATGTGCAATAATTTTAAATAATCTTGCTTTACACACACGACACTCTTCTCAACTGGACTGCCTATTTTCCATCTACCGCTGAGTCCCCACCGGACTTCAGCGTGAGACACAGCTAGTCGTCTAAAACAGGTGAATTTAAACAATGACTAAGTGGCTAAACGCATCTCGTTGTCGTGTGAGGCCCCTGTTCATATTGGACAGACATTTTAATTGCATTTTGTGTCTGTTAAGAGGCATAAAGACACCCTTTATGTCTATGCCCCCAAAGCATCGTTTTAGCTGAGGGGCGGGTCTGGGCATTAACTGTAATAACTCCGCGTTGCAAGCACCAATCTGGTTTGTTTTTTTTCTATAGACTGTACTCAAGATAAACTTAAAAATTCGCCGGATTTGTCCTTTAAAGGGATAGTTCACTTTAAAAATGAAAATTCTGTCATCCTTTACTCACCCTTAAGTTGTTTCAAACCTGTATGAATTTCTTTCTTCAGCTGAACACAAGGGAAGATATACTGGAGCAATTGACTTCCATAGTCAAAAAATACTATGGAAGTCAATGGCTCCAGTTAACTGTTTGGTTACTGATATATCTTCCCTTGTGTTCAGCTGAAGAAAGAAATTCATACAGGTTTGAAACAACTTAAGGGTGAGTAAAGGATGACAGAATTTTCATTTTAAAGTGAACTATCCCTTTAAATGTCCTACACAGTCCATTGTCTCTGCTTAGCAGATTACAACAGGAAAATGTGTAATACCTGCAGCTCTTCATAACGTGTTTTACAGAACTGCAAATATTTTTCCTTAAAAGTAGAAAACTATCTAGGCCTGTTGCTCATTAACAGTCTTTGAACCATCATAATATCCAGATGCCACTTCTAAAGTACAGTAAGGTTAAGGAACATCCTTGTGTTTCTGCATGTCTTACAGACATCTGTTTAAGGACCAAGACATAACAGCGGTCAAAGGTGAAGTCCTTAGAGACACATAGGGCCCTCCTATAACAGAAGCAAAGCAAATGGTGTGTATCTGGGGTTTAGAAGAGCTGCAGTAAATCACCTGAGATCTGGGAACATATTTGAAAAAACAAAACAAAACAAAACAAAAATCCACATGTTACAGACACATTATAGACAAAGCACAAACCTATAAGTTTGTAACAAATTTGCATAATGCCAGCCTATAGTCTTTATTGGCCACCTGAGAACAATGTCTACTTTGACCCCCAAACACTATACTTGTAGCTGAGATTGAAAAGTTTAGTTTGTGTTGTCAACGTCCAGAAAGGACGCTGTTTTCTGCGCTTTTCTGAGCAAATTCACTTTGCATGCATTTTAAAAGGATGAGGACTGGTTTGAATTGATATGGTAAATCGTTACAGTTTGTATCACTGTGTATAAAACTCTGAGGAAGCCTCCAGATCTGAAATTCAGATATGGTAATGTTTGTTTCCTTTCTGGCTCACGTTATAAGTAGACCAATTACAACAGACTAGTCCATCTGACCAATCAGAAAAGACTATTACTAAGGTAACACTAAGGTATTACAGAGGTAACTTTTAATAAATTTTTTCTATGCCTTATTCACATATGTATGATAATTAAGAATGTATAAGATAATAGTGGTGTAGAAATATGATTCCTCGTGTAAATAAATGATGCATTTAATGCTGAATGAACAGTTTACAATGCAAAGACTGATGGTGGAGTATGAGTCAAATCATGGTTCAGATCAAATTTAACCACAATGCTGTTTTTTGGTTTACAGTTTAATGTGCTCATTTTTTCCCAAAATGACACATCCATGGTGGGAAGACAAGACATATGTTACAGTTTAGGATTTCTATTCCTGTATAGCATTTTACCATGTTGCTAATGCGCATAGTCCCACACACACTACTGAGTACACACTACTTAAGACAACAAGCTGAATCTCAGCAATGTTTTGGACCATTGATGGTGTGGTGGCTTATTGTGAGGTGCTGTTGATGGCTGTCAAGTCTTTTATTGCCACCATATGCATGAGATTCTCAGAAGATTATGTTGGCGTCTGCAGGATGGGCTCTGAAAGGCTCAGATACCACTTCTTCCTTCTAGTTCAGGTCCACTGCAGTGTTTGTATGACAGTTGCTGTGAGTGTACATAATGAAGTTCACCCATTAAAGTTCAAACAGAGAAAACTATATAAATGTCCTTCCAGAGAGCATCACATACGAACACATTTCATTTAATGGATACTGCATAACCCAGAATGACTCTGCAAAAAAAACATGAGATGAGTTAACTGTAAACTGTTTGATGGAGATGCTTCTCAGTACCAACAGCACTTGTTTTTAACTTTGTGCTTTGTGTTATTTTTACTGTTAAAATGTTGTAAAAGACAGCGTGGTTTGAGCTAAATTGATTTTCTGCAGTACTACAATAAAAATTACATTATAAGCATCTCAAAACATACATACATTATAGATATCCAATACATTATACCATAAAATAATTGTCCTTTAAATTTTAACACTACTTATCTGTTTACTGTAGTCAACCGGATCTGGGCCGTATCCAGATCTGATGGTGGACCTGCACGTAGACACAACCACAACGCATCCCCAAAGTGTCTGAAGAGATCGTGTCAACTAGACCCTCCCCTGTGAAGGCCTCATCGACAAACAAGTCTCCAGTGTGATGACTCCAATCTTCAACCAGATGGAACTGGACAAATAATCTGAATGTTCTGATCTCATATGTCTTCTGACTTGTAATGTTTGCCTAAATCATAATCATAGACTATTCGGTTATTGTTCAGAGGAGAACTGATTTGTTGGTTGGTCGTTCAATAATTGTATTAATTGATTCCACACTTGCACTGACGCTAGGATTGGTTGACTGATTGGTTGAATTGATTGATTGATTGATTGATTAGTCGATTTATTGGTTGATCAATTGATTGACTGGTTGGTCGATTAATCATTTGATTGATTCATTGATTGCACACTTACACTGATGCTATGTCGATTGATTGGTCTATTGATTGGTCTGGTGGTTGGTCGATTAATTAATTAAGTGATTGATTGTTTGATTGATTTGTTGGTTGGTCGCTTGATTGATTGCACACTTGGACTGATGTTTGGTCAATTGGTTGGCTGATTGATTGATTGGATCGAACTATTGATTGATTGGCCGATCATTTGATTGATTGCACGCTTGCACTAGATGCTTGTTAAATTGGTTTGCTGGTCAGTTGGTCGACTGATTGGCCAGCTGGTCAACTGATTGATTAACTGGTTGATACTTGACACTTGTACTTGACACTTACACTAATGCTTTACCTGAAGTTTTGTGACTTTTTGGAGTCTTTATTGAAAGGTCAAGGTACATGTTTGCCACCATATTTTGAAAATGATTATTTATTTTAAGTGTATTTACAGTATTTAGCTTACCGTAAGTCATGTCAGGTCATGTTATACAAAACACAAGCAGACGCTGGTAACTAACAACAATGTAATTTACCTATTTGATATCCTCTCAAGGATTAAACATCTCACTATCACAGCACAGTACATTAAAGCCCCATTTTCTTAATTAAAAAAATGGTAAGACACTTGATTAATGCATAACCCAAACACAGAAACCACAATATGTCTTCTGTGTAATATTTCTCACCCTTAATATATGACATTACAACAACACTTCTATGTACACGTCAATCTGTGACTCATTGGAAATACCCTCTTATCATCCAAAGGATTATATTCCGAGAAAGATTATGATCGTCATTAAACTGGAATCATAGGAAAACGTTCTCATATCATGACAAATGTGCAGTTGTGATATAGTCTTTGTAGGGTGGCCGATCTTGCCAACACACATGCCAGTTGGTTTAGGTAATGACTCCCTGTTATATTTTTGATAAGCTTGCAATGTACGGTTGAGTTGTACAACTTCAGCACATGCGTAATACAGTGAGTCTGATCGGAAAGGTTCTGGGAAAGGTTTCTCTCCCAGACTGAAAGAACATGGCTGGTAGTAAAGCAAGATTACTTGACCCACAAGAGACTCAGTCTCTCTAGGCCTTCTGCACTGGCATTAAGGAACAAAGACAAGACCAGGACATGATACCCGCTTTTTTCCACTTCGCTTTCCCCCAACTGAGACTAAAACATCAACACTTTCACAAAAACTATAATAAGAAGTTGTATCCCGATGTCAGTTTAACTCAACTCCATATGTGGAATGGTTTTAATCAAATTCAGTCAAAGGGTTTTATATTCCCTTAAGCTGTAATTTACTTATTCTAACCATGTAGGATGTGAATGACTTTATTTGTTCAACAGCCTATAGTTAGTAGACTACAAGAAACAGATGACTATAAGAGGTAAAACTTGAGCTGTTTGTTGTTCCACTGAGCTATAAATTAACTATATAGTTGGTTTGTTGTGACGTCTGTGCACACATGTTGGTCGTTGCGGGGTCTGGCTCTTTAAAGAGTTCAAGTGCCCTAACTTTGTTGATTCATTCTTGTTGATTTTTATTTCCCAGGAGGAAAAACCCCAGTCTGACATCGGTGGCGAGTCACTGAGGCCGGCCGCTGACGTATGCTGAAAGAGGATGGGGCAGCAGCTAGCAGCTTCAGTTCCAGCCAATATTTTCAGCTGCAAAAAAGTGACTTACAGAGAAACATAAGTCTCAGGTCTCTCTAACTCATTCAGACACAGCATCCATTCCAATAGATGTCAACTTTCTCCAGGGCTGGACTGGTAATCTGGCATACCGGGCATTTGCCCGGTGGGCCGACGCACTGTGGGGCCAGTGGTGTTTTTTTTTTTTTTTTACCACTGACAACATGCAGCGACAGCGGCCCATTGGTTTGTCTTCTGACCAAGCCGAAGTGAGAGAGACCTCCCCTCCATATTAGGCGCTTTTTTCTATTTATTTATTTATTATTTGAGCGCATGGAACTGCAAAGGTGAATATCCGCAGATTCCGCACAGCGCAGCCGCTGACGAACGTACTATGCGTTTAAATGCTGCTCTATACGGCACTTTGACTCCGAATTTAGTTGTATTGTTCGGATCTTTTTAAATTTTCAGCCATCCGAATGGGCTAGCAACAGGCAGCACACATGGCACGACTCGTGTTTGTCATTAGTCTTGTATTTTTGTTTTATTTATACAACTGACCACAGGTCATAAACCTGAAATAAGAAATAAAACAGTGTTACAAATATATCCATTGAACATATAATGCAAAATAAACAACCATGAAGTAGTTACAATAAAATAACTAGGTCTATTTCTGCTGTAAATAAGATTACACTATAATATAATCTCCTATACAGTCCTACACAGCTGTATAGACACCGCAGAAACTACATTTCCCATCACGCATAGCGGCGCAGCGCTACTGCGCATCGCATCTGCGCAGCGCTCGTGCGCAGAGTATAACTATCACACGAGTCAGCGGGTAAAGTGCATTAATCATTATAACACTGAAGCTCAATGCTTTACTGTATTGATGCAACTCCTTTGCCTACCACACAACCGTCTGTTACATTTGTTCACTTGGTAATTTGTGAATTATCCTGCGTTCCAACATATCGCAACCCAGAGAACTGAACAGTACACGCGCTAACCTAACTATGAATCAAGTCTCTCAGCACGGACTAAACGCAGCCAATGTTGATAATTACACAAGTATGAAACTTTACACATTCCTGAATTAAAGTACAGCAGACCGTAGCTTATGATGAACTTTCAAAAGGTTCTAAATTCGCTACATACCAACGGGCTGTGTGCTCCTGATGATGGGTTGTGAATAACAATAGACGTTACTCTGTATGTTTATAAAGAAGCTTCCGGCGCAACTGCGCATGCTGATACCCAAATTACCATCGCGCAACAAAATAATCATTATGATGTAAATATATTATATATTTTTTGCTTAAATAAATCCTACTGTTCCCAATATTTTAAGTAGACTTTTTATAACCATGAATTTTACCACTATTATTATTTATTTATTTTAGTGACCCAAAGAACCGAACACCTCCCACTTGGCCGACTGATGCAAATCCAAGGAGGCCACTACAAAGTAACATGACTTTTCACAGTAGAAACAACAACTTAAAAGTCAAGTTTAGCAGCATACACAGAATTAACAAATGCTTTCTAATGTTATCATTTGCTCAAAAGTACTCTCTAAGGAGGTAGGCACCACCACCTTGCCTCCTACTGAGTGTAGGTTTGCCCTTGAACCACTCAGCCGCCTTCCAGGGTTACCCACTACCTAAACAATAAGTGTCTCTTGGGTACCCATTGGTAAGGACTTTATACTTTGTGCTGGTCCTCAACAGGAATCAATACGACCAGTCTCCGCACATCCCTGCGAAGAATGATAGTAGAAAGTAAGGTAGAATCTTTTGCCTGGGTCCTAGCAACAAGGGGGGCAGGAAGGCCTATACAGGTCGCCACGTCAGCATCCCGGACCACTCCAAACTTGTCCGGATAGGTGACAACGATTCGACCGAGCCGGAACTGCCCTCTTAAGGCATTCTGGTCTGCGATCCAAACCAGATCTCCAACCCGGACACTTCTTTCCACTCTGTGCCACTTATGCCGGATAAACAAGTTTGGTCCCGCTAGTTCACTCCACTTTGACCAGAATTTGTCAACTCCCGCTTGAATAGCCCTCAATCTACGCCAGGAGTGAGTTTCCAAGTCAACACAGTGCATATCTCCTCTTTGTCCAGTGCGTCCCAGGATGAGGGAGTTAGGAGTCAAGTACTCTACTGCATCTTCTTGCTCTTGCGCCTTGGCGTCGATGGGTCTTTCGTTAGTTAAGTTGGCTGCTGAGTAGAGAAGAGTCTGGAACTCCCCCCAGGTGTAGCTACCGGTCGTTCCGCCGAGACTATTGAGAGCTCTTTTGATAAGTTTAACAGCTGCCTCGGCCGCTCCATTTCTGTGGGGCGAGTCCGCAGGATGGAAAGCCCACTGCCATTTCGTTCCATTTTTTGCTGCTATGTCCTCAACAGCCACCTTCTCTAAGCATGCTAAATGCTTGTGTAGATCTCTCAGAGCTGACTTGGCACCTATGAAATTTGTGCCTCTGTCAGACCATAACTTCCGAGGGTGCCCCCTCAGGGCAGTGAATCTGGAGTAGGCTTGAAGAAAGCTCTCGGCAGACAAGTCGTCAACAAGGTCCGCGTGGATGGCTCTGGAAGCCATACAACAATACACAACTCCCCAAACCTTTTTCTTGGTCCGTTTCTTTACTGCATCTCTGACCTCGAAGGGACCGAAAAGGTCCAATGTGGTGTACTCAAAAGGGTTTGCTCTGCTAGTACGCTCATGAGGAAGGTCGCTCATTACTTGTTGGCATAGCTTTGCTCTTTGCTTCTTGCAAGTAACGCACTCGTTCATAATCTTCTTGACTGTCCTTCGGCCTTCTATGACCCAAGCTTTTCTTCTCGTACGTAACAGTGTAGCAGCAACACCTTCATGGTTGGCCTTGTGAGCTTCTCTAGCCAGCAAAGTCCCCAACCATGACTGGAAAGGAATCAATGGTATTGCTCTACGGTCTTCACTCCAAGATTGTACTCTACCGCCACAGAGCAAGAGTCCTGTGTTTCCATCTTTAGTTACAACTAGGCGGTTCAAGGCTGTAGTCTTAAAGTTCAAGCCGTCCTGGGCAGCAAGGGCTAAGTCTTGAAAAGCAACTGTTCTCTCTTCTACAGATAGCTTAGAACTATTTGCCTCCCACTTTGCTGAATTCAAGGCTCGGTTCTTCAAACTTAGCCAAGATTCTGCAGCTCGTCGAACCCAAGCGACAGTTCCACATAGTTTTGATAAAATACTGAAACGTTTGGGCTCCACCAGGCGCACAAGAGCCACACTCCAAAGTTTCCTTCTCTGCCTTTCTACTGCTTGAGTTGGACCTTGGTCTTCAGGCAGTGGTTGTAGTATATTAACTCCAACGTTAGCGCCATTATCAGTGCTGCAGGGTCTTGCAATCTTTTGCGATTGAGCTCTAGTGGTTACAGCTGAGAATGCTTTTCTTTGTAGCCTTTTCACCTTATCAGCAACTTTGGTCACAATTTCGCTGGCCATCTTCACAGGCCATTCAGCTTCAGGTCTTTTTAGGAATTCAGGGCCTTGTTGCCATTCTGACTCTTCATCGAGCTCTTCAGGAGTTGCTCCCCTAGTGACGATGTCAGAAATGTTGAGATTGCCGTCAACCCACCTCCAGTCGTCCACTGGCCCAGCCATCTGTATTTCACCGATTCGGTTGGAGAAGAATGTTTGGTAGCCATAACTATCCTTCTGGATTGCCCCTAAGATAGTTAGGCTATCCACGAAGTGGACCCAGCGTTTGACCTCAAGGCGGCAGTGCTTCTCAAAATACCTTTTCAACCGGGTTGCGAAGACAGCGCCACATAACTCTGCCTTGATTACGTCCCCTTTCTGGTTGAGAGGAGTAAGTTTGGCTTTCGATTCAACAAACCTCACAACAACTCCTCTTTGTGTTTCCCAGCGGAGATAAAGCACGGCGCCGTAGGAAGCCTCACTCCCATCCGAAAACGTGACACCCATAGGGCAGCCCATGGCTCCAAAAGGTGTGAGACTTCTTCCAAACTTAATCTTGCCAAGTCTCACGTACTCTTCAAAGAGTCTAATAGCAGCCTCCCGGATTTTTTGCGACAGTGGGTCATCCCAAGTATCTTTAGTTGGATTACCTATACTTGCTTCTTGGTAGGATTCCCTTACAAGCATTACTCCTTTCTGCTTTGCTGGAGTGCCCAAACCGATAGGGTCGTAGAACCCAGCGACCTGACTTAGAAGTACTCGACGAGTTAAGGGGTTTGGAGTTCCACTTCTTACTTCCTCTTCCTTCAAATCAATTTCCGTCCTCATCTTGCCTCGCTTCTTTGAGAAATTGATGGACGTCAACACCCGAAGTTTGTCGGTCTCTGGTTCGTAGCCGACACCCAGTGCTTTACTTTCTTCGTCTCGCATCTGATTAGGCAACACAAGAGTCTTAGGTGCAGACAAAGTTTTCTCACTGTTACTGGAGTTAACTGCGGTTTCTAACCTCCCACTTTGGGCTGTCAAAACCCACGGCTTTAAGGAGAAGCCTCCAGCCTCCAAGATCTTTTCAACTCCGTTGGTGATCTTTTCCAGTGTTTTGATGTCATTGTGGGATGTTAATATGTCATCGACATAGCTGTCTTCTACCAGAACACGCCGTTCTTCAACCATGGCTGCAAACTGTGGAAGATTAGCAGTCTCCCTCATAGCGACCTGGGCAATACAACCAGCAGGTTTATCACCGATGTTAACTCTGACGACAGCGAAGGTTTGAATCTCATCCTCTGGGTTGTCTCTCCAAAGGAATCGATGAAGATGAACTTCTTCGTCTTTAAGCCAAACAGAGTTATACATTTTCTTCACGTCGCCTAAGGCGGCGTACAATCCAGTCCTGAATCTTAGAAGGACTCCTCTGATCTGATTGAGGACGTCTGGGCCTTTGTACAAAAGGTCATTTAAACTCACCCCGCAGAACTCTTGGCTGCTGTTCCATACAATTCTTACAGGGGTAGAGGAGGAGTGTGGATTTGGTGCGATTAAATGGCTGATGTACCACTTCGGCCCCTTCCAGCTATCAAGTTCTTCTTGAGTGAGTTTGACGGCAGCTCCCCTAGAGATCATCTCGTGGATTTGCTCCCTGTACGCAGCCTTCCATTCCGGCTCCCTCTCGAGGCGTTTCTCAGTATTGAGGAAAGTTGCCTCCACTGCACGTCGGTTGTCTGGCAGTGTCGCAGGATCTCCTTTCCATGGATAAGTTGCGTCCCAGTGAGGAGACTTGCTGTGCTTGTCGGCTTGCACATAGGTGAGGCATTCTTTGATCTTTTCTATTTCTCTTTCCTCTCCTAGTGTCATTTCTTTACCACCAGGGGGACATCTACCGCATTTGCAGCCACCGCATTGAGGGTCGCAGGCAGCACCGACGCTGTCCCACTTGAACCAATCAAACATTTCTTTGTTGGTGACCAAAGTACTCCTGAGGATTGTTCCTCCATTAACTACTTTAGCATTGGCAAGTTCAGTTGGGTCAACAAGGACTTCTTTATAAGCCTTTGAAGCTGATCTCATAGAACGTGCAAAATGAGTTTCGGACCTGTGCACCGCTAAGTCTACTTGCTCAAAGAGGTCAGGATGAGCTCCACCGACCGTTATTCCCAGAGGACCATCCCAGAGGACGAGGTCTCCTTCCACTTTGATTGGCTGTGGGACCAGGCGACCTTCCCTATGACTTATTAGAAGGTCGATCTTCTCAGGGCGGACCAAGTCGTGAGCGGCGATGTTAGGAAAGAATTTCAGTAGTTGCTGTGGTGTGACTGCTTGGTTCACTTTCGCAATGTTCTCCAGGCCGTAACATAGGAGCTTGTGCTCCGCCACTGTACCCTTCTGTGTTTTTACTCTTATTCTCAGAGTATACCTTCTGGTAGCAACTATCTTCTCCATTCCTCCAACTCCTTGCACAATCAGCTTGATGTCTTCGCCTTTCAGCTTAAGACGCTCAGCGGCTTCATTTGATATATAATTGGTATCTGAAGCAAGATCGATTAGTGTACCGATTAGCTGACCCGAGTTAGTCGTCACGGAGAGTAGCATCATTACTACGGGGTACTCTTTTGGCTCACTATTTGAACTAGTGCACACTGTTGTTGAAATCTTATTCGAGAAAGCTTCTTTGACCTCTGCTTTTAGCTCTGGAGAGAGCTTGGCAAGAACCTCCTCTTGTTTGTCTGTCAATCCAAGTCTCTTTGTCTCTACTCTCACTTTGCATTGCTCTTCATTCTTTTTATCATTCTTTTTCGTCTGTGGCAACGGGCAGAGTAAGTAGTTGTGGTCTGAGGACCCTCCTTTCTGACAGTCTTCTTTTGAGCATAGAAACCTTTCAGTGCAGCAGCCATCCTCATTATGGATGCGCAAACATTTGAGGCATACTCCTGACTTCTTTAACTGAGCTTTCTTGCTTGACAGGTTGAGCTTCTTGAAGGCTTTGCATGCAAACAATCTACCTGCGTGCTTTTCGTCTCCACAGGTTATGCATGAACTAGGTTGAGAGCCCTTTTGGATTGATGTAGCCTTGGTAAATGCCTTCTTTTCTCTACTCTTTTCCTGTGACCTCTCAGTATAGTCTTTTGAGCTAGGCTGCAGTTGATCTAACTCTTCAAGAATGTCTTCCTGTTTTTTCAGGTACACCATTAGACAATCGAAGTGATTTCTGGGTGAAAAGCCGCTTGCAGGGTCGTTCTTATAAGTTAGCCACTTTTCTTTCAGGGAGTCTGGTAACTTACTCTCAATCGACTGTGCTACTAACCGATTTTTCACAGCATCTTCTTCCCCCAGGACTTGGAGGTCACGAAGAGCTCTCTCCACAGCTTGAATTAGTTCGATCGTCTTTCTAGGGCTGTTTCCCCTTACAGGTGGTAGGTCATGTACTTCTTTTGAGATAAGTAGCACTATTTTCGGCTTGTTTCCATATTTGTTGTCCAGGAGCCTGAACACATCTGTAGCAGATCCACAGCTAGACAAGACGAGTTCTCTTTTGACTTTGTCATCTAAACTTCCTATAAGATGGAACTTTTTTATATTTTCCAAACCATGAGGGTTCCCCAGCTGCTGAAGGTCCTCCCATTCAGCTTTCCAACGGTAGTAATCTCTCATGTTACCAAAGAATGTAGGCAGGCGCGCACGTTCCAGCATGATTTGGGGCTTGAAATTGAAAGGCCCTGGGTACATGTTGGGAGCACCTTGGACTTGCAATTGCGTGCTTGTAGCATTTGGAAGTCCACCATAACTGAGATAGGTGGGAGCGATGGGTGGGTCATGCCGAACTTCGCTAATAGGGATGTGACGGTCTACGGGATAGGACAGTTTACGGTTAGGAGAAGAACTAATAGACGCGGCGGCTTGCTCACCGGTCTGGCTTTCCTCGTCCTCGTCTTTCTTCCCAGTAACTTTCAGTTTCACCAGTTCTTTCTGCTCCTCTTCATCTTCAGACCAAGTGCTGCGTTGCCATGCCCACTTATCCCACAGTCTCTCTTGTCGCTTTCTCATCATCCTGCTACGGTCTCTAGATTCCGTTAGTGCGGCATGAGGAATCATTTCTGTCCACTCAATTACTAGCCTGTTGACTTCACAGACCTCTCGTTCTAAGTTTCTATTTATCAGTTCACACTCCTTCCTAGACAGCTGCATATGGTCAGTTGCTTCGGCCTGATCGAGGGCTGAGTTAGCCTCTTTAACGAGGGTGGAGATTTGCTCCTCAGCAAATCTGGTCCAGAAGCTGTTTTGGATGAGGTGTTTAACTGCATCAAACTTGTGATTGCATTCCAATGTTTTCTCGTCAACCTGATCTGCCTTTTTTGTGGCCTCTTCGTCTTCTAATTCTCGTAGGGCCATAGCAAAATCAAATCCTGCATCTTCTACTCTGGTATGATCTCCTTTGAACTCTCTCCACTCAGCCTTTAGATCCCTTTCTTCTAGCGCATTGGCCCTGGAGGTGAGATGATTGGCTCTTTTAGTGAACGCAGTCTGGGCTGCTGAACGCTTCTGCCGTAACCTCTCTATTGTCTCCTTTTCTGCCATCTTGTTAATTTGCTTCTTAGTTTGCAGACTAGCAAGTGAATAGGCCGTATAGATGGGCTTTTAGCTTAACTAGATAAGGTAACCAGTCACTGATTTATTTTTCTGGTCTTCAGAACAGGGCCACAATGTTTGAGTGGCAGGCCTAAACATGGTTTATGACTGTTCGGATCTTTTTAAATTTTCAGCCATCCGAATGGGCTAGCAACAGGCAGCACACATGGCACGACTCGTGTTTGTCATTAGTCTTGTATTTTTGTTTTATTTATACAACTGACCACAGGTCATAAACCTGAAATAAGAAATAAAACAGTGTTACAAATATATCCATTGAACATATAATGCAAAATAAACAACCATGAAGTAGTTACAATAAAATAACTAGGTCTATTTCTGCTGTAAATAAGATTACACTATAATATAATCTCCTATACAGTCCTACACAGCTGTATAGACACCGCAGAAACTACATTTCCCATCACGCATAGCGGCGCAGCGCTACTGCGCATCGCATCTGCGCAGCGCTCGTGCGCAGAGTATAACTATCACACGAGTCAGCGGGTAAAGTGCATTAATCATTATAACACTGAAGCTCAATGCTTTACTGTATTGATGCAACTCCTTTGCCTACCACACAACCGTCTGTTACATTTGTTCACTTGGTAATTTGTGAATTATCCTGCGTTCCAACATATCGCAACCCAGAGAACTGAACAGTACACGCGCTAACCTAACTATGAATCAAGTCTCTCAGCACGGACTAAACGCAGCCAATGTTGATAATTACACAAGTATGAAACTTTACACATTCCTGAATTAAAGTACAGCAGACCGTAGCTTATGATGAACTTTCAAAAGGTTCTAAATTCGCTACATACCAACGGGCTGTGTGCTCCTGATGATGGGTTGTGAATAACAATAGACGTTACTCTGTATGTTTATAAAGAAGCTTCCGGCGCAACTGCGCATGCTGATACCCAAATTACCATCGCGCAACAAAATAATCATTATGATGTAAATATATTATATATTTTTTGCTTAAATAAATCCTACTGTTCCCAATATTTTAAGTAGACTTTTTATAACCATGAATTTTACCACTATTATTATTTATTTATTTTAGTGACCCAAAGAACCGAACATGTATACAATCGTATGATATGGAAACATTACAGGTTCTGTGATGAATCAGCTGAAAACAACCGCGAGCATGTATTCATGACAAGGTAAAGTGGAAAACGGCAACACACAAGTGTTTCACTTTAGCAGAACCACAATTTACATTGCAGCTAAGTGAAGAAATATGGTGTTTTGGAAGAAACATTTATTAAATATGTTGCTATATTACTTAAATTAATACTGCAGAATATAAATCACTTTTATAGAGGCTGTTTTCGTAGTTTCTACAGGTGTTTACATTTTTTTTTTAACTTACAAATATAATAGTTTATTATATATGTTTGGTAACACTTTACTTGAAGGGGTGTGCATAAGACTGACATGACACCTTCATAATCATGACATGACACGTGTCATGAATATGAAGGAGTTTTTATGCATGTTTATGACAACTGTCATTAAGTGTCATTCGCTTAATTATGTCATTTTTAATGCAATGATGACATTTCGGAGTTGTCTTTGTTATGACAACTTGACATAAACCAATACATCATAACCTGTCAGTGTCTTTGTCATGACAACTTGACATTACCAAGACAACATAACCTGTCATAAACAGACATGAAATGACATAGCAGATTAATTATCAAATTTAAGAAACTACTTAGCTTTTTGGGTTTACATTACATTAGTTGCTAGGCAACGTGGGGGAGAGGACTCTGGCGTTGTCTGTTCACCGCTTCTCCACCCACAAATCATGTTAACTTTACTATTAAATTTAGATTTTATTTTATTTTATGTTTGTGACTAGTCTAACAGAGCTACTATTGGGACTGTTGCTGATTGCTGGCAGCCACTGAGAGGACGTTGTTTGCCGTTTCTTCACCGCTTCTCTTCTGTTTTTGTTTGAATTTGTGGTTGGTTTTGGTTTGAAGGACATTTGATGTTGCTCGCTGCGGCTGCTCTCTCTTCTGGGTGTCGGCTGCTCACTGGTGGTCTCCCTCGGGCTTGAGCTGCATGGTGGCTGAAGTTTGCACCAGGCTAGCGTCATCAGCGTCCGGCATGATGTTGAGATGTAATTTTTACTTGTTATTCATTTGTTGCACTTTGAGATTCTTCGGAATGAAAAGTGCGTTATAAATAAAATCTATTATTATTATTATTATTATTATTATTATTATTATTATTATTATTATTATTATTATTATTATTATTATTATTATTATTATTATTAAACTGTCATGTGGTTGGTTTTGACGATGGCTGTCATTAGGCTATTATAATGTCATGATTTTTTTATAAATTTAATTTGTCATTAACATGTCATTAAGTGTCAATACTGTGTCAAATTATTTCATAACATTGTCATGAATATATTTCTTGACCTAAACTACAGTGGTACAAGTTGAATTTGTCCTTAACATGTCATTAAGTGTCAATACTCTGTCAAATTATTTTATAACAATGTCATGAATATTTAGCTTGACCTGAAATATGGTATCATAGAGGAAATCGTACAGAGTCATTAAAAACTATTAATATAACTCAAAATGATAGAGTGGCATAGACACCTATGATGTCTATGGTGGCACCACTGGTTATGTGTACGCTGTAACAGATGTTGGCAGAGCCTCAGTCAGGTTAGTTTGTTTAGGTGTTTAATGTCAATTTAGTTTCCAGTAAGTAAAAACAATTCACAACAACGTTATTTTGGGTTTAATATACTTTATTTAAACTTTTGCTCACTCTTTAACGAATAGTTTGAGTTTATTCTTACCATTTCTTTGTTTGTCTGTTTGTTATGGCGGAGTCCCGTGTGCTGGTGCACCGTCAAAAGGGGTTCGGGAGGAAACGTTGGCCCTATATATAATGTTCCGGCCTTGGCTCTAGCCGTAACCATTCCTTGTTCAGCCCGGGGTGGGGCTCTAAAGACTATTTATCTTATTTTTATACATCGGAAGATAATTTATAAAGTGAAGTCATTTGACAAAGTGTTATTTTTCTGTGTTTGTTTATGTGTGTATATGATGTTGATATATATATATATATATATGTTTATTTTGTGTAATGGCCATTATTTGTTACGTGTTTTCCCCTTTTTTCGTTAATTGGTGCTGGTCACCTGTGTATAAATTCATGCCTTGTGTTTTTAAGAGTCAGTTCTGTGAGAGGGCAGGTCTTAAAAATTAAATGATTGATTTTATTTCTCGAACTCCTTTTCATATTTTTAAGACATTTGAACTTGTCTATTATCTAACCTTCTGTTGAAGCTGGTGGAGGAAACTTAAAAAATAAAATAAAAACATTGTGAACTGAAAAATATTAATGAGGCTGTTATTAAAAAATAATTTGACAGCGTATTAACACCTAATTACATTTTAATGACAAATTAAACTTTTGCCACTGAAAAAAATGTATGACATTATAATGGCCTCAGTCAACATCAAAACCAACCACATAACAGTTTAAGGTTAACCCTATAAGCTAAGTAAGTTTCTTAAATTTGATAATCTGTTATGTCATGTTTATGACAGGTTATGTTGTCTTGGTAATGTCAAGTTGTCATGACAAAGACACTGACAGGTTATGGTGTATTGGTTTATGTCAAGTTGTCATAACAAAGACAACTCCGAAATGTCATCATTGCATTAAAAATGACATAATTAAGCGAATGACACTTAATGACAGTTGTCATAAACATGCATAAAAACTCCTTCATATTCATGACACGTGTCATGTCATGATTATGAAGGTGTCATGTCAGTCTTATGCACACCCCTTCAAGTAAAGTGTTACCTTGTTTTATATAGTTTTAGAAACCATATATATTTTACAGTCTGTGTTTTTACCCTGTGACTACCATGATGTTACATTTAAATGAAACTGGCCTACAGTTAAACTATAGTCTATGAAACAGTTTTAAAGTCTGGATCCCATGAATTAAGGACAAACTTTTTTCCCTCAGTTTTATTAACTTTTTTTTAATAGATTTAATGAAATTTAAAGCAGCACTAAGTAACTTTTCAACCTTCATAATATATTTTTTAAGACTCTTGTGATGATAAATCGACTTACAATAGGTTGAATGACACGTCTGCCATAGCCTGATGGGGTCTGTATCGTTTTTAATCGTACTTTTAAACTTAAAAGAAAAAGAAAAGAACTACAAAATTCGACTGCTTTACGGCATATACGTCACTTCCACCAACACACACACTTCCTTACATTCGGACGTGCGAGCCCAACTTTGTTCGTCGGATAATATAGTCATGTCCGAAGCAGCAGAGACAAATAAGAAAGAAAAGGTTTTGTTGGAGGAAAGCAATAAGAGGAAATGAAAAAATGATGGGATTAAAGGCAGGACGAGGATCAACATGTGACCAGCGTTTGCTCGTCGGCGTGAGCTGAAGGAGGCGTGCCCGACCGATGCTGTCATGCTTGTTACGGTGAGCTAGCACTCAAACATTGAACTGAAGTATCATATAGATTCTGTAAAACGGTAACCAATAGACTACTATAATGACGCTGGCTTGTAAACGTGAGCATCGTGATTATTTGGCGTTTGAAAAAAACAAAACCCATGAAATTATATTCATATGACATGCTGAAACATAAGCCACTGACTGTAACGTTACCTGGGATGAAGACATTTCACACGTGCCGCCAGAAGTGCTGCACCGACCCGCGGGACGCTTTTATGAAGTTATTTGGCCCGCACCGCACCACTGTATATATTTTTACAACACGCCGCGCACCCGCGACCATTAAATAGACATACGGGGTCCGCGGGTTATGAGACGACCCACGCATCACTAGTTCAGGGCTATCAGGGTTGTCATGTCAACAAATGCACGCGCGATGGCATCCCCTGTTGTAGGATGACTGAGCTTACGACAGTAGTTGAGGACATTATTTTTTCCAAACTGTAGGGGGACCCCGAGAGCAAAAGTAGCCAAGTGGGGCTTTAATAGCCTCATGAAAGATAGATATCAGTGTCTTACTTAAATGATTTGTTAACTCTTGAAAAATATGATTGTTCAACCCAAAAATTCGATCATTTACTCACCCTAATGTCATTCCAAACCAAAATGAATTTATTTCTGTGTAGCATAAAATAAAATAATTTGAGTCTGTTTTTTGTTCATACAGTATTTTGAAATGGTAGCCTAACCAAAATGGCTTGGTTGCCAACATTCTTCCATACATCTTATTTTGTGTTTCACAGAAGTCATGCAGGTTTGGAAGGACACGAGAGTGAGTAAATGATGACGGCATTTAAAAGAAGTAAATTTACTTTTCTGCATCCTAGCTCAAAATCATCAGTGCTTTACTGCCAAGGGCATTTCTGTGTGACAATAAAACAATACTAAGTTTATCTGCATTTGCAGCAAATTCGATAATATCTACCATTATTTGTCCTTGTCCTAGTTTTATTTATATACTCCAATTTAAGGCCCCAACCCCAGCAAAAACATTTTTGAACTCATGGGCCGGATGTGCTGGGTATGCCAGAGCTGAATTTTAGCCCCAGTCCAGCCCTGACTGTCTCTGAGGTTTCTTTGGTGTTTGTCACCCAGAATTTAAATACTGATGCTGCCGTCTACATTATGAGTCAATAATCACGTAATCACAGTGTCATATCACATATTGTTGCAATTTATTTTGAGGAAAATAAATCCAAGCTGGCTCCCAAAATGTTGCAGGTTTGAATTTATGGTGTTTTTCTACTCAATGTGGCGCAGGTGCAACGCACATTTTTTTTGCTAGTTTAATCCTAACACAGTTATCATTATCATTATGTGCCTCATTGTTTAAAGAACAAATTCATTTGTGCCCATTTTTGGTTGGCGATGAGGTGTTTTTAGGCACATTGTTGCCGTGTTGCTATTTTTAGGCAATTGAAAATGACTGCGTACCACATAAAGGTGAGCTAGTAATATGCCTCTATAAGTGGGTGCACAATGCGCATACACTCTGCTTTTTACACACACAGGAATGCGCAGCAGCAAACAAACATTTTTAAATAAAAGTATTACATTGTAAAAAAATATTGCGTACATAATGAAACAAAAAACGTCATAATGTATAGTCACTGCATGTGTCAGAATTACCTATTTGCTGTTGTGGCACTAGTGTATAGAAATGAAAACGGAAGACCCCCATCTATCCAGACTACAATGTTTGGGAGTGTTTGTGTTTCATGGACTCTTGTTTATTATTTGGATAGGAGATAAGTAGTAATTATGCATTCATTTGTGTGTATACAGCTTCATAATACAGCTAGGTGTTGTTTTGACTACCTGTGAGAGTTTACGCAGAGAACTGAGATTGCTATACTGCGTATTCTTTATACAGTAAAGTGAGAGAAGAATATGTGGTAAAGAGAGGAATGATTTTTTTTGCCTGATTAATGGTTAAACTAATCAGTAAAGAGTAATATGAGTTCAGTGAAGCACGTGGAGATCACTAATGTCCGCCATTTTGTGTTAATTGCGAGATAATGTCGTAATACAGTTTGACCTGTAACACTGAAATTACAAATTAAATTGGCAACTTATTTAACCAACCGTGGCAATACACACATGTATTTAAACTGACTCATCGGGTTGAGGGTAACTATTCCACCATGTAAATAGCAAATCCGCCATGGTGCAAGCACAACTGGCTTTTGAAGGGAATGGGAGATGAGATGAGATTGGTTTATTGTGTCCAAAACACACCCATTAATCATTAAGAGAATAGGGACAACCCAATCACCATTTTTCCTGTTGTTAAACTATAGCAAAAGTGCATTCTGACCCGCCCTAAGAGCACCTGCAACATGCGCTTTAGACCATGTGCTTAGATCGATAAAATAGAGCCCTTAATCTTAGTTTTATCTTTTTGCAAAAAAATAATTAAAGCTGCAGTCCGTAACTTTTTGCACTCTAGTGGTTAATAAACAGAACTGCATTCATCTTGCGGAAGAACATTGCTGCCGGAGCTACTTCTCTCTGTTTACATCTATGGCGGATCACGCAGGGACTTTGCTCCTCCACAGCAGTACCTACCAGTCTGGCCTAAAATAGCCCCAATATAAATACTTATTATAAGTGTACCATAATGATTCAGGGTAAGAAAAAAACACGGTTTGGAAAATGGATTCATGTTGTACATTCTCATTATATATTTTTTGTAAATCTTGAACACAAAAAAAAAAAGTTACGGACAGCAGCTTTAAAATAATGAAATAAAAAATAGACAAACAACCAGATTTGAAAATTATTTTTTAAATTGTATTTATTTATTTTAAATATTTTAAACATCGCCTCTCTGAAATATTAATTTAAACCCAGAGAACCATCATATTTAATTTCTTAGACCAATAAATAAATAAAATACAACATTTTTTGTAAATCAGTAATTCCATTACAATAATTAATATCAGTCCAGCTATTAATTTATAAATGTTTCATATTTGAAATTATTGTTTTTTTTTAACAAAAATTATTGAGGACCTGAATTTCAAATAATTTTGTATTCATTTATAATTTATAGAAATGGTCTTTTTAAATGTATAATTATTTGTATGGTACTATATTTCAGAACCAACACTGTAAACCCTAATAAGTTGAGAATACTCAAATGATTTGAGGAAAGTGATTCCCTCAATTCAATTGAGTAATGGAGTCTCCTAAAACTTGAATATTTAAGTTTACTTAACTTGGTGCTCACTTTCACTGTACTTAAATTGTTAAGTTCACCAAACTTGCTACACCAGTTCAGTACACCATGCTGGGTACAACCAATCAAAACTTCCCCATTGGTCCCAACATGCATTGCAGCATGAATAAATTATGCGTCTGAATTGTGACAAATTTTCTTTGAATTCGTACTATTTGCTGTTACTTTTGCTGTTTTGTTCTGATGTTTTTGTAGCTTGTTTTATGTTCAGAGTTGATCTGTTTATCAGATCTTTTCACCATTGTAAAAAGTTTTGTCACCATTGTAGAGATTCATACGCAGATTAGTGATGTGTGTATGTGTCTAACTAATGCCATAGATTTAAACATTTTGTGCACATTAAAAAAAAAAAAAAATTTTGATTAGCACAATAGTGAAGATTCTAGTATTATTAATATTTCAAAACTATTAATAACTGCTTTGACAGCCAAAGCATTGGACTCTGCACAAGATCAGGAATTCTGCCTATACTTGATGATGTTATTATCATCATCAATGAATAAACAACATCACTTGATGATATTTTCTCTTGGCTTTTTGTTACTGAACATATGTGTCTCACAAACACAAAGCAGCCAGAGAAACACTAATATTACATTATAATTTGTCAAGAGCCCAACTAAAGCAAACACTTATCTCCATCATGGTGACTTCCAACAAAACTATTATTTTCATTAAAACAAAAATAAAGTCAATCTGGTTATAAGTTAGTTCACGTATTATTGTTAGGTTTAGTAACTTACAAATTTTTACTTACCGAATTTAAGATTGCACACAATGAAAAATTCTCCATCTTAATTTGAATCAGCAACAGGTGAGGCGAAAAGGACCGCCTTTTGGAAATGTCCTCCAATCAGTGAATTCGTTCTCTTGTTGCTAGACAGAACTCCTTGCATGGCCAATCACATCAAAGCAACACCAGAGTGAGCTATTTTAATTACTTATGATTTTGAGTTCATACAACTTGAAATCTTAAGTTTATGCATTTTGTAGGTTAATAAGTTATACTAACTTATATGACTGAGTTTTTAGACTAAACTAGTAATTTTTAGTCAAGTTTACTTGATTTGTTTAAGTAAAGACAACATTAGGGTTTACAGTGAATGCCACTGAACACTGACCAATAACTATAAACATATCTATAAAAATGATATTCTGTCTGTAATCGAAATAAAGCAGGGGCATTGATTTTAGCTTGAAAGAGGTACAGTCAGGGCCGTAGCTGGGTATCTGGGGCCTGGTGCAGGTTGTTGCTGTGAGCCCCCTTGCAGGGCCAGGGGCCCCTTGAAACGTCACCACCTTTCACCTGTTAGCGATGGCTCTGCAACATAAAGTAAAATAGTACATACAGTAAACAAATCTGTTTCCCCCCTGTATCACCATGTTCATTTGGTTTTCTCAGAATTGTTTCGATAATGAATTCCCCTGACTTCCTTGTTTTTCCTTAACAGTAAGTCATCTCCTCTGGTCCTCTAAATAGAGACTTTTATATGGAAGAATTCTGCAGTTTAAGAATCTTTCCTGGCTCTTGTACTGTACAGAGCATCTTATAGCATCCTGACACTCTTATTTTAGTTTTGAGATTCAAATCTTTGAGTAATTTCTCACATTTTGAATGGTTGTAGTTAAGAATTGTATTGCGTGGTCTGACAAAAGCAAAAAAGATACTTTTCACAAGTACACATAAAATACTGTACATTTTTCTCCATTGGCAAAAGAGCCAGAACCTATTCAGAAAAGTCTCCAGGGACTTTGGGTTTCACATCAGTGTGTACAGACTCATCTGGCAAGGTCCTGTTGTAAACATGTTCTCTAAGAGAGAAGTACACTTTTGGAGAGACAAGATGTGCTCTTCCTCTTTTAAATCAAAATCATTTTTTAGCAAGTTCCAACAAATGCTGCCTTTTTTGTTGTTGCAATCTCTTTACTGAAACGCAATGAATCATACAGCTAGTATTGACTACAGAAAGTCTCACTCCTTGACTGTCAGTCACTTCAGGTTCTTATAAATACCACAGCACTGTATTGAAGACATAACTAAATGTTGGCTTCAGTGAGTTGTAGTATTTGTTAATGGTTCTTTACAGAACAGGGATCATTGGTTGACAGCTTCTGTACTCAGACTGACAGCTACACACAGAGCTGCTGTGCTAGTTGACAGATGATTTAAACTCTTGTTTAGTCTCAGAATGTGCTGTGATATTTTTCTTCCTGCTCAACAACAGAAAGTATTTGTCTGAACCTTGAATGAGTACCAACACACTCCGGTACATGAGGGGTACAAAACTCAGGTATAGGCTACAAAACATTAGGGTACTTATAAAGAACAAATTGGTTCCTTTCCATTAACTGTACTTTAGAAAGTAATATAAAATGTAGCTTTAACTACATGACTACACAGAAGCATTTCTTCCTCTAAACCAATGGTTCTATTCTTTTATAACTTGAAGACCCTAATTTTCCTTAATGAAATCAATCCATAATATAGGGTATATTCCTTATGTGTTTCTGTTGTAGCTGCTTGTTTTAAAATGTCTTCTGACAGTAACAGGAGTGTTTTTTTTAATAATAAAGGTAATCATGATAAATTTTGTAATTACAATGTTTCAAGAAAGTCATGTTTTTCTAACAAACAAACAAATACGTATGTATGTATATGTGTAATAAACAAATGTATATTTTATGAAATAACTGAAAATTATATTAAAGTTCAACCCACCTTATTTTGTAACTTATTTTTTCAATTTCAATTTTGATTTTTCAAGCTGTTTAGTGTGAATATTTGAGACCCCTGATTCATTAGCCACTATAGGGAGATAGCGAGAAGAATAACAAAGTTCAGTACATTGTAGAACTGTTTGCACTTCAAGCCAGTGTCTTTATAATTAAGACAACACAATAAAATAATATCGTAAGAAATACCAGTTTGCAGTACCAAACAGCATAAAGAGGAAGCTAATGACACCTGAAGCCACACACACTTAATTTACAAACGGCCACTCATCTGCTCTTATAGTTCACAAGATCACACGCACATGAAATTAGATACAGTAAATTATGCTTATTTGGCATGCTGGCAGGGGGAGGGCTCTGAACCCAGACTAGTACCCCTCAACTGGGATAGGAACCAGCCAAGAGAGAGGCGATGGGGTGGAGGAATGCTGTGAAAGTGTCACACTGTGAACTTTTTTTTGTGAATAAGTAAGCATCACTTAAAAACATACATTAAATATAACTGAATAGAATTAAGTAATTACATGCTAAGAATGAAATATACACTGTAAACCCTAATGTTGTCATTACTTAAACAAATCAAGTAATTTTGACTAAATATAGATTAGTCCAGAAACTCTAAAATATAAGTTAGTATAACTTATTAACCTACAAAATACATAAACTTAAGATTTGAAGAATCAAGTTGTATAAACTTAAAATCATAATTAATTAAAATAGCTCACACTGGTCCTTCTTTGATGTGATTGGCCACGCAAGGAGTTCTGTCTGGCAACAAGGGAACTAATTCACTGATTGGCAAAATCCCTGATCTCATGCAGAGCCTAATGCTCTGATTGTCAAAGTGGTTATTATTATTATTAGTTTTGAAGTATTATTAATAATAGCCATGAGATCTTGTGGTAATTGAACAATTTATTTATTATTTTTTTATGTGCAGAAAATGTTTAAATCTATGGCATTAGTTAGACACACACAGACATCAAGAATCCGTGTATGAATCTCTACAATGGTGACAATCAAAAAAAATAAAATAAATAAAAAATAAATAAATAAATTCTTATAAACCGATCAACTCTGTACATAAATCAAGCTACAAAACATCAGAACAAAACAGCACACATAAAAGCAGATAGTAAGAATCAAAGAAAATTAGTCACAATTTATATGCATAATTTATTCATGCCGCAATGCATGTTGGGGCCCATGGGGAAGTTTTGATTGGTAGTACCCAGCATGGTGAAACAAGGACAACACAAACCAATACAGTTTTTGATTTGTTAACATAATATGGGGTGGTTGTGTACTTCATTTTTAAAGTTCTGTGAAAGCTCAAAACTTTTAGCCTGACGTGGTCATTCTCAATTCTAGTCAGAATATGAGTCTGAAACTGCTCCATTGGGCTGTGATTATGAGGCGTGTTTCAACCGAACCAGGAAAGACATCAATTGGACAGACCTACAACCAATCAGAGCAACGAAGGGACGCATTGTCAAATGTCAACAGAGTTCAACTGCACTGTGTTGCCAAGTCCGCATTTTTTCCGCTGAGAAGCGACCATTATGTGACATATAGACTCATGAGTGCGAATTTTAGCAGGCAACCTTGCCAAAATAACACAAATTTTACCCCCCAAACGCCATTTTTTCCCCAGAGAACCCCCCGAGAAGCTATTAGTGCTAGTAGTTGGCGCTTTTTGTTGTTAAAACTTGGCAACCCTGCCGCGCGCTGAAATCAGGCTGGAATACACGATCTTTGCCAGTGTTGTAAAATAATTTAATGATACAAAGAGTACTTACCCAACATGATCATCATTTCTGAGAGAAATTGAGATGGCGAATGCATATACAAACAAGCTCTCCGTTTAGGATTCAAACAAATATAATCCAAGCCCCTTTGATGACGTGCATGATTACATTACTGTTTATCCTCTGTCCGTTATCGTCTAAAGCCTGCCCTGATGATTTCATTGGTCCGAACAGTTTCTGTTCGGGGATAATTACTCCTCTATGGAGCAATGCCAGACCGAATTGCCCAACTTAAAAATGTTGCGGGCGGGGCTGAGTTCGGCTGGCATCCAGGCTACAAAACTTTGTCATAGTAACTGAAAATAATTGAGTTACCTTAACAGAAAACAATGTCATATTAACTGCAAATATTTGAGTTAAGCTAAATGAGGACTTTAATTTAACGGTTATTAAAAGGTACAAGTAGCATGTAATCCAACCTTTTAAGTTCTGGAAAAAAACTGACTTTTAAGTTAATCAACATAAAAATTTGAGGCAACGATTGGGCCTCCTTGTTAGAGTGTCTGACTACGGACCAGGGTTCGAGTCCCGCTTGGAACGGACAGTTCGACAAGGAGGGGTTACATTGGTGCCATAACCCAGATGCGAGTGAGGTTTAGAGGAGTGAATGTAACAGAAGCCAGCTAGTAGTCACTGTGCAAGTAAACCTCACTCCTCTGACCTCAAGAGATGCTCTAGCGACTGACGCTAGAGGTTGCAGCCTTTAGCCTCGTTGTTCAAGTGTCCGACTCTTATGCCAGCACACCCGGGTTCGATTTCCGCTTGAAACAAACTGTTCGAACAGGAAGGGTTACACATATATAAGTCCGCTCATCCGGGTAAATGAATGGGTGCTACTTTTGAATCACACACATAACAGATTCACTTTTTCCAACACATTTGGCGCTATCTTCTACTCCTTTATGGAGCTAAACCTCATCGATGCACAAGGGCATTGAAGGCTATTCCATCAGGTACAACCCAACAGAAGGTCAACTGTGGTACTAGTCATATATTTTTTTAATAATGGCAATGGGAGGAATGTTTCACAAAACACAGTGCATTGGACTCTGCCATGTAAGTTCATAATAAGAAGGTTGTGTCTGATGAGTCCCGTTTTCTTTTACATCACATGGACGTGTGTGCCGTTTACCTGGGGAAGTAATGGCATCAGAATGCACTGTGGGACAATGACAAGCCGGTAAAAGGAGTGTGATGCTCTGGCCAATGTTGAGGCACTGGGAAACTGGCACTGGGAAACCCTGGGTTTGGTTGTTCATGTACCGTAAATTTGACACGTGCCACCTACCTAAATATTGTTGCAGACCAAGTGCATCCCTTCATGACCATGATGCACCCTGGTGGAAGTGTTCTCTTTCAGCAGGATGATATAGCTTTTCACACTGCACACATTGTTCAGGAAAGGTTTGAGGAACAAGATGAAGAGTTCAAAGTGTTGTCCTAGCCTCCAAATTCCCCAGATCTCAATCCAATTGAGCATTTGCAGGATGTACTGGAGCAAGAAGTTTTTTTCTATCTTACAGCATACAGGACTTGAAAGATTTGCTTCTTATGTGTTGGTGTCAGATACCACAGGACACCTTCAGGGGACTTTTAGAGTCCTTGGCTCGATGGGTTGGTGCTCTTTTGGCAGCACGTTAGGTCCTAGTGTTTTGACTCATCTGTGTATTGTCACAGATGCCAGCCATTCTGTCAGTTATGACTTGCATAACAATGATTATTTTTTAAGAGCATTTATTAAGCATGGTTAATGTTAATATTGGTGTTAAATAAGACTGAAATCTGAAGACAAATTATATTTTTTTCCAGATAAGTTCCAGATAATAGAAAAATAATAGAACCTAATCACATCTCAATGCATTTACACAGTAATCAACTGCATTAGGTTAGGTATGATTATTTTAACAGGTAATTCTGTACTGGAATATAAAGTGTAACCCTCCCAAACTGGCTCCCCAAACTCAATGTTTGAGCTCTAAAACAAGCAAGGATCAGGCAGAGGAGCTGCTTGCCAGAGGCAGCAATACTAATACGACATGAGCAAGAAATGACAGGATTTATGTATACTTTGCTAATGCCATTTGAGAGAGGAAATCTTCTGTATTTTACTGGATTATTCTACATTATGTAATGTTATTGCTTAATACTAATGTATAAGTGTTCTTTCAGAATGGAGCCGACACAGTTATATCAGAAGAGTGGAAAAGTACTCTCCTGCCTGCGGCCCCATTGCTTGTGCGCATTTCTCCCTCTGGGGTCGCTCTGTATGTAACCAGGTGCACTGGAGGCCTCAGTTCAAGCCAAAGTAGAAGGGCTGCCAAGACGTGCCCGTTTGCTTCTTATTTTCTATCATATCTCAGCCTTGAGAGCCAGGCTCCATGTGTGAGTGTGCGGTTCAGGGTGAAAATGTGAGCTTGAGGTTGCAGGGAGGTTATTCATCTTCAGATTTTCTACACTGAAAGATCAGTGTCCGGCTTGCACAATAAGCTTGAGAGAAAGCTACATGGATTTGGCATTGTACTGGGATGCTCCATTGTTCATTATAAGAGATTCATGCCATGCAAATACTGGTATTGTGAATGATCTAGCCAGACAATAAAGACAAGGCTGGACAC
This sequence comes from Pseudorasbora parva, assembly GCF_024679245.1. Taxonomy (NCBI): domain Eukaryota; kingdom Metazoa; phylum Chordata; class Actinopteri; order Cypriniformes; family Gobionidae; genus Pseudorasbora; species Pseudorasbora parva. The sequence continues at coordinate 8,882,633 of NC_090172.1, read as the reverse complement.
ACATTCTGGCCTGTTTAAATCAAACACAGCTGCCCATGAGCCCTAAATAACCCTGCTCCACTTTTGTAATTTATAGTGTCCCAGATCCTAAATTTCCTCTGGACAAACATAGGCAGAAAGACTTATTTCTAATTCAGGGAGCCATCCATAAACATAGTCAAAAGGGAAGTCCAAAGAGCTTCTCCTGTAAAACAACATTGACAATGACAACTCGAGGCATTCTGAGGAGGCTGTGATAGTTGCTCACACTGTGTGAAATTTGGAGTTCCGTGCTATAATGCTTGTATTGCCAGTTTCATTGCACAAAACACTGCTCTAAAAGAGTTTTTTCACAGTGATGCCACTGAAGAACAATTTTGGTTCCTCAAAGAACCTTTCCGTTAACAGAACCATTTTTTTTTTTTTTAGTGTGAAGAATATTTTATAATCTAAAGAACTTTCTAAAGACTTTATTGCCATTAATGGTTCCATGAAGAACCTTTGATATTCACAGAACCTTTCCTTTGCACTAAAGGTTTCAATCTCTATGAACCCCCTCCTTCTGAAAAGCGCAATATGCTCTGATTGTTCAGCTGGACCTGTGTGTTGTGATTGGTCAACTGCTTAGAGCATTCGGGAAATGTCGCAGCCTTACCACTGCAAGTTTCACACTAGCCTACTAACGCAACTTAAACAGACTTCACCCCTTTATTTTGCATATACCTTGGATGGGAATTATTTAAATGTGTAATATTGTGACATGTTTTTTTTTTTCCGGAAGAAAACTCGAGTTGAGGCATTTCAGGGAGTTTAAAAAACTGTGTTTACTGAGAGTCCCTTTGATATAGAGTCCCTTTGGAGTGACTTTGTGCTTTGTAACTTTGCAGACCTATTTCATGCTCAAACAACATCAGGCTACACACTAAAGAAAGTTGAACATGTAAACTATTCAGATGAATTTGGTCATTATACATCATTCAAAACTGTTAAGTGTCTACTTTTGTGTACACTCAATACAAGATTTGTCTACGCTCAAATATTCTTCATATAATACAGATAATAAAAAACCTATTGTTTTCCTTTTTTTAAAGAGTGTGATTCATTGTCTGGATGGAAGACAAAAAATAGAAGGTTAGAATTAGATAAAGCAGCTTGTGGCTATTGTATACAAGAACTGATAATGATGTGTGATGTACATTAAAGGAACAACATGACAGGGGTTTAATTAAGATGATAAACCGTGACCACCACTGAACATCATTATACATAACAAGTTAATCACACAGACGTTCACTCTCTGATTCATATAATGACATTAATATGTCATAACCTTATTTGGTTAACAATAGATTGGTTATTATAAAAAGGCCTGCACTCTATTAAGACTTTTCTGTTGAGGCCTTAGGTACATCAAGATGTCTCAGACTAATCTCTGGCTTAGCATACTATTGTGATGTGCTGTTCTACATCTTATTATAAAGACTGCAAACAGAAAATGGGCTTTGTTTAAACCCAAAAGTCTTAAACACATGTGCTATCAGAAATGTCATAATTCCCACTTCAGAAGTTGAATTACGCCATCATCATCTTCATGCATACCTGCACCCTTGCTTGACAGTATGTTATTCAATATTGAATTTAAAGTCCATATATTTTGAATGTACTGATTTGCAACTTAGCATGGCAAATGTGTAATTACAGTACATGACATGTATAGTTTTATTATATTATTTAAAGGATTTATTAAATTGTACACTGATGGATGAGATATATTAGGCAGCAACTGAACATTTTGTCCTCAAAGTTTATGTGTTAGAAGCAGGACAAATGGGCAAGCGTAAGGATTTGTGCGAGTTTGACAAGAGCCAAATTGTGATGGCTAGATGGCTTGGGTCACAGCATCTCCAAAACTGCAGCTCTTGTGGGGTGTTCCCGGTCTGCAGTGGTCAGTATCTATCAAAAGTGAGCCAAGGAAGGAACAGTAGTGAACCGGCGACAGGGTAATGGCCAAGGCTCATTGATGCACATGGGGAGCGATGGTTGGCTTGTGTTATCCAATCAAACAGACAAGCTACTGTAGCTCAAATTACACCCTGCCACAAACAAAAATGGTTCAGCGATGGTTTGAGGAGCACAATAACAAGTTTTGTTGACTTGGCCTTCAAATTCCCCAGATCTCAATCCAGTCGAGCATCTGTGGGATGTGCTGAACAAGTCTAATCAAGTCTACAAGTCTAAGTCCATGGAGACCCTTCCTCGCACCTGACAGGATCTGCTGCTCACATCTTGGTGCCAGATATCACAGCACATCTTTTAGGGGTCTAGTGGAGTTCATGCCTTGATGGGTCAGGGCTCTTTTGGCATCAAAATGGGGACCAACACAATATAAGAAGGTGGAGTTAGAATTGAAGTTAGAATGCACTTGACCATCTGAAAACATCACAATCAGTTCACAATCAGGCATATTCATTTAAAGTATATAAATTCCGTTGTACTTTTTAAAAGTATGCTAAAGTGTACTTCTTTTTCTCAAAGGTACACAAGGTGGAAATATTTGATAAGAGAAAATTCTGAGAAGTGATGCTCATGCAAGTTGCTTGCTAAAAATATGAATGCACCATTATTAATCTGCAAATAAATCAGAGAAACCTGCACTGGCTGAGTTAGTAATTAGCGCTAATGTGTCTCTTTAGTTCAACCCATTTTGGGCTTGATCATTATTTATCTATTATTAAGAGCAGCAATTTTGTTTCACTCAGTAGCTGAACAAAAAGAAGCTTTTAAGAAGTTTGAGGCCAATATTCGCTTTTGCGTTTGTGCAAATACTTCATTTAAGTATGGCTTCCTGTCACAAATTCATAAATTAATGTGCACTGTGTAGGCTGCTGTCATTTTATGAGAGCAAACAGCTGACAGCTTGTATCTCCATTATAAACAGATGGGAGGTGCTTTTGTTTTGTGCTCTCGCTGCTGTTTTTAAAGTGCCATAGTTTAAGTGGGCAAAAAAATTAAGAATAACTGTGTGGTTTAAATTTACTGCTCTACATGTCTTTTAGCTTGTCATCACATGCCATTGTTATTGGATAATTGTGGCAATGCTTCATTACTTAGATGGAGACAGGGATCTGTATTTTATTTTAGAAGACTCAAAGCTGATTTTCCAAATGTGATGGTCGTGTTATTGTGGGCATGGTGTCCGTGTGGAGAATATCTCCAGAGCAGAGCTGTTTATGACACGGATCAGCAGAGTTTAATAAAAATCAGGCCAGGCTACGGACTGACCATTTTGTCTTTGTCTGTGTGCTCTGGTCCTTGTCTTTCCCTGGCACCTGGGAATGCTTATGACGGCGCCAATTCCACCATGGGTTCTGAGGTTTTGAGATGCTTGGTTTCAAGTGACAGGTCTACACTTTACTTATCCCCACTTCTCTCGTTCTTGGCTAGTAAACCAGCATCTCCTCCCATCTATGATCCCTATATTTTCATGGTTGTGTCGTCATATTTGCGTTGATATTTTGAGCTTTTTACCATCTACTTTACTTTGATTAAAGAATTACAGACAGAGACACGGTAATTTTCCCACTGTGCTCAACCACAGTGTTGTTTTAACATTTGGGCTCTAATTTTGATGTCTTACAAAAAAAGTTTGTATAGCGCCAAAACACCATACTAAGAATGAGGCTTTGCACTGGGTGGTGATGTTAAGCTTTGCTTTTTGTTTTTGGCTAAAGTAAGTGCAAATACAACGCAGGTGCCAGCAGGCGTTTCTGAAGAAAAATATGGCCAAACAAGATTTTGGGAGCACAATATGGATTTTGTCACATTTTAGAAAGGTAATACATGATGAAAAGGGTGGTGGTGATGGTGGGGGCTATTTCATGCATTCACTGTTAAAGAGTTGGGTTCTCATACTAAACATGGCCAAAATAATTTTTTTTATAAAAAACGAGTTGGACGTATGATGGAGTATGACTGTGCCAAATACACTTCTTTAGGAGTTGAACAAGTTTCAGAAAGTTTTTTTTCTTTTCTTCAAGTAGCATGGCCCTTGTCTGGCTATCACTAGACTAAGCTCAAACTTGTAAGATTAAACATTGGTCAGGGGAGTCTGCTCTGTGTTTTCTGCTGCACAAGAAGCGTGATAAAAGAGCATTATTCAAATGACTCTGTTGGATAGTCCTTCAACCAATCAGACCACAAGAGGCGTGATCAACGAACATAATTCAAATGACTCTGTAGAGTTCGTAAGCAATTCGATAGTCCTTCAACCAATCAGACCACAAGAGGCGTGATCAACGGGCATCGATCGCAATGGGTTGCGAGTGTTCTTGGATCTGCATCAAAGTCCCTTAAAGCTACACTGTGTGATATTTTCCCCCATCTAGCGGTGAAAAGGTAAATGACCATCCAGTGAATAATAGTTTCTGTTCCTCTCAATTACGATTTCGTTTTAACTCCTACAGTGGCCAATTTAGTCCAAGATTAACATGGCAATCCCCCTCTTCACATTCGACACGGTGCCATCGAGTATTAAAACGTGAAAGGCGAAGCTTTAATTTACGGGTATGTCCCTCTTTGGCTGATGTACTTTCAAGATGAAGAGGCAACATGGCGACCAGCATTCGAACCCCTCACCCGTATGTATTTTCAATGGCATATTATAAACTTACGAGAATATTACAGAATCAGAAAATTATCAGAAAAACACACCAATTTTGGGTTTTGCACTTTCTCTCATTCATAAGTAATTGGAGTGCACTCTTGTGTCTTCCCATATATCTAAAGTCTTTGTCTGCACTTGATCCTTTGTGTGTTTGATCCTGCCTCAACCTTGCTACAAGGGATTGCTACATCGCTAACAATGAATTAATATAAACAAGACTGAACAGTTTTTTTAACAGTTTTTTATTACAAAAAAATAATATGTCCTTAACCACCCCTACATATTCAACTGTATTTGATGGGAGGGATTTGAGGCAAATGTGACTTTTTTTCCTTCTACAAATTCTGATGTCTGAAAAAAAATCACTGTATTCAAGCTACTATCAATCTTTATGTCTTAAGCCAACTGCAGACACCTGTACAGTAAGGCAAAATCCAGGATAGATCACTGAATCCAGTATGGATGACAGCTGTTCTGGATAGCCGTAAGAGGGACTTTGAAAATGCATCTGAGTTGAGCTTTGAATTGTTCCACAGGCTTCATTTATTGAGAAATTAGCAAATTTGGATTACAGTATATGCTTTTTATCATTTTGATTCATCGTGATTCATCATCAATACTGAAAACAAGAGATCTGTTCATAAACATGTACAGCTGTTTTCTGCCCTTTTGTTTCTCTGAAACATATGAGCATATTTATTCTCTAACTGTTATCGGCTACTATGCTGGAATTGAACACTGAGACAAATGTATGGAAACTGGCTTGTAATACACTCAGACTGAGCTACAGTGACTGGTAATGAATCACATGGTTAGTTAGAACTATTATTTGCATAAAAGCTGTAAAATCTGTTACAGGAGCAGAATGAGGAAGTATGTCATTTATGTTCCCTAAAATGTTGTCTTTTTAAAAGCAAATTGACGAGGAATATTACCTAAAACATGAGCACATCATCTGATATAATGGGAAACCACTCAAATTCGTGTCAATCTAGTCATTCATTAACCCTTTACTTGACCCTTTACACTGAAAAAAGAGGATGTCTAATCAGCTTCCTCTAATTTTCTGAAATTCAAAATGTGTTTTTTTCCAAACCTGATTTATTAACATATGCATTTATTTTAACATTTCCAACTTCAAGTTATTCCATATTACCAGATGTATGTTTTTTAAAAACTGATGCTACATATTTGACATAGAAATCAGTTGTTGATAGATTATCATGATGAACAAAACGTGCAAGACTCTTATTTTCTACAATAATTCAAAATGCTACATTTTATGCTACAAATTTACACTTTAGCACACTTTTAAAAAAAATACTTATGGTGGTGCTATGTTAGTCGACACATTACATCCAAATATGGGCATTTTTAAGCATGACAAAAGATTAATTAAAGCAATTAATTAAAATTATATTTTTAAGAGTGCATTTATGTGTGTTGAATATGAATATAAAACTAATAAATAATGTCACTGGCTTGCCAAAAGTAGTAACAAAAACAAGTTTTCCTTTTAAGCAGAAACGAATAGGCTCTGCCAATAATTACAGCAGCATCCGAAAAAGAAGAAATCCGGTGTTTCAGGTTTAACAGAAGCAAGACTTCGGGTCAATTAGTGTGACGGCATGCTGAAAGACCCAGTTTGTGCTAATGCGGACTGTGCGGTTTGTCATTTATTAACTCTGTTTTCTGGTGACAGCAAAGACAGGACTGAAGCATCATGGAAAAGCCCAGAAAAGAGCAGAAAAAGCGGTGTGAAAGGCAGCCAGCTGGAAATAAGTGAAGCTCCCAAAGTTCTTGGAGAATGTCTTTTCAACAACATTCAGCAGCCCTGTACAGCCATGAACAGTGTTGCCACAGTTACTTTGAAAAAGTAATCTGATTACTGATTACTGATTACTCCTTTAAAAAGTAACTTAGTTACTTTACAGATTACTTGATTTTAAAAGTAACTAAGTTAGATTACAAGTTACTTTATTAGTTACATTCAGGAGTTGCCGACAACACCCCTGCCGCCTCAAAATAGAAATGACAACCGTTTTTGGCAACACACTTTATTGCATTTATGCCAGAGCCTGACGGCCCCGACTTTTTTACGCCCCTTTTTTAGGCTTCTCCTTCGTTTTATATTTATTTTAATAATTAAAATGAACAATGAGATGTGCTGGTGGAAACAACATGAGACCATGATAGCTTGCGCCACTGTCGAGAAATGGCTCGCGCAGGGTTAAAGAGTCCGTTTCTTCAGTGCAGCTGCTAGAGTTATGGCCTTTTTACAACCGGTTCCTTCATTCGTTTTCTCTGAGCAGGTATCTATCGGATTGCTAAATGACCAGGAGTAACGTTAGGCCTAAATGCCTTCCGAGAGTCTTTCGAGACGTATTTAATTCTGATCACTCAAACAAACCGATTCAGAAGGTGCATGAAAGTATTTCAAACTAAACCGGACAAATGTAAATATATCTGGTTGTTTAAACCACATGTGTAAATTTTACTCCTGGCAAATAATTAAGAAATAAATGTGTGAGAGCGTGTTATGGTGTAGTCAGATAGATATGACGGTGCTACTGCTACATCGCTGCAAATGAGTAAAGCAAGCCAACGCAAATGGCCGTTAATGAAACTTTAAAATAAGTCACACAAAACACAATCATCTTCAATATAAATTAATGAGACTAATGATCTTACCAGTGCTTAGGTCTCTCTCTCTCATATTGCGATCTTTGAATTTGAAATGGGCTGCTGAATAAAATGCTAGAATCTTTTGCTTTGATGTAAACTCCGTTAAATGAGCATAGGCTATACCGCGGGAATTGAAGATCGGATTTATATTAATTTAGCTGAAGTCTAAGGTAGGCTATAAGACAACCTGCATGTCCTTTTTTTTTTTTTTAGATTGTGTAGCCCGTTTCGTTGTTTTGAGCGCCGTTGCGAGCAATAGGCTAATCTACCAGCCTGCCTCAGCTCGTCAGAAATGCCTTTGTGGTGGTATAATAACTAGCCTACTTTGTTTTTAATGTCAAAGTGGTTATATTTCGTTTCATTTCTTTATTGAGTTCATTTAGAAAAATGTTTAGAGCAATTTTTGTTTGTTAAATTAAAGTTTTAATTTTTTTATGTGACGACCCAGTGAGTTAACCGCATGAGTCTCTCAAACCAACTCTTGAATTGTCTTGCCTATATAAACTTTAATTTAACAAACAAAAAATTGCTCTGAACATTGTTCTAAATAAGGATAAAAAAGAAACGAAACGAAAAATAACTACTTTGACATTAAAAACAAAACTGAACTATTTTAATGGCTGCAACAATGTAAAAAGTAAAATAAATAAATAAAAAACACGGGCTCCAGCCGGACTCGGGCTGAGAATTTTGATAAGCTGTTGGTTTTTACAAAGGAAAATGACTAAAATAGTAACTCACAGTGACTTGGATAAGTAACTTTAATCTGATTACTGGTTTGGAAATAGTAACGCGTTAGATTACTCGTTACTGGAAAAAAGTAGTCAGATTAGAGTAACGCGTTACTATGTAACGCGTTACTGGCATCACTGGCCATGAAGAAAGATGAATCTATCTCCTTGAATGAAAACTGGTTTATTCTTAGCAAAACACATTATAAACCTTTAAAATAAACAGAGAAACACTGTTTATTTTGCTGTTGTATTCAAAAGTGATGGCAGGGCACGCAGTGATGATACTGGATGATAACGTCATATTAGATAGACGGTAAAAAACAATGGGTCAGGATTTTGCAGCTTAGACATTAAGTTGGGATGCTGTATCTGCATTGCTTCATTTTCCATTGAGTTCTGCAGACATGACATATAGCACTTCATGTTCCATCGTCTTGAAGTCAATGGGTTTTTTGAATGGGCTTTTGGTTAAATGCCTGACATAAGGTCCGCGGTTGACACAAGACATTGACATATCTTTTTTTTCACTGCGTATTTTCACATTTTATTCTACAACATGAAATACATTAGTAATACTGCCTTGTGGTTTTGCAAAGCTTTTACTTGTCTTGTAAAAGTCGGGACAACCTCATCACTCACTATTCCGCTTTTAAAGCAACGTTGAGTTTATAATTGTGCTCTTGCAAACTATTCTAACTCAAACTTTCATGGAAAGTTAGAATAGAGTTGTCAGAAGCTTAATGGTGGTGACATTAGTCATGTGACCGTGGTGTAGTTCATTCATAGACCACGTTTAGCCTTTTAATTCTGGCAATTGTATTTAGGTTTAAAAATGTTGTTCAAGTTTGTGAAGATTTTAATGATAAACAAAATGTGCAAGAATCATACACATTTGTTTTTCACAGATCTAAAATCTTTTTTACAATATAATTATTTTCTGCCATTCAAAAGTAGTAGTAACCAGTGTTGGATAAGTTACTCGTATGCACGTCTGATGCATATGGCACACTTAACTGGTTACATTAACTGGAAACACTTCAGGATTTTTAGGGTCGTCCTCTGATCTATGTCCAGGAGACGCGTGTCACGTTCTTCAACTGTCTGGAAACAACCGCCTGGGATGCTGTGTTGCCAAACCCACTTGTGGTAAAAGAACGCTGTCGTGTTTACAACTGTGACAATGAATGTTTATAAGGATCAACTAAACTCTGGATTTTCAAAACTATGTAAAGTATGTAAAGTTTGTGGCATTGACTCTATAAAAATACGTCCAAGAGTTTTACACACTGGTCTGCAGATACCTAGTCTCAGCCTCAGACGGCTCGCCCACTGACCATTGGCTTAACTTCTGATGCATATGGCAAACTTATCTGGAAACACTTCAGGACTTTCAAAGTCATCATCTGATTGTTCTTTAACTCCAAACTCCTTTGTGGAAGAAGAAAATCATTGTGTTTACAACTGTGACAATGGCCACTACCAGGGTCAACTAAACGCTAAATTTTCAAAAGTATGTCAGGCTGCATTGTTGCAGTAAACTTGGACAACATTCTTGAGTGAATAATTTATATGCACACTGAAATCTATAAAATATTTAATGCATCCATTTACATCAGAAGTAGCTGCTGGAAGCTTATGGGAAAACTCATTTTCTTGAAAATACTGAAGGCTGTGGAAACTGCACAAACATATGGCGAGGCGGTGTAACTACACAAACCAATTTGGGCGTGTCCTGCAACCAGCAAGCGGAGACTGCCAAAATGTGCGGAGCTACTGCCATTAAAAGTGGCCCATTTCGCCATGGAAATTTATTTATTCTCTTTCAGTGACGACTCACCTCTTCATTGAGTTCTCCTATTTGAAAGCCTTCTCGCCGTCGACAGCCGGGAATGCGCATTCTGAACTACTCGACGAATGGATCATTTTGGCCCAGTTGAAAGCCGAATTATTAACTCACAAATCCTTGCTTCTCATTCATATAAATTGCCTTGGGCTCAAGATCAACATATCCAAGAGTGTAATCTCCACCAGTTAACGGATAACCTTCCTGGGAACAGCTCTCGACTCTTTCCAAATGAGAGCCTGTCACCATCCAACAGCTAGCGGTATCGATCTTACCTCCCCCTCAGAACCTTTCAAAAGGCACTGGGCCTTGGCCTCTGCATCATCAGCACTCCAGTTAGGCCTACTGCATATGTGCCCTCTGCAGTGTTGGCTGAAGCCCCGAGTCCAGGCTCATCCTTGGGGGTCTGGCCGCCTTCGCATCAGGGTGAACCATGGCTGCATCAAAGCACTGGGTCACTGGAAAGACACCAGTTGGTATTAGACTGGTGTAAGCGTGGGTCTAGTCTCGAGGAGGAAGGGGGTTTCAACAGATGCCTCCAACCTAGGTTGGGGAGCTCTGTGCGAAGGGCAGGCCAACCTCCAGCCTCTGGTCAAGCTTGGAGAAAAGGCTACATGTCAACTGGATCGAGATGAGAGCTGTCTCCCGAGCCCTAGAAACCTTCCTCCCGAAATCACGCCTTGGTCCGTATGGACAACATGGCAGTGTTGTCCTACATAAATCACCAGGGCGGACTCAGGTCAGGAAACTTGTACCACATGGCCAAGCACCTCCTGCTATGGGCACAGTCCAGCCTGCGCTTGCTAAGAGCAGGGCATGTATCGGGCAAATTGAACCAGGGAGCAGACATGCTGTCTCTCCATCCTCAGATGGTTCAGCTAATATGGACTATCTTCAGGAGGGCAGAGGTAGACCTCTTCGCCTCAGAAGACAACTCTCACTGTCTAACATTCTTTTCGAAGAACATACGTGCTGGCCCACAAATGTCATGAGTCATGAGTCCATTCAGAGCCTAGGTCATTTCACAATCTGCCTTTCCCTCATCGGAAGATTAAACCTACTCTGCCCTGTCAGGGCTTTCAGAGTCTATATAGAGTGTTTGGCCCATTCCAGGCAGTCAGAACAGCTCTTCGGTGACAGCACATAAGGGCTTCTGGTCACAAAACAAAGATTATCACATTGGATAGTAGATGCTATCTCTTTGGCCTATTCCTCGACAGGCCTTCAATGTCCCATAGGCGTCAGAGCTCATTACACGAGAGGCATGGCTTCCTCATGGGCTTGGTCCAGTGGTGTACCAATTGATGACATTTGTGCAGTGACCGGCTGGTCCCTTACCATCCACATTTGTGAGACATATTTGTCTAGGCCCCGTTAGATTTCTGACTAAAGGTCTACTCTAAATGCCTCAGGCCTTGCTACCTCAGACGGGAGTTCTGAGCGAAGTCATTAGCTTAAATAGCACAGCGTGATTGTACTGGGTTCCCATAAGTGCCTAGCAGACACAATACGAGTGAACCGCTTTCGAAAGGGAACGTACTCCGTAACTCACGTAACCTTGGTTCCCTGAGAATAACAGGAAAGAGTATTGCGTATAGTATTGCGTATGTGCCCATGCTATTAAGCTTCACATCCAGGTATTGTTGCTTCAGTCGTATTAACCTGATTTTTATGCCGAAATGGGACGCTTTTATAACTACGGCCATTTTGGCGGCCTCAGCTCGCTGGTGCCGCCTCACCAAAGGTTTGTGCAGTTTCCACAGCCCAGCCAATCAGCGTGCTTAAAATGAGTTTTCCCATAAGCGTCCAGCAGTTGCAATACTCGTTCCAGTTATTCTCAGGGAACCAAGGTTATGTGAGTAACTGTGTATGTTAGTAATGGCTTCTGACATATTTGGTAACACTTGTGTCATTTCTAGTGGGTACCATGATCTTTAATTTAGAATAGTGATCTAAATAACTAGTAATTCCTTTAGAAGGATTTGGTAATAGTTTACTCATCACTATCTAAAACCTTACAAAAACCTCAAAAGCTTAAAATGATTTCAGTCGTTACTTGGGAGTTATCATGCTTTTCAAAATACGGATACCTTCTGAAGGACTTGGTAATACTTGAGGCATAACGGGTTACCATGATCTTTACTTTAGAATTAATTATACGTTGTATATTACTCACATTAATTATGAACCTGAATATAGTAGTTCTTAGTAGTCCTCTGGGAGGTATGAAAAAAATAGTTGTTACTGATTAATAGTGAACTACTTACTAATTAGTTTTTTTTGTTAGTTAATAGTAGTTACCAGAATGTTAATATAGTGTTACCTTCATTAGTGACAGAACAGTATTCTAAAGTGTTACCTTATTAAGTAATTATTTTATGTTAATTGCAAAATTTTTATTATATATCTTAATTTTTTTTAAACTAATAATATCTGACTCTGTTTTAGTGCTCACTGACAAAATATGTGACCTACTTACTGCTGTGATGAAATATGTTTTCAGGGAATTCACATATCCAAAGTGTTATCCGGTTATGATTTTGATCATTCTTTTATTGCATAAATGTATCTGATTCACAATGCCTATGGCAATAGCGTGGTAACATTGTGGCGTTTTTTTGTTAGCTGGGGACATGTCTTCACAGGTTAGGAACATTTTTTATTAAACTTTGCACAATAAAATAATTACTCGTCTATTACGTATGATTGGTTTTGCAAGTGTGTGAGTATGAAATCATTGATTTGACCCCCCCCCCCCCCTCAAAAAAAAGGTCCCATTGAATAAATGTTAACAAGTGCAGCTCTTCGTTATTTGGACAGAGCCTCTCGCTGTGGCTACTGTTGCCAGGGGGGCAAATATTTCTTGTTCCATCTCTTTATTGATGTATAGCCACCTACTAAGCCCCTCTGCTGCTGATGAGTCAGACTATCCCTCCTGAACGCCTTAACTTGTTTCTAACCTAGTGGAAAGGTGAAATACAGAGATAGGCTCTTAAACAACTAGGCCTGTAACTTCATACACGGCTATTTAAAAGATAATATTTAGGCTAAGATTATTGTAAAATACACCTTCTCTGTGATGATCTATTTAATTATGATCTGTGAATTACTTAAAGGTATAGTTCATTGTACATTTTGTAATTACATTATTGTCCAAACCTGCATGAGTTTCTTTCTTCTGCTTAACATAAAAGAAGATATTTTGAAGAAAATGGTTAACCAGATTGTTGACGACAACCACTGACTTCCATAGTTGGGGAAACAAATAAAATAAATATGGAAGTCAATGGGTGCCATCGACTATCTGGTTACCAACATTCTTTAAAATGTCTTCTTTTGAGTCAAAGATGGTACATTTTTTATTTTATTTTTGGGAACTATCCCTTTAGGTTTTCACATATTCAGATTAGTTTTGTTCCCCCCAGATTACTTTTTATAGATTTTCTTTTTTGTTGTTTTTTGTATGGGTTAATCTTTATTGGATTTCTATGGGTTTTGTTAAAGACTACTTATTTGAATTGTATATTAATTTAAAAATTAGTCATACATTAAAAGCATAATCACAAAACTTTCAACATGAAAGCATAATCACCCTTTATGTCATGGGAAAAGCTTTTGATAATAGTAAGCATTTGGCACCCTCTGGTGAATATTATGAAGTATTGGTCTGATATATTCAAGGCAAGCTTAATGTTTTTCTAAGTTCATGTTTAAAAATGTCAAAATTAAATTCTGTTTCCTTACTAAACTAAGTAAATTATTTGATAAAAAAAGAGTCTTGATATTCATAAAATTTAAGTCAAGTAATAATGCAAAACTTTTTTTTTCTACTAATTTGTACTTTTTTAACAAAAAACTGAGAGAAATGTGTATGATACAATCAATACAACAAATATATGATACAACAAAACATAGATAAGTATAGATTATATATATATATATATATAAATATATATATATATATATATATATATATATATATATATATATATATATATATATATATATATATATATATATATATATATATATATATATATATATATATATATATATATATATATATATATATATATATATATATATATATATATATATATATATATATATATATTGATGTTGAAACCAATCAGGCAGACTATCCCTCATGTGTTTGACATCTGGTATCTGATTGAACCATGAACCCATGAGAGTTGTTGAATTGTAATGTTTATGTACGCGCCCTGCCATGTCACCATCCAATAAATTAGACAATCATTTACCAGTGATCTCAATACAAAATACTGCTTGGAGGCTTTTTATTGTATGTTTATCGCTCACATAAAAAAATTAACACCATTACATTTTAACACTATTATTAAGCATAGCATGTTAAATGTAAAACACAATGACTCCCCATCCCCAATTTTAGTTTCTGTGTGCAGTGCACATGCATCAGAGGTGAAGGTCTTAAAGGGATGGTTCACTCAAAAAATAAATAAAAAAAATCTGTCATTATTTACTCACCCTCAAGTTGTTCCAAACCTGTATGAGTTTCTGTCTTCTGCTAAACACAAAGTAATATAATTTGAAGAATATGGGTAACCAAACAGTTGACTTCCATATTATGGAAAAAAAAAAAAATACTATGGAAGTCAATGGGGTTCGTCAACTGTCTGGTTACCGACATTCTTAAAAATATCTTATTTTGTGTTGAGCAGACGAAAGAAACTCATAGAGGAGTTTCATACAAATTGAGGGTGAGTAAATGATGTCAAAATGTTATTTTTTGGCTGAACTATCCCTTTAAGTATATAAAGTTAGTCATGTCTGGATAACCTTTATACATGTGGTTAAAGGCACGTGTGTACAGTTGGCATGGCGAGACTGCTGGACATTTCTCTTGGCATGTCTGCTGCTTGTTCATGTGTGAAGACCTCAGGCCCAGTGTGTGTGGGTAGCAGGGGATCTTCAGGCAGAGCTGTTACAGACAAAAGTCACAGTAATGATACAATTTATATCTAGGCCAGTGAAGTAACATTGAAACATGCGTTTTCTGTGAAGGGGCTTTGCAACTATTTTGTGCAAAACATACACATAAACTTAAACCTAACTGAAGTGAAGTGAATAACTAATAATAAGGTGCCTACAAATTCCCATTATACCATTTTGGTTTTTTAAACATAAACTAGATTTGTGATTGGAAAACTTCCAGCTGTTCAAGTCTTATAGTTTATTTGAAAACAAAGATTCTGTGATCATACAAAGCTATAAGACTTGGAATGATGATCATATGGGTCATATGGATTATTGTTATGCACTGTAAGGAAAAGGTCAGTAGAAAAATGGAAAAGGTACTGGTAATTTTCTGCCAGGACATTATCCATTAAGTTTACTTTCCCTTTAACCCTAAAACACAACACAATGCAATACATAATTCAATATACAGCTACAACAACTATAACGAGTCAATATGGATAATTCCTTCATATTAACAATTTTAATTTCTGTAATTTCTAAATCAATAAATATTGTGTGTGTGTGTGTGTGTGTGTGTGTGTGTGTGTGTGTGTGTGTGTGTGTGTGTGTGTGTGTGTGTGTGTGTGTGTGTGTGTGTGTGTGTGTGTGTGTGTGTGTGTGTGTGTGTGTGTGTGTGTGTGTGTGTGTGTGTGTGTGTGTGTGTGTGTGTGTGTGTGTGTGTGTGTGTGTGTGTGTGTGTGTGTGTGTGTGTGTGTGTGTGTGTGTGTGTGTCTGTGTTAGAGACTATACAATGCATTATAATGTGCATAATAAATGAAATAAACATAATTGAAATAAAGTACATTTAATGCTTAAATTAAAGTTTTTACTGTGTAAAGTGTGGTGTTGGTTGGATGTGTTTTATGGAAAAGTGAAGCACAGACGTTGTGCAAAATATGTTCTTTTGTGTTTCACATGTACACAAATCCACACAAGTTTGAAATGACATGATGGTGCATAAATTAAATCAAAATTGAAATTTTCGGGTGGACTATCCCTTTATTGACAGCTTGACTACCTGAGCTTGTGATACTCACT
This sequence comes from Pseudorasbora parva, assembly GCF_024679245.1. Taxonomy (NCBI): domain Eukaryota; kingdom Metazoa; phylum Chordata; class Actinopteri; order Cypriniformes; family Gobionidae; genus Pseudorasbora; species Pseudorasbora parva. Next base: position 8,866,693 of record NC_090172.1, on the reverse strand, counting down.
AGAAGGTACAGGAAGGATCACCGATGTGAAGTTAGGCATTGGGATATGCTCTGTCAGTATTCCTCTGGAGAGGACAGACTCTGCAGCTGTGCTGAATATAAGTGCCTCAGGATTCGACTCTACAGAAAGGCAGAAAAGTTATTGTTTTATTCCATTTCCAGCCATTAACTGCAGCTAAATCCGAAAAAGCCTCCTCAGAGCGCTAATGGTGGGTCTTATCTTAAGCTCAAGAGCTTAGACTGAGACAGATGGACTCTGGACTGAGTTCTCCTCTGGAATCTTAACCAGCTTTGAGTTCAATGAAGTTTGTGCTGGAGAAAATTTCCATGATGTCTCACAGTGTTGGGGGTAACTCATTGCAAGTAACTCGGATTAAGTAATCAATTACTTTTTCAAATAACAAGTAATGCATTACTTTTCAAATTTACAACAAATATCTTTTACTTTTTCAATTATAAGTAATGAAGGTTACTTTGCTTTCACATTTATTGAATGACAGCTCTCCTGTCCCCATGTTAAGACAAACTAAGTGCGGAGTCGTTGTGTGTGAACATGATGGTTATTTTAGTTCTAGACTAAAGGTGAGTGTGCATTTACTAATCTCACTTGCAAAAAAAAAGAAAAAAGATTAAGTATTGCTCAAAATTAATACAATTTGTGAAATGCATAATCAGATTTCAAACCTTCAATAATTAAATATGTTAAATAAATAAAAAATATTTTTATACATTTAATCTCACTTTGACCAATGTACTTGCTGCGGCAAAAATGCGTTTATGGCTTATGGCTAATTGTTAGTGTTACCTGAGGCTAATCATTTAACTTTTGGTGCAAAAGGGTCTTTACATTTGCTTAAAAATATTTTTTTTTTGCTATATATATATATATATATATATATATATATATATATATATATATATATATATATATATATATATATATATATATATATATATATATATATCAAAAAAAATATTTTTAATTATTATAATATATTATAATTATTATAATTATTATTTTAATTATTTATATATATATATATATACACACACATATAAAACAAGCCCAGGTGAAAAAAAGTAACATAAAAGTAATACTTTTCGTAAAAAGTAACTAAGTAACGCAATTAGTTACTTTTTAAGGGATTAATGCAATATTGTAAAGCATTACTTTTCAAAGTAACTTATCCCATCACCGATGTCTCAGGACCAGCACTACTCATCCAAGAGTTTATATACGATTCCTAAATCAGCAGCATGGCAATTCAGAGGAACATGTTATCGTTCAGGAGAGTTTATGAAATTCTCAGATATATTAGATTTTTGATTGAACTTTGTCTCAGATGTTTCTCCTTAAAATTTCTTGAGAGAAATAAGTATATGAGAATAAAGCTATAATATGAGCTGGTAAAAATGTGCTTACTTTAAATTGTTATGGAAATAATAAATATACTTAAAGGAATACTTAAATGTGAAAAGACTAAGGTTTTAGGACACTTGATTGCATGTTAATTACCATAGTTTATATTTATATTAAAAAACATATTAGCTAAACTTTATTGTGCTTTTTTGACCCACTTAAAGGGGGTGAAATGCTGTTTCATGCATGCTGAGCTTTTTACACTGTTAAAGACTTGGATTTCCATCCTAAACATAAACAAAGTTTCAAAAACTAATGTTGGACATTTGATGGAGTATTTCTGTGTCAAAAATACTCCTTCCGGTTTCTCACAAGTTTCTGAGAGCGGAAGGTCCTTGTATGGGCCGTACGGGCTCTTCTCCCGGTAGGGTGCGCGTGCATGTGACTAGAGGCGAGAGAGCAAATGCACGCCCATGAACACTCTCTCAGCTGCAGATCCACTCGTCCGTGAACACTTTATAGTCCGCGCCGCGCTCCACTTTATTCCTATGGGTGACATCAAGCGACTTCAACGCTTCAGCACAGCATTCCGGGAAGGCAGCGCTGCATTTGAACCGATTTGAACGCAGAAATGACGGGAAGCTTCACAACATTGCTTCAGTCGCGTCTCAAAGTGGATTTCCATGGCCACTGCTGTCACAGGACTTCACCAAATCATCCCAAAGAAGTGTGTTTTTGACGGAGCGGTCCCAGCGATAAAGGTTCGGTCCTGCTTTGGAAGCAGGCGGTGAGTAAAACTGCTTCAAATGTCTGTTGTTGGCTATCAGTCGCGTGAGTAAACATCAGTAAACGGCACGATCGTGTATAGTTAATTTATCAATGGAGCATGCGATCTATGGTGTGTGTTTAAATACATTTGTTTAGCTGACCACTATAGGTGTCAGTTTGTTTATTGTAAAACCACCCAAACATAAACCTAGAGGAGGTTCTCACAAAGCGTGTTTCGTCATTCAAATGCGCTAACGGTTACTCCATTGTTGTTCTATGTATAACGTTACACTAGTCTGACGTGCAAATTCGTTTTGCTTGCTACTGCTAAGGTTTAGTCGCATACAATAGTCTATAAACCGAATCATGTCCTCATAAACTGCGAGTAAACACACACAAATGTTGACAGGCCACTAAATACAGTACAGACCACAGAGACGGACGTCCTGCTGTTACTGTTTCTCCTGTTCAATTTATTTCAGCCTCCGAATCTGATTCTGGATCATATCTGTATTAGCTGAGATCGATAGCTATGGGTTTCTCCACGCTTGAGGACGTCACCGCTTTGTGCGCACTCGTCATTCTTTAGCTCCGCCCACACGATACGCCTCCAGGCACATAGTTTTTTCCGGAAAGACTCGGTACAGCCCATATTTCTTTTATAAATATAATAAAACTAAAGACTTTTCGGAGATATGAAGGATGCAATACTACTCTATAGGTACTCAAGATTGACTGAAACTGAGTGTTTCACCCCCCCCCCCCTTTAAGTTAATTTTATGTGGAATTTATAATTCCTTCTAATGTCTTATAAATGTGTCCTATAGTAAAAAAGACTTTTGTATTTATACATTTGTAATGATGAACTTAGTACTGTTAAATAAAATATTGAATAACACAGTAGGCTACTTTGCATGTGCTTTAGCTATTCAAAATAAGTGTACTCATTTAAAGCATGACAAATTATTATTGAAACTTAATGATTTAAAATGTACTTCAAAGGAAAAAACTTGTTATGAAAGTCTATAAGTACACATTTATATAATTAATATTATATTATCTGCAAGTACATTAAGTCTTAAAAATGTAAAATGTTAAGTACACTACAAGTGTATATTCAAAATAATTAAGCACACTTCTTTTTCTCAAGGGTTACACAAGAAATTTATTAAAAAAAATGATTTTTGTTGCGTAACTGCAGTTTGATACAGTATCATGACAATCTGACCAGTGTCTGCGGCATTGATGAGATCTCTCAATGGAGACAAATCTGAGATTACTGGTGTAGTTTTGTTATGAGAAAGATCTGGGAAGCTTGAGACTTCAGCAAGTGTGTCTAAGAGCTTAATTTGTTCTTCATTTAATCTCACTGCTGGGTTGAAGATATAATGTAGATATTAAAGAGATCTCACTTGTTATCGTTCTTTAATTCGGTACAAAGCACATTAATTTTGTACCTGAGGCCGGCAGTGCTTCAGGTCCTCTGGTTGCTTCTTCTCCCAGGAGCATCTCCATCAACAGGCTGTCCACATTGGCTTTGCCCAAGAGCCGCATCAGCTGCAGCTGCTCCACCATCTGCCAGGCCACACTCTGGAGTGTGGTCAGCAACAACAGCAGCTCCCCAAACCGCCCTCGTTGCTCACTAGTGGCCTCATCCAGCAGCACCTGGGCCTGGAATCGCAGTCGGCGCACTGCCTGAACGCATTGCAGTCCAGGGCAATCTGAAACACAGACGGTGTTCAGTGACGTTGGTTACAAAAACAAAGGTCATTGAGAGATGTATTGTGTTTAGCTGAGAAAGCATTTGTCAATGAGTGCATGGAATGGATAACTGAGTATTGAGTGTTGTATGTGTAGGTGTTCTTGTGAAAATGTACATTATATTTTATAAGCAACAATCTCAGACAGATGTTTAAAGTCTCTGGACAAATGTCTGCAACTGGTTTAAGAGGGAAAAATCATGCATTCCAAAATGAATTGAAAGGAAGCCAATTATTCAGTTCTGAATTTTGTCCAACTCTTTTGTGCAGTTGTTTTCCAGCTAACAGGGAACATTTTAAGAATATTCTGGCAAGGTTCTCTCAAAGCTATGAACAAATGTTCTTCCAGTAGCATTAACAGAATATTTGTTATGTGATATCCGGTCTTTAATATTGTTCTCAAAACGTTAGCACAAATTTTTTATATACATTGTGTAAATATTATTGTTGTATTTTATATATATATATATATATATATATATATATATATATATATATATATATATATATATATATATATATATATATATATAGTATTAGCAATGTATACATGTAGTAGATTGTGAAACAGTATGCAATAAAAAAATGTTCAGTGTATATGATTATACTTATTAAAATCACAAATGGATGCTGACAGTGGGGGGAGCTATTTGCTCTTAGTTCTCGCTTTATATTAGGTCTTTAAAGGACAACTCCGGTGAGAAATGAACCTAGGTGTAATTAAAAGATGGTTACCAAGTAGATCCTTCTCTGGGATCCATTTTCATGGAAATCGAATGTAAAGAGTTTTATCTCTAAACACAGATTATCTTATAACGCTTGTCTATGGGGCACAGAGTAAGTGAAATTAAATCAGCAGTTAATACCACTAACAAGGCTCAAAATAGCCTCACACTAACACGGTAGCATAATGAGGGTCCCTACATGCAAACTGAAGCATTGAGAACTTTGTACGTGTACAAACAGTTTAATAAGAAGATACTTTATAAACAGTGCATTACGCGTTCACGGACAGGTGCCATCTTGGAAAACAGTCTCGACTCGTCGAGCGACGAGCGCTCTGCTAAGTGATGAACTGTGACTTGGAATCTCATATGGTCTGTTGTTTTCCGGAAGAAACCACTGAACATGACAGAAAATAAATAAATAAAAATAAAAATGTCCATGTTATTACATTTCACAAACTTAATTCCTATCGACCAGCTCACTGAGAACAGCGCTCGTGGATCGATTCGTCGAGACTGTTTTCCAAGATGGCTGCTGTCTGTAAACGCATAATGCAATGTGTTTATAAAGTATCATCTTATTAAACTGTTTGTGCACTTTCAAAGTTCTCAATGCTTCGGTGTGCATGTAGAGACCCTCAGTTAGTGTGAGGCTATTTTTTAGCCTTGTTAGTGGTATTAACTAGCGATTTAATTTCACTACCCTGTGCCCCATAGACTAGTGTTATAAGCTAATCTGTTTTTAAAGATAAAACTCTTTACATTCGATTTTCATGAAAACGCATCCCAGAGAACGATCTTCTCGGTAACCACGTGTTAATTAGTCCAACGTTCATTTCTCACCGGAGTTGTCCTTTAAGTACTATGTACTAACATTTAAATTAATCATGTGTTATGGGTAGGTTATAAGGGATATTCCACCGCTTTTTCATATTAAACTATGTCATTCTCTTAACTAAGATGATTTGATACATACCTCTCTCGTCTCAGTGTGTGCACAGTGCACTTAAATCGCTCTGACATGCAGTGACGATCTGATAGCATTTAGCTTAGCCCACTAAGCCCAGTTCATTCACTATGGTAGTAAACAGATTTTAAGTTAGAAGCGACCAAACACCTCCACAGTTTCCCTATTTAAATACAGTTACACGAATAGTTGAACAATTAAGTATGATGACAAAAAAAAAAAAAAACGTGGCGCCTTTCTAAGCGAATTAAAAAGGAGAACTATAATGTATGGCGGAATAGCACTTCTAGAGTACTTTGACTCTGCGCAGTTAAAAGTCCCGCCTGAAACATCCCCCCTCACATCTCACCCTCCCTCTCTCATTTCTGTTAATAGGGGGGAGGGGGGGAGATGTGAGGGAGCATTTTTCAGCCAGGACTTTTTACTGCATTTTAGTTAAGGGAATAACGCCGAGTCAAAGTAGGCCTACTCTAGAAGTGCTATTCCTCCACACATTATAGTTCTCCGTTTTAATCCACTTAGAAGTTCAACTATTCGTTTAACTGTATTTAAATAGGGAAAACGTGGAGGTGTTTGGTCGTCTAACTTGATCTTAGTGAGCTAAATTAAGTTAAATGCTATCAGATCGTCAGAGCGCGTCAGAGCGATTAAGTGCACACACTCAGGGTGGGTTAATGGGTAAGGGAAGGGTCAACAGTGGAATTATAGATAGACTACAGAGGTAATTATGTGTAGGTATCTTTAAATATAAGTACAATGTAAAAACATACACATGTGCACTGTATTAAAGAATTATTTAAATGTTAGTATATAGTAGTTAAAGACACCTTATATAAAGTGCGACTGAAAAATAGACAAAACCTGTAATATTTCTTTATTAATGACATTTTTATGTCAAACATGTGAAGATAAAAAGTTGGCAACCTCTGCTCTAACTGTAGTAAATTAAACAAAGCAATCCTTTCTGACCAACCTGGCTCCACTGTTATAATCAGACCTCCAGGCCAACAGGCAGGAAAGTCTAGAACTCAACAATCCACACCATCGTGTTTCAGATATTAATAGATTCTCATAAAACATCATGAAACCAAAGAAGTCAGTACAACAAAACAGTGCCAGGAACAAGCACAGAAGCTCCTGGCACAGACAGTGTGTTTGACTGGGAACAAAGCGATGATCCCTGACTAACCTGGGGCAAAGAAGACAATGGTTTTGAGACAGACAAACTCTGTGTCTGTGATGTTCAGCTCTTTCAGAGGTCTCACCAGCTCTTCAAAGATACGAGACGCTACCTTGGACATCTCTTGCTCGGTGCCTCTAAAAGGAATGATGAAGTCGTTTCCTGCACAAACACAGTATAATGAAAAATCATGCTCACATACAAGGTAGCCAATTTCGGGTCATTCAAATGCATTACTCTGTGAGCTCTGTAACTTTTAATGTGTATTCCTATGTTGTCATTTAAACAAAAAGTTGTATATCAGATTGTATATAGCTCTGGTACTTGAAATGTGTTGATTATCACTAAAAAAAATATTGTTTATTAAATATTATTTTTTTAACCCTTATCCCAAAATATATAATGATTGAGAGCTAATCATTTAGCCTCCCCCCCCCACACACACAATCTCTCTCTCTCTCTCTCTCTCTCTCTCTCTCTCTCTCTCTCTCTCTCTCTCTCTCTCTCTCTCTCTCTCTCTCACTCTCACTCACTCACTCACTCACTCACTCACTCACTCACTCACTCACTCACTCACTCACTCACTCACTCACTCACTCACTCACTCACTCACTCACTCACTCACTCACTCACTCACTCACTCACTCACTCACCTAACAGAATGATGTCATTGTAGGGAAGTGAACGTCTTGCTACCCCTAAGATGAGGTGCTCTGCAGAGTGAGCTCTCAACAGCGCCACCTGCACACACACACACACATCAACACAGGACACTTGGTGTCCACCAAAATACAAGACGTGATAGCTCATGATCAAACAAACACTTTTGGGAACAGGCCTACCCTGTCATCCACCGACAGCGTACAGAATTCAGGGATACGCTTCGCCCACTCCACTAGGAGGAGGAGCTGTTGTTTCATGGATTCACACACATCACCCACGCAGGCAATCTTCTTAGTGTTGATGTCCCTCATGAGATTCTGGGAGGGGTTCTGTGAACGGCGGAAGGAGTAGAGTTAGTGGATAAAACCATAAACCAGGGGTCCTCAAACTTGGTCCTGGAGGGCCGCTGTCCTGCAGTGTTTAACTCCAACCCCAGTTAAACACTTCAACCAGCTAATCAATGCCTTAAAAAGGGAACTACAATAATTAAAATAAAAAATTGTAAATAATTACATTTCAGATTTTTGAATGCTTTATGAGCTGAATGTTTGAAAGAATGGAATATTGTTCACAAATGTGAATGTTTTGAAAGTAAGTTCATCAGGAAGCTCACCTGAGTGAAAGCCTCTGCCTGAAGTAGCACATCAATGGTGAGAGTGCCCACGGCCTGGCCTTCTCTACGACAGCTGATACGGTCGCGCTCATTCTGAACAGCTAAGAGACAAGCAAAAATCAGTCAAAATAATATCAATTTACTTGTGTTTCTTATAGAAAACAGATAACAAAGCCAGCACATGCATATTACATAAAAATGGTCAAGTAAAAAAAAAAAAAACAGTAACACCCTTGTGGAAAAGAACTTAAAGTCACTATGAAAGCAAAATTGACCACTTATTTTTTTTATGTCATATTGCAGTATTTATGATAACGTATTTATCCATATTTTTCAATTCACATGCCCTCATAATCTTTCAATAAAATAGTAATAGAAGGTGCCAGTAATCAATCCCCTAACAACCACCCAATACCACATAGCAACCACCCAGAGCGCAATAGAAGCCCCCTAGCAATCACCCAGCACAACAAAATATTATTAAAACATAATTATCTAAAATGTATTTTTAACTTAACATTATTACTTTTTAAACTTTTTTTTACTTTTTAAAAATGTACTTAAGTTCAGTTCTGTACAAATGAAATGCACGAGAGTCTGGTAAGACCAGGCTAGGGGTAAGTACCTTCTGGTGACCGTTGTTGAAAACAAACACGCCCCTACCCCCAAAAGGTCACCCCTTCCATCACAAAAAACCAAACCGTTCTCATGAACAACTCTATAGTAAATGAGCACAACATTCCAACTAATGAACATATTACAATTATGACCAGATTAGAGTTATAGGGATCACAAAAACACAAACTGTTCTAATGACAACTTGATAGTACACATGCGCAATAGTCCATCTAACGACATATTACAATTATGACCGAAAAAGGGTTATATAGATCATGAAAAGAGGAAAAAAAATCATATTAGGAGTATAGTATCTTACTTGTTGGATACATTTTATGAGCTGACGTTTTGAAACAGACAGTGAGGAGATTTAGATGCTCCATACGGTGTGGAAATGAACAGCTCTTTATCGCTGAAGTGAGTGACAATACGATCGCAAATTAACAAACAAGCGAACATGACACACAAGCATATTCAAGCAAAAGCCAGCATATATTAGTTCTCGGCAACATGTCCTCCAACCAATACGCCTATATAGGTCGTTTGTCACTTCCTTGAAATATGAGTGTTTATTAAAGTTGCGCCCCCATCGACAATATTTTAATTAATTAAATAAGATGCACAGGAGTGTTTTCTAAAGTTGTGCAGCAGGACACTTTCATTTTAAAGCATTTTCCCCTTTTATCTGCTTAATATTTCAGGTTTTGCATAGCTCAGTTGGTAAAGCATTGCACTATACAACAACAACATGTGATCCACACTGTTGCATACCACACACAGCATTTATTCATCATTTTTTATTTAAAATCCAAAAGTTGTTACTGAACATGGCTCGTCAGAATTGCAATTCTCTTTACTTTTTCATAGAAGTCAGGTTTTAACGTACAACATTTTATTCAATTCATTAATTCATATTTATATTGCCTAGTACTTTAGATTTAGCTCACACAAGGGGCAAAGTATTTAAACATAGGTTATAGGATAAAATTCACAAACATTTTAAATTCGAAACTTACAATAGGCTATTCAAAAACAGCCGACTCTCGTCTTTTCTTTCGTTTTTAAACCCTTTTAAAAAGAAATCCTGAAGGTCATAAAGAACTAAATAAAAAAAATAAAAAATGTTAGCTACAAAAGTGATTCAGTCAAGTAGCTCTTTTTCTCACTATCACACTTGAATGGTTTAAGAGAATTTGCATGAATGTGGATCATTTATGAAAAGTATGATGATTTAAAGAGGTCATGAGTTGATGAATCAACTTTTCATTCAGCCTTCGATATATAAAAGTTAATTGTGACATTAGAATGTTTTGTAAGTTTTGAAGCTGAAAACTCCCTTGTTAGTCAAAGAAAAGCTTTTATTGGCACCAGGCCCAGCAAACAATCTATCTCAGTATATGTTAGGCAGTGACGTCAGAGTGTGGTGAAACACTAGCCTAGAAATCTAGACGCACCCTCGTGGCAGCAAATCTGATCTGCCGCAAGTGTCGTCTAGCAACTCTTAATAGACGTCAGAGCTATAAACACCAGATCACTGAAATGTATTGTTTCTCTGTTACTTTTTTTTTAAAAGGATGCGGCTTTATCCTACTAAGGAAGACTTTTAGGAAGGCTATCTATTCCAATAAATGTTAAGGACAAATGACACTAGCCCTCACTGTGAAACTTGGCATCTTTAAAAGCAGCTTTGACAAGATGTCTTAGCCTCATGCATTGAGCAGAGCAGAGACCTTTCTAAAGATTTTAATCAGTGGCCCAGGCTTTTATATTGTTTCTTTGCTTTTCACCTTGAAAGTATATTACATTTTATATGATGGTTTTGGGAATTGCAATATTGTAATATTTTCAGTTCACCCAGTTGTTCAATATTTTGAATTCACACAGGCATGCAGACATTCATAAGTATTGGGATAAGTCCAATAACTCAATTAGTTTTTGTAGGCCCAGTCCAGATCTGTGACCTTGAAGAAAGTCTTTTAACTCTGCATCATAAACTAAAGTGAAATGGACTTTTCTCATTCTGTTACCTTCTTTTCTCATGCCGGCTCTGAAACACTTTCGAAGTCTGCAGTATCGGCACTGGTTCCTTTTGTCTTTGTCCACCACACACTGCCTGCTGAACCTTCACACACACAAAGACAGATATACATAGGCTACTATAATTCTCACATTTGAAGGGATTCAAAGAAACACTTCAGGTCATACTCTCACAACTTCTGATAAAGGTGGTCACAGATAAAAGGTTTTTTTTAAGTTTAAGTTCTAGACATAGACATTGTGGTAATTGATAGAAGTGCTCCTGCCACTAAGACAATATGTGTCAGTCAACTCCTGTGGAGCTGTGAAATAACATTTACGTTATATACGCTGTGACATCAACTCTGTATAGGATTGTATAAAGGTAACACTTTATAATCAGGTTGTATTCAGTAATGCATTAGTTAACATGAACTAACGATGAACAATGCCTCTGTTCAGGATTATTAATCTTTGTTAAATGGATAGTTCACTTTGAAATTAAATTTTGATATGTTTTAGCTTACCTCATAGGCATCCGAGATGTAGGAGTATTTGTTTCCCCAGTAGTTTCAATTTTGATCATTTTAGGTCAAACCGTTCTTGTCTGTGCCTCACATAATGCAGGTCTATGGTCACCACCTCAAAGAAAACAAACAGTATTTATATCGTTTTTACCTCTTGTACACCACAGGAAACACACATGCGCGCCCTCGGATCAGTCGGACGTAGTGGTGTACAAGAGGTTAAAAACGATATAAATTCTGTTCGTTTTCTCACACAAACCGCTCGTTTCGTGTCTTAGGCCATCAGTGTGTACTTACGATGGGGGATTGTTTAATTTGGACTTCTCTGTGTATGCTCTTTGAGGTGGTGACCATAGACCTGCATTATATGAGGCACAGACAAGAACAGTTTGACCTAAAATGATCAAAATTTAAACTACTGGGGAAACAAATACTCCTACATCTCGGATGCCCATGAGGTAAGCTAAAACATATCAAAATTTAATTTCAAAGTGAACTATCCCTTTAATGTTAACTCACACATATATTAATGCATCTATTCACATTAACAGCGCAATTGGTTAACATTATTTTTTTTATATATATAACATTATATAACTTTTTTTTTTTTTTGTATGTCTTGTTGTTGGGCCTAGAGTCTGTAATAAAGTTTATATATTACATAGTTAATGTTTTGTTAACACGAACTAACCATGAACAATGCCTGTCGCTTTACTGTTTTTGTAAGGTTATCTTAATGTATTATTTATATTTACATTAGTTGTCGTAGAAGCTGACACACACTAAGGATGAACATTTGTAACTCACCATCTTACTCTAAAGGTAAAAATGTTGTTGTGTACTTTATCTTTAATTTATCAAATCATTGCTATGCATCGTAATGCATAGCGGTACGCATCGGCCTCAGTTATAGAGATGCACATTCCTAGTAGAGCTACAGTAACATCTTTAGCTAACTCATCTTGATATCCTTTCCATCTGGTTATCAGCCTAGGACTAGTGAATGCTTAATGAGCTGCAGGACAACCATATTCATTCGCACTGTCACACAGAGCTGAAGCACAACCAAAACAATGTTCTTATGTAAAATGTATGCAGAATTTATTGATTTTTTACAGCTAATGGGCCATAGTGTACCTTTTTTAATTCAGTAAATATATGGGTCAATGTATATTGGATCCTATACTGGCTTTCATTTTGCTCTCAGTGAGTATCAGATAACAATATCTGAAATCTTAATTCATCTCCAAAGTGAATTTTCAAACTCTTCTATATAGCAACAATTCACACTATGTTTAACTAACCTAGATTAATTAAACATTATTTGTAAGCATGTTAAGCACATGTGTATAGTTATGAATCTGATGGCGAATGCATGGTCATCTCACCTGCATGTGTAGGCATGGTTCTTGCGCACACTCCTCCTAAAGAAGCCTTTGCATCCATCGCAGCTGGACGCACCGTAGTGTTTTCCTGTAGCTCTGTCTGCGCAGATAGCACAAAGATTCATGCTGCTCTGCTGCGGCACAGGATCTGGGGCTGATGCAGATGCATGGCCTGGTATTAGAAGATCTTAGTTGGAAAAAGAAAGAAAGAAGTCCCTTATTAATCTTACCAAGGCTGCATTTGTTTGAAAAACAAAAACAAAGAAACAATGTAAACTTATGAAATATTATAACCATTTAAAATATTTTTATTTTATTTTAATATACTTAAAATTGTTGCGTATATAAAATATACGTAAAAAAGCTGAATTTTCAGCATCATTACTCCAGTCTTCAGTCACAGTCTCTTTCAGAAATCATTCTAATATACAGATTTGCTGCTCAAGAAACATTTCTTATCATCATCATTGTTGAAAACAGTTGCGTAAATTAGTTGTTTCATATCTTTCATTGATATAAACATTTTATTAAAATATGGTTATAAGAAGAATTAAAGATGCAAGCAGAGATGAAAGGGCCCTCACACCAGGCACGGCGGCAGGATTCCAGTTTTGGATGGGCCAGACCAATTGTGGGTGGGCCTTAATTTAAAAACGTTATCAAGTCACTGTTTAACCTAATAAAAATGACTGACTGATATACTGTTATAGCTTATATGGAAGCTATATATGGAAGCTATATTTTCCACTTTTTTTCTCACAATTGCGAGTTATAAAGTCACAATTCTGACTTTATGTCACACAATTGCGAGTTTATATCTCATAATTGTGAACTTATAACAACTGGATTTTCTAAAAGAAACTCATATTTTTGCGTCAAAAGACAGGCTTAAAAGATTGCCAAATGTGAAAATAGCATGGGATGAAGAGAGAACATGAGAAGAATATTCAATTCGTTGCAAATAAAATTATTTAACAGAAAAGAAAAGGTAGGCCTATAGGGCCTTTATTATCTCTCCGAAATTACAGGAGTAGTTGGTGGGGTTTGCTCTTGAAAATGTCAATGATTTCATCCAAGTCAAGAGCCGCGTTTCCATTACCCTTCAAATTGCGCAAATTGAAACTGCAAATTGAAAATACGCCCAATGGAAACGCGGCAATTTCGCAAAAACTCCCATAGAAACAATTCAAAATACTCTGTCATTTGTATACAGATAAGTTCAAGACATAATTATAAACTATAAACTGTCTACTTTTATTTTTATTTTTGGACTCAGGGAACTAATTATTTTGCATGCACTCACTCCAAACGCTGTCTTCATTTAAAACATTTTTGTTTTGTTTTTTTAAATGCCATTTTTTTCTTTTCCAAAGCATTTCTAAATTCAGTTCTTCTGCCAATCAAATGAAATGTCTAGCCAAAATAACGAAAGTGGTATAAAAAATATACAAAAAACATGAGTTACCAACCAAATACAAATATTTAGCTCTTCTCTATATGCGTCAACCTGGCGCGCGTAAAAGTCGATCATTATTTACAGATGACGTTTGTTTGGAGAGAAGACGAGATGGAGTTCTTTATTAAACTCATAAAAGACAATCGGATTACAGTAATACTGGATTCTAAACACAGAAATGCTACATTATCATGAAGACCTTGAAGCAGATCTGACACACACACACACACACACACACACACACACACACACACACACACACACACACACACACACACACACACACACACACACACACACACACACACACACACACACACACACACACACACACACACACACACCTCATATCCGTGCCGCTTAATTAACCTAAGGGGCTTTCCTTGCCATTAACGCTTGGACATTGGACACGTCTCCTTCCAATAAAAATAATGGCTAGTGTGGTGGATAGGATATACAAACCTACCAAGTGCCATCATTTTGGAATGACCTATCGTGAGAGGAAAATAATACGATTTAGTCGCATAACTGCAGCTATGGAAACGCTGTCATTTCGCAATAGTTTTTTATCGACATTTAAGAAATATCGCAAAAGTTTTTCGCGAATCTGTAATGGAAACGCAGCAGATCGGAAATTATCTGCCCGAGTTACAACAACTTCCTGTTTTATGGCCCCCACAGACACACCCTCCAGGGAAAACTCAAGATCTAATTAAACATCGCCAACAGGCATTTAGATTAGACTGTGCAAATATGATGATGATCTGATTAAATCTCTAGGAGGACTTTCTTAAAGTACGACATCTGGAAATGGCAAAAACCACAAAACATTTTCAGAAAAAAATTAAAAATATATAATTTCCTGTTTTTTTTGTGTGATTTTGCACCCAGGGTCTTTTTTGTAGGTATTGGAATGCTACATGTCTACTCGTACATGAAACGAAGCTCGAACAGCGCTTCATTGAAATTTTGTAGGTGGCGGTATCGAGCCATTTTGCCACATCTAATTCTGAAACCCATATCAAATGTAAATGTTCACCACTTGACGCATGTGCAAAGTTTATTGAGCATCTTTTCGAGCATGTTTTGGCCCCCAAAAATATGATTAATTTGGGAGAATAATAATAGGCTGAGCAATTATAATAGGGTCCTCACACCATTGGTGCTCAGGCCCTAATAAAACGTCATCAGCATGCGCAAGTGGTAACCAAAAAGACCATGAAGAATCACACTAAGGCTGTTATAGTTTTTATGTGTGCTGAAAATAAGAGGATGCAGGGGAAAAAGAGGAAAGGAAAGAGCTTAAGCATTTTTAAGTTTTAGTGGCATGTTGTGTTGATTCATGTTGCATTTTTTATTGGCTGCTTAGTAGACATAGGTCATAGCAGCAAACACACAGTGCGATGATCATGCTGAATTTCTGACACTGTTAGAAAATGATCGTAGCCTATTTTTAGTCTTAAGACTGTGACAACGGCTGTCTTTGAAACTCTTTCACTGTACAACATAGTTTCACAATGGCAGTCTTTCGTCCGTGACAGCCGAAAATCGTGAGGTGCATCCCAGGCTTTAGTCAGCTCCTCAATCTCATGATAATTGAAATGACTCCTGCTGCTGGTCTGTGCTGCGACTCTCGTTCGGCTCACGCTGCATTGGGCAAACACGTTCAGTTTTTAATTGTAGAGTCTGTTCTCTAACTGAACTAAATCATTTTTACTATTGTAAAAAATCTAAATGAAGTTGGGGGGCAGTGCCTCTAGCAAGTGATGTAACCGGTGTTGCAGCTGAACATCGGCAACACAGACTATTCCGGTAAGCCTCTTTATGTAAATACTCACAAAGACTGACATTTTGACATATGTTTGCGTATATTTGAAAGTTTAGACATACACCTAAAACTAGTATACTTTGCTATTTAGTATCCAAGTATCCTTTGCTAATCTGTGTTCTCTCTCAGCACACACGTGCGGGGATCAGTCTCTTTTGTAGTTTAATGCGCTTTTAATAACCCTTTTTAAAATAAAGCATGTCCTTTAAAAGATTGCATTTTACAACAGTCCCGTTACATGATTTGACTAATTTGTACATTAAGTTTAGACTTTTAAGGAGGGGCAAGATCACAACGCTTTAAAGGAAAGGAATAGCATGCAAACATATATAAAACATATCTTTTCAACAAGCATTTTGGATAATGCAATCATATGTATTATGTGATGGGTATATATAGATGTATAGGTGTCTAAATGTATACTGTAATTGTACAATATGAAGTGACCTTGAGCTACGGAAAGGCGCTATATAAATAAAACTTCTTTTAGGGACAATAAGGGTGAATTTATCTAAATATAACTGACAATCCCCTTGTTGCAGAACCCTGATGTAAATGATTGCAATTTTTACTCAGCGGAGGAAATGTGTCCAATAACCCAGTGGGTTATCCGCTCTGAGTCAGAGCGTCTGTACTTATTACTTTGCGAAAGAGAAACTCCATTTAATTAAACAGGTCAGTGAAAAACTCAGTCTACTGCTATTTCCTAGGTAATTTCGCAGTGTTAGCTAAAATTTAATTCAATTCCCTCATGTGTTGCATTAAATTAGGCTCTGAATTTGATTGCCACCAGTTTGCATCCCAAGCCGGTGAACGTCACATCTTCACTTAGCCGATGCAGGAATAAAGCCTAATGTATGCAAATAATACACTGCACTTTAAACCCACTCAGAGAGGTAATATCCTCTAACATATAGAGCGCCTCTGGGTTCAAAGGCCAGTCATATTATATTAAGAGTCTACAATGCTTCTGGCACCCACGCATGTGTGCTTTGGTAAGATGGATCCAGTATATCTGAATCAGCAGTGCTTCTAATGATTATAGAAAATGAGATTATAATGGAAAGCAGGAACAGGTTGAAGTGGTGTGTGCACAGGCTTTTGAAAACTCCTCTTATGACTGGATAGTAATTGAAATAGCAGCATATCATGCTATAGGACCTAATGTCATTTTGAAGTTACCTTTTAGTGCCCTGTTCTGTGAGCAAATGGCCTAAACACTCAAGTATGGAAGAGTTTAAAAAAATGAGAATGGTTAAACACATGCTCTACTTGGCTTGCATTTCGGTTCTCCATGTTCATTGGCAGCAGACATGCATACAAACTGCTGACAGACCACTTTTAAACATTTATCTTTGTGTTTATGTTTTAAGTCAGCCGTGCATGTAGTGTATATGCAACTCAAATGTAATATCAATCATATTCAAACAAGCCTCCCCTGCTGAAAAGACCATCTTTGCTGGTCAACAGGATAAATCGTGTTTTGGAAGCTGTTCTTGAGAATGGGATGCTACTGGTGCACTAGGATAGGTCAATGACAAGACACTTATGTTTTGTTTTATCTATACATTTATGTAAGTTTAATTTCAAGACTTGTCCTGATATAGATAAATGAGTTAATGCCTCATTAAAAGAATTATATTCTATATACACTAACCTACAGGATTATTAGGAACACCTGTTCAATTTCTCATTAATGCAATTATCTAATCAACCAATCTCATGACAGTTGTTTCAATGCATTTAGGGGTGTGGTCCTGGTCAAGACAATCTCCTGAACTCCAAACTGAATGTCAGAATGGTAAAGAAAGATGATTTAAGCAATTTTCAGCGTGGCATGGTTGTTGGTGCCAGACGGGCCGGTCTGAGTATTTCACAATCTGCTCAGTTACTAAATCCCAGTCCCAAATCATGCACAACCATTTCTAGGGTTTACAAAGAATGGTGTGAAAAGGGAAAAACATCCAGTATGCGGCAGTCCTGGGCAAAAATGCCTTGTTGATGCTAGAGGGCAGAGGAGAACGGACTGACTGATTCAAGCTGATAGAAGAGAAACTTTGAATAAAATAACCACTTGTTACAACCAAGGTATGCAGCAAAGCATTTGTGAAGCCACAACACACACAACCTTGAGGCAGATGGGCTACAACAGCAGAAGACCCCACCGGGTACCACTCATCTCCACTACAAATAGGAAAAAGAGGCTACAATTTGCACGAGCTCACCAAAATTGGACAGTTAAAGACTGGAAAAATGTTGCCTGGTCTGATGAGTCTCGATTTCTGTTGAGACATTCAGATGGTAGAGTCAGAATATGGCGTAAACAGAATGAGAACATGGATCCATCATGCCTTACCACTCTGCAGGCTGCTGGTGGTGGTGTAATGGTGTGGGGGATGTTTTCTGGGCACATTTAAGGCCCCTTAGTGCCAATTGGGCATCGTTTAAATGCCACGTCCTACCTGAGCATTGTTTCTGACTATGTCCATCCCTTTATGACCACCATGTACCCATCCTCTGATGGCTACTTCCAGCAGGATAATGCACCATGTCACAAAGTTCAAATCATTTAAAAAATTGGTTTCTCGAACATGACAATGAGATCTCTATACTAAAATGCCCCCCACAGTCTCCAGATCTCAACCCAGTGGAGCATCTTTGGGATGTGGTGGAACGGGAGCTTCGTGCCCTGGATGTGCATCCCACAAATCTCCATCAACTGCAATATGCTATCCTATCAATATGGGCCAACATTTCTAAAGAATGCGTTCAGCATATTGTTGAATCAGTGCCATGTACAATTAAGGCAGATCTGAAGGCGAAAGAGGGTCAAACAGTATTAGTATGGTGCTCCTAATAATCCTTTATATATAATATAGTATTTAAAGGTGCACTCTCTAACTTTTCCATCCGCTAGAGGTCGCCTCAAAACAAAGGTGATGTTTGATGATGCTAATTTTGAGCACAGAATCTTGGGCCATGTGGTCTTCACCTCACAGCCGGTGGAAAAGAATCGGGATAGGACTCGGGCAGAAATCATCTTCATGGATGCGATTATTAACGTCACTGTAGTATGAAGCATAGCAGGACCGAGTGTTGTGTGAGCTGAGCAAGGCCGCAGGAGAGATTGTTATTAAGATGAACGCAACACACACTTTGCGAGCATCTCGACTTTTATTATGCCACAGTCGCCGACGCCTTTTTACGCTTTTCCGGTCATGAGTTTAAGGTAACTCAGCTCTTTTTATCATATTAGATACATTTGAGTGTGTTGAAAATTATGTTATGACCTTACTCTGTGCATTCGCTCTGCAGCTGCTGTGACACTTGTTGTACACTAAAGTCAAAAGTAAAGCGTTTCTGCAAAATAAAGGGGACTCCCTCACACGTCCGGGTTCCTTGGTTAAATAGCATTTTTCTCAAGATTTACAAATAGTTAGAAACATTTGAGATATTGTAAGTACTCAATTGAACAAAATCTATTACACTGGCCTAGTGGTTTTTGGATATTTTACTGAAATAAATGTTACATAGTGCACCTTTAAAACAATTTTTATGTGGTACATAAGCACAAAATTATGAATCATAGATAGAACTCCAGAAGACCCTCATGTGTGTCAAGGTCAATATGTCTTTAAAAGGGTTACTTCAGCGATTAGCATATGGCTTTCTATCAGTAGAAACCCTGGAGTATATTCCAATGATCGTGCTCCTCCCTCTAATATCCCCCTCTGACGAGAGATTTATGCATTTTATTACATTTTATTAAATTACTCCAGTGATGCAAATATCGTCGATTTGCGTCATCGGTAAAATGTTTGGCCAGACGCTAGAGACTACAGCCAGCAGAGGGAGCTATATCCGCATGTTTTCAACTCACACATGGGGGATGGGGTCGCACTCACAGCTCAGCTCGCAGCTGCAGTCATTCATGGAAACGGTGGAGCAAAGTGAGTATTTTATATATGATAGTTAATGTTCCAAAGGCACAAACTGAAAACGTGCCAGACTGAACATGCGCTGAGAACTACTGCCGCGAGCGTGGACGCATTTACCTCAGCTCTCAGTTTGCGTTTGTGACACTCCCTCAGCGGCTAAATCATAATATATTGAACAGACACGTCCAGTTTTTAAACTGATTTTATGAAGATGAATGCGGTGGTGGAAAGTAAAAGGGATTCAGTAGCGGTGGCTTTGGGAGTGGCCTCACAGGGCAGCGAAGCATTCTGGGAATTGTAGTCTTTCAAAAAAGTATATACAAAAATACATTTTCTGTCTTTTCTCAGTATAGAAAGCACCAAATTCAAAAATCATTTCACATTTCTACTACATTAATGACTCAGTTTAAATACAGATTCATCTTCCCGGCGCTGAAGTACCCCTTTAGTAAAATATGAGATTATTTTACCTTTTTATCATGTCCAAGTAAGATCAGGTATGAAATGAAAATGTGATGGCCAATTGATATGGTATTCATTAATAATAGATGATATATATATATATATATATATATATATATATATATATATATATATATATATATATATATATATATATATATATATATATATATATATATATATATATATATATATATATATATATATATACAAAATACATTAAAATAGGGGTAAGTTTTCAAGACTACACTGTAAAAAAAAAAAAAAAAAAATTCAGGCGCCAATTGAAAATTTTCTAGTGAGTGATTAGATAAAAAATTTTCAGTTGGCCAAATTGAATTTCTGTGAATTGATGCAATTGCATTAACAGAAATTAAATTTGGCCAACTAAATTTTTTTGATGTGATCAGTCACTAGAAAATGTTCAATTGGGGCCTGATTTTTTTTAACAATGTATATGAAACCAACATGAATACAAAAAATACATTTCTAAAGAACAAAATTATATTTTAAAAAGATGTAATTTTTATAATGGACACTCTTATACACTGAGTCAGTGACCCAACTAACTAAACCAGCAAGACTTCACTGGACAGTCAGCTGGTTTAAATGGCTAAACTAACAGCACTAACCAGCATTAACTAGCCCAGCTGGTCTTTTCAGCAGGGTCTTCAAGCATAGAAAAAGGCTTGTCTTCAGAATTCACCACTATCATTTTGTGTCAGTAACTGGGTTATGAGTCAGCAGAGCAAAGGTTAGACATACCTGTTTGTACAGGGAGAACACGGAGACCGTCAAACTCTAGCATGGTGAATGTAGGGTCCAGGGTTATTCCGTAGTCTGTTACGCTCAGGTTGAGAGAAGTCCCAGAGATCTTCATGGTAAAGTCTGGATTCGGCCTGTATCTGAGAATCAACAGCACACTGTAAAGCTCACCAGCGTTTCATTCAACGGCTTTCCATTTGAGCTTGTAAAAACTTCAGCCTCAGCATATCATTGTGTTCTTGGATCAATTACTTTGCCCTTCCTTATAAAAGACTTCCAATGTTGGAATCACATAGATGTCTTCCAGCGATCGTTGTTCTGCCATACATTGACTGGGTCAAAATATGGAGCGCTCTGATTTACTGAGGATACAGTAATTAACGGCCAAGACTCAAAAGAGCTAGACTGATAGACAGGCTGAGATTTTGCCAAATGTCTATGTGTTTGCTGTTCTCTTATCAGTGTAGAGGGAATCATAAAGGGGAGGGCTCCGGACCAGGTAAACATGACTCACTTTTCAGTGGGAAATAATATCAAGCTCATATATTTCAGCATAGTGTTGTTACTTTATTTGCTTTATTGAGTTTAAAAGATGCACCTTACCACAAGTAGCACAGAGACCAGCAGCATGATCGTAGACGTAGTGTGAAGTTGATAAGTCTACATAGTGTTTTGAGTGGTCCAATGACCATCTTCTTTCTTCAAGAAAACAGCCAGTAGATTTTATTTTCAAACTTTGCCCTTTTGGTACATTTGCTATCAGGTCAATGGTGCTATTGATCAAAGGCAGCATGATAACATGTTATTGAGTTACATTCATTCTCTCATACCACATTAAAATTGGATCACATTGCTGGGGAAACAATAAGAACAACTTGAGCTCTTTCACCATTATTATCGACACAATCAACAAGAAAACTATTCAGTGCCCCCACAAAAGTGTTTGGATATTTAAAGGTGCAGTCACTACGTTTTTGTTTATGTTTATCTCTTATTCATCTAAATAGTACCAGTGGTTTCAAACTTTATTCTGACACCTATTGGTCTTGTTCAATAGTTGTTGCTGGTGTCACCAGGTTTCGCTAGAAAACAACTGAACTGAACTCTTAAAAATAAAGGTTTCAAAAGGGGGTTTTCACAGTGATGTCACAGAAGTTGTTCAGTAAACAGCTCTTAAAAACATTTTAATAATCTGAAGAAAAGAAAAGAAAATATATAAAAATTATAAAAAGATTGTTTAAGAGTGCAGGGATCCCCTATACACTCACTTCGATAGTGATTTTGTTCCAGTTTTCTATGTTCTGCCAAAAACATTTTGTTTTTGTTCCTTGAACCATTTCTAGTCCTTCAAAAAGTCAAGAACCAAGTGACAATCTTAATATGAGATAAATGCACTGTATTTAAAAAAATGATTTATATTGACCTTAATTCTTAAGAAATAACTTCTTGAAAAAATGACCCCTAATTCACTTAGAATAAGTGGGTTTGGCAACTCTGGTTGCTGCCTCTTCACACTGAATCTGTTTGTTAATCTTTTGTTTTATTTGTTCAAATAAAAAAAATAAAACAATCTTATGCTACAGACATCCATATTAATGCTTATCTGGCTATCACCAGACCAAGCTCAATCTAAGATTGAACATTGGTCCAGGCAGTCTGCTCTGTATTTTCTACTGCACAAGAGGCATGATAAACGAGCATAATTCAAATGACTGTATGCAATTGAATAGTCCTTCAACCAATCAGACCACAAGGGGCCTTTTCAATGGGCAATGACCCATCATTGCTCTATCTGTCATCGTGTTAAACCTGTAAAAGTGTGACAGAAGCAGTAGAAATGAATGTACAGGTTTCCAGACTGAGCTGCAAGTCGAAATCAAATCACCGGCAGATCAGGCTGGGTTTACCGGTCTATATTAATGCCTATTGTTAGATAAAATCTCAACAATATGTAGCAGCTGTGGCCAATTAATGCACATGATCTGTGATATGTTGCAGTTGCAGCATTACGTGTGTAATATATACATTATGTTTGGTTGTTATATTGTTTGGTTTTCTTTTTTTCCCCCTTTGTGAATGGCAGTGAAGTGGCAGCTGACACTGGTAGATCACATGCCCATAACTGTCATATAGCAGAGGTGAAGTTCATCACATTAATTATGAATATGTTCCACAGAGGTTTGACTACCACAAAGTAGTTATATCAGTGTTTCTCAACTGGTGGGTAGCGGAGTGTGTAGTCAAAGAAACAACAACAAACGTAATTCTAAATGTTTTTTTCTGATGCGAGTCTAGTATTTTGAAAGACGTGTGAACGCTGTTGACATTTCTGTCAGATGCCGTTTAAGTAAACTCAGTATCTGCTGTCAGATGACACGTTGTCAGGTTGTGTATAAGTGACATTATTCTAACTTTATTTTTGTAGCTTATTACAACATAAAAATGTTTATCACCTAGGAATAACACACTTTCCAGCCCTGTCAGATGTTATGCTGCAACATGCCATGAAATTACCAAAAAGTACCAATAAATTACATAACTAGACTGGTAAATCTTGTGTTAGCATGGGAAGAATTGCCATGCATCCATGTGTGATATACATTATGTTCATCAGGATCGGAGCCCATGTCTTATTAAAGAATTAGTTCACCCCCTCAAAAAAAAATTCTGTCATGAATTACTCACCCTCATGTCGTTCTAAACCCATAAGACCGTAAGATGTTTTTGAAGACATTTGAGAGGTTTCTGAACCAGCCATAGGCGGCAAAGTCACTGCAACTTTCAAGGTCCAGAAAAGTAGTAAATACATCTTTAAATTAATCCATGACTCCAGTGGTTAAACCTTTATGTTACGAAGTAACGATTTTATTCAACAATTTCTTCTCATCTGCGTCAGTCTCCTACACTGTTTATGTAGTGAACACAGTACAACGCTTCCAGGTTCTATGTCAGAACGCACATTGTTGGTTCAGAAACCTCTCGGATTTCATCAAAATATCTTAATTTGTGTTCCGAAGATGAACGAAGGTCTTACAGGTTTGGAATGACATGAGGATGAATAATTAATGACATACATTTTTGGGTAAACTAACCCTTTAAAAGTTCACAAAGTGATAAAAACACAAAGTGAAAATTAACACTAACACTAACTTTCACTTTGTGTTTTTCTGTATTTTTGATACCTTTGGTGGCTCGTGCCAAATTACCTTTATTGTATTAACATAAAGTAGTTGGGGACTGTTATTTAATAGCCTTACCTCACAGGCTTACGGCATGTTTTATGTTTATGTTAAATGAAGAGGTAGGGAAGGCACTTAGTTGGTCCATTGGTTCAAATTTCTAAAAACCTGGGTCACAGAGAACATTGTATTTGTATATGTAATTTGAGCATTTTCAATTTTTTCTTATTCTAATTCACTTTTTCTTCTAAAGTGAATGGTGTATTGGTCTATGCTATACGGAAAATTGCAGATATAGAAGAGACCAGTGGTTCTCAGCTAGTGTCCCATGGCCAAACCAGCTGAAAACCACTGGTCTACTCTATATCTGCACCAATATTACCATTATATTATATATATATTGAATGGTGTAATGGTCTGTGCTATTCTATATATATAGAGATAGATAAGATAGATATATAGATATATATCTTTTCTTGGTGCTCTATACAATATATTCCGAATTTATTTGGCTTACAAATAATTTATTACACAAAATTGAATTATAATCTTTTTAAACAGGGAATAGATTATTAAATAAAAAGGATAGATTAGGATAGGATAGAATGTAGTAATTTTATTTTGACAAATTAGCTATAACAAATTATATGTCAGGCTGCATATTACATTTTTAGAAAAAGAAAACAAACAAACAAAAAAAGAGATCCATCACGCTTTTCTGTAATGGGATTTCCTCAGTGAGCATCGCTCCTTCTCTAAATGTCACACTAGGCCGTGGGTCAGACCTCCCTCAGCACACAATAACACACACAGACCACGCTTTAGATGATTGATAGCTCATAAAAACCTGTCAGTCACAGCACAGCAGAAAAGTGTGGCGTAGTCCCCCAGAAAGTTATTGCTGCGGTGCACTGAAAAATTATTTCAGAGCAGTTTGAATTCTAGATTATTTGCCGGACAAACATTTGTACTGAATAATCATGCATTTTATTTTATATTTTATTTTATATGTTTAAAAGTAATGACATGAAGTGCCAATGTAATGTTGTCTTTGCATTCATCACTAGGTGGAGACAAAGTACAGAGTATACATCAATACCTCACTTAGATTTTTTGAAGGGCACTCACAGACCAAATGCCAGACCTCAAACCATATGCACCTTTTTATGAAGGAACAGCATGAAACATGTCTTACAATTACAAGAAAAGAAAGACTCTGCCAGATACCAAAGGTTCAGATTGCAGTGCTCTATTCTGTGCCTTAAGTGACTAAAATAAGTGGCTCACCTGTCTTAAATCTGAATGCGTACAGCCAGTATAAGGCTCTGTCAGTGCACCAGAATTTACTCCTCACAGGTGCACTCGAGGCAGCTCTACCTGTCTGCATGTGTGGACTGAAGAATGATTGATGGGCGAGAGCAGCTGTATTTCAGAGTCTCAGTGCCTGTGCAGTTTGGAAAGGTAAAGTGTGGAGAGCAGCAAAATTGGACTTGGCTGTTGCTCCTTGCCTGTAATGCGGCTAGGGCTATTAACCAAACATAAATAAATGATGTCTCTGGTGCTTCATATAGCAGTTTAGCATCTGAAACTCTTCCCTTTTCACATCTTTTGTCATGGTGGAGTCATATGAAGTTATGTTTTCTATAGAATTCTGCAAAAAGCATTTATTTTTAGTTTAAAAAAAACAGTAATATTGTGAAATATTATTACAATTTAAAATAAAATGTTTTTATTTGAGTATATTTAACAATATATTTTATTACTGTGATAAAAGCAGAATTTTCAGCATCATTACTCTTTAACTTAGTCATTCTACTAATTATAATATTCTGATTACCGCTCAAGAAAAGTTTATTATAATATTATTTATCAATGCTGAAAACAACTGTGTACTTTTTTTTCAGGATTCTTTGGTGAATCGAAAGTTCAAAAGAACAGCATTTATTTAAAACATTTTACACAACTTAGGGTTGCACGATTATGACACAATTATTCACGATTCAAATATTATTATTTTTGTTTTTTTGCTTTTGTATACCATTTACCCTTAAATGTCAACCATACATTGGTTTGGTTTCTTTTCCTTTTTCTAAAAAAAAGTACAAATATGTATGGTATTATGATATTATGCTAAAACTAAAATTAAAACAATGTAAAAAAAAAAAAAAACATGCAGAAAGAAAGAAGAAAAAAACACAATTGGACAAGTGGACAATTATTATTATTTTTTTTTTGCAATTGCGCCTTTCGTTATTTATGCACTGTAAAAAAATATTTTGAAAAAAAGTTACCTGGTTGCCTTAAAATTTTGAGTTCATTGAAATTAAATTTTTGAGTTAATACAATGACAATTTTTTGAGATTGGACAACCTTTATTAAAATATTATTAAAAATGTTGTAAGCATATTGGGTAATTGTGTGTGTTTTATTTCTGATGATGCAGTGAAACATGCCAAATAGTGCTATTTTCATGATTTATCAGATTTTTTATGTGGTTCAGATACAAAAATATTTAGAGTTGCTATTTATTGAACAAATTTCCTTCATTGTATCAACTCAAATTTTTAATTTCAATAAACTCAAAATTTTAAGGCAACCAGGTTACTTACTTCTTTAAGTTAAACCAACAAAAACCAACCAAACTTTTTTACAGAGTGTAATTGTGGCATTTGTAATCACGATTAGATTTTCAATTGTACAATCCTAATACAACTGTTTGATAATAATCAGAAATGTTTCTCGAGCAGCAAATCATCACACTATGATTTCTGAAGGATCATGTGACACTAAAGACTGCAGTAATGATGCTGAAAATTCAGCTTTGATCAAATAAATGTATTTATTTATTTATTAAAATATATTTATTATCAAATAATTTTATTTATTCAAATAAAAAACATAATATTATGTTAATATTAATAATAATATTTCACAATATTACTGTTTGTTTTGCATTTTTAGTCAAATAAATGCAGCCATGGATGAACTGATCCCAAACTTCTGAATGGCAGTATATGTACATACACTATAAAAATGCTGGGTTTAAAACCACCCAAGTTGGGTTGAAAATGTACAAGCCCATGATTGGGTTTGTTTAACCCAGCGACTGGGTTGTTTTAACCCAGACATTGGGTTGTTAAGTAAACATTTAACCCAACCTCTGGGTTAAAGCAACCCAATTACTGCGTTTGTCCATTTTCAATCCAACTTGGGTTGTTTTTAACCCAGTATTTTTTAGAGTGTCGCTATACACAAAGCTCACTTCCATGCAAACAATTGAAATGAGCAGAGCTAGAGGTAATCAGGTAGCAGAGAGTATGATTACACTATGGAGATGCATCATATCCATGCTACATATTTTATACAGACCTCAGTTAATTCCGCAAAAGCAATAGCTGAAATAATGCACTGTATCATTACTGAGGCAGTTTGCTAATGGGAAAAAATCTGGGCATAAAAATACATGACCAGGAGGTGTAGAATGTGAATTACTTTGTGGTATACATGGACGATGATGCATTGCACCATCTAGTCATTAAGCTCTGCACAATTGAATTATCAACAAAATTGAACCACTCCAAATATTCACTTTATTAGTTAGAGCATCAAGACTTTTAGTTGAAGGGACTTAATGGTTTTTGTGAGTTCCATTTGCGACCATTTCAGTAATGAAGCTGCAGATTTTTCAGGCAGATCGTGTTTTGAGGCCCACTAATATCCACAGCAATTCCGACCGCACCTTACCATGAAAGTGAATGTGGGCACGTGCTTATTAGATGTTTGTAAAAGACAATCTGCATTAGAAGACTGCAAACTTCATGCAAAAAGTATGCATGTTCCTCATTAGAAAAAAAAGAGAGAGACGTCTGTGGTTTAATTCCAAAAAATGAAGGAGGGATAAAAAAGCAGCAAAAATGGGTTATAAACACATGGCAGTTGTATGATTTAGTGGAGCAATAAAGAATAGAAAGGTGGCCATTCATCATGGGAGCAAGCTCACCAGGAGAGGACCTGTCACGGACACCGCCAAGTCCGGGAGGCAGTTCAGAGCGCACACTCCAAAAATGGGCTCGGACCGATGGCTTTTCCAGACATCTTCAGATGCAGACGAGCATGCTGAGCGCTGAGCACTGTCCGCCATTTCTAAGCAGACACGAGGGGAAGATTCCGGGCAGATGGACAAATGCATAATATGGACAGTATTCCAGTGCAAAACCATGACCTGCACAAAGAATGGATTGTGTCTTGAAATTGGAAGAAATAACATGTGATTGAAGTATTTACTTTTGATTGCATGAGACTTCCAGCAATGATTTTGTGAATTAGCCCCAAGTACAGGGATGTATGGTGCAAAGTGAAGGTTCATGGAGCAAATTTGTAAATTACTGACATGGAGAAAGAAAATATCCATTCTTCCTAGTACACTACTTTCACTGCAAATTGTATTAAACACAAATTGTATATAATGTAATTAATATAACAAAAATATATTATTATTATTATTATTATTATTATTATTATTATTATTATTATATTCAGTTCTAGGGCCACCAGCCATGATGCAAGTGTTTTTTGCTAGTTTCAGCCCAACGCAGTTATCATTCTAATGTCCTACATCAGTGTTTAAATAACAAATGGAATTGTGCACCAAAATAGACTGTGCCACTGACCAACTGAAACCTGGTGTAAAGTCAATAGTGCAGTATTTGAAGAGCTCTTTTCCAAAACGCGATAAACGGCAAAAAAAAAAAAAAAGAGTTTGTCATGGCATTTTGCTGTTTGGCAATTTCCTTATTTAAAATGTACTGCAAGATGCCGTTTGTGCCCCCGCGAACGCGATCCCGGCCGGAACATAATCCTGTCCAGAACACGAGTCTTACCAGCAATCTACGACAGCCCTATCCTCCACCCGCCCCCCGAAACGCGATTGTAACCGGCAATCGTATTGACCCCTGATGTCATATGCTGCAAAAAACAAACAAAAAAAAAAACATAGATTTTATAATCAACAATAATGTTGTTTTATTTAACAATCATTGTTTAACATGTTCAGACTGAGCCAATTGACCATTAACCATTGACCGGATAAATCGAATATTAAAAAAATGGTTGTAAGTAAAAAAAAGAAATTTTCATGAAAACTATTCAAATGGATTTATAGTGTTTTGGAAAAGAGCTCCTCATTTTTTGTTATTTAAAGAGCGTGTTAGTAATATGCACCTATAAGCGGGTCCACGATGCTTGCTGGCTGTCTTTCCGCTCGCAAATCCCAGATTGTAAATAGCAAATCTAAATTATTGCAAGCGAAACTGTCTTTTAAAGGAAATGGGAGATGAGACTCTGATTTGTTTATTGCACGTTACGCCCAAAACATACTCATTATTTATTAAGAGAATAGGGAAACCCCTTTTAGACCATGTGACGGGCACTCAGACCATTGTTTTTTCAGATGTTAAACTTGCAAAAGTGGATTTGGACCAAGTGGCAACCTCCCGCGTTCTCTCTTAATACGGAAGTAATGTAAACTGCAATTCCTCAACTGGCCACTAGAGGCAGGCTCCAGAAGGGAGCAGAATCTCATTGAGCCCCATGTTAAAATGCCCAACTTTACAGCAGAAAAAAACATGTTTACAGCCAAGGGTACAAATACAGGTACAAATTGTGGTTTTTGCCTATACGGCTAATTTTGACCTACATGGCAACTGTATGGGGGTGATTTTTTTTGCTAACTCATTCGTTTACGTTATATAAAGCCTTAAAGTTCTGCATAATTAAGGGCGTGGTTACCATAGCCATTAGTGGATAGCCATTTATCTGCCGTCTAGAGTCATTGCGTCACCAAAGCTCCGCCCACATCCCGCCTCTTTACCCATTTTCTGTTATCCAGGAGTGACACGCGATGACTTACTCACAAGATGGCAACGCCCAGCTCGCCCCTACTTTAAGCTTCAGAACGGCTTATCAGAATCCTATGGGTGACGTCACGGACACTACGTCAATACTTTTTTACAGTCTATGATTTGGACACGCTAAGTAGCACTTGAGCCATGCGCTTTATGCTGGCTTCACGTGCTGTCTGAAATTTTGTACTTCCCACTACTGAAGTCGTGATTAGGAGCTCATCGCACTCAAATTTTGATTTGAGAAGAGGGCATTCATGTCCAAATTTTCAACTAGGAAACTGGTATTTGCGATCCTTCCGCGAGTACGTGAAGGCAGCATTAGACCAGTGGTTTGTTAAAAGAGGGCCGCTGTACTCTTACACTCTTCAGCAATAAAAAAATAAACATGTTTTTCATTTTTGCTTATTAGCATGATTGAATTAGGTCATCGATACGATAGTCAGCAGCAAAGACAATTTGACTCTTTGGTTAATACATTTTTATTTAACATATATAGTAATTGCAGGTTTGCATAATATTCTGAGTTTGCATTTCACTGTTTTTATACATTTTGAAGAATACTGAATCTGATTTTGTGCAAGTGTGATGAGTGAATGCTCACATCTAGTCTAGAACTACAATAAGCATCATGTTTGCACAGCGCACACAACGCCTCTGCACTCACTCCTGATTTTTTTCAACATGTCATGGGAACAGGAGAGCTGTCAGTCAATAAATGGAAAAACAAAGTAACTTGAATATTATTTCACTAGATACTTGAAAAGTGACTGATCTGATTACGTAAAATGCATTACTTATTTTATTAGTTGCTACTAGTTACAGTACTATTTACAGTCAATAAAGTATTTACAATACAACAATGTTTGTAGAATCACAGAAGCAACACAAAATATAATGCTGCTGTTATCAACATAACATAGTTTCATAGCCAAATCCAGTTCAATCAAGCAAAGTCTCCAGTGATTAAAGTTAAAGGCGATACTCTTTCATATGCAATCTGTGGGATTTTAAGGCCATGACATGCAGTATATAGGCCATGATCTGGTTGTGTGATTACACCCATATGCACAGACTACCATGCTTTTATAATGTGGGGTCAAAGTGTCACACACTCGCACTGAAAATCGGTATGGCAGTAGTGTTCATTAACTCTTATAAACTTGAGTTCACTACATGTGGGTGGAACAAACTGCTGTCAGCACAAGGTCATGAATGGTTCCCATGAAGATTCCAGCGGAGATCCCTAACTATTTCCTCTGTCGGAAGCGGTAAAATGGATTTTTTTGTTTTGTTTTATTTCTTTTTTTACTCAGATATCTATTCGATGTGCCACTCAGCATGTTTAACCATTTATTTAGTCTTGGTCCACAAGATGTTCTATTTTCTGGCTGTTTGAACTCGGCTCCATCTTCATTCCATTTACACCACCATTTACATCGGCTTTACCCTTCAGTCATTCTTCACTTTTTAGTTGCTAAAGAAATGTGGTTTAGATAGCAATGCTTGGCTTTTAAGTTTCTGCAGAAAATGTGCAACACCTTGTGTGGACCGAGTTTGTCCATAACTGCTAATAAAAGGAAAAACACATGCTGGCTCCTCTGAAGAATTACAAAAAAAAAAAAAAAAAACTCCAGCCATTCAAGGCCTCTATGAAGCAGCTTTTAATTAAAACCACTTGTTCCTGAACTTGTACTTAATGTTTCCCATTAGTCATGTTTGAGGGATTACAGACAGCTCCAATGAAAGTCAAGGATTAAATGGAAAATGCAGATGTGCGAACAATGCAGCTTGTTTTATTGTGATCACCGTCGCTTAGTAAGTATAAAAAACTAACTAGGTTTGACAAGGTTTCCTAATTTCTTTCCAATTAATGTTGACTTTGCTTTTGATGGGTTTGCGAGAAGGGGGCTTGGGTTCAAAAGTGCTTTCATGTAATGAAAAGTATTTTTTTCCTCTATTTTATTCAGTTATAGGCCTGTTTTATTTAATAGTTGTGGTCTTAACTGAAATGAATACTTTTCTTGATGTTTTCGTGTGTAAAAGTTATTTTTTTCTTATTTTGTATGAGTCAATTTTTCAGGTTTTAATTAAATTAAATCATTTTTTTTATAATAAGTCCAAAATGTGGTTTTCATAGTGATGCTATAGAAGAATCTTTTTTGGATCCCCAAAGAACCCTCCAGTGATCAGTTTTTTTTTCTTATTGCGAATAACATTTGATTAATCTAAAGAACTTTTTTCCACTATAAAGAATCTTTAGTGCATTACATGGATGTTAAACTATAGATGCCAAAAAATAACCTTTATTTTTATCAGTGAAGGGAAATGGTTTTGAATTGCTCAGGGGCTCGAACTGCATTCCTACTCAATTCGCATTTGAGATGCTCGGTGACCTTTGACACCAGGGGTTTCCCTGTCGTGCGGATATCCCAGTTTCTCTGCAAATGTTTAAAGGGCAAGGTGAGTCTTGGAGGATGTCTTTGCTCTGTCCATCATTACGCCAATGCCCTTGGCTGAAGCATCAAGTCCACACATGCTGAACTTGGCAGAGGATCAGTGAGTTGGAAGCCCATGCCTGTACATTAATTATGCCTTTCACGTACCCACCACTGAGCTAGGTGTATGTCTTTAATTATATACCCCGAGTTTGACCTCTTAGCAACAGAGTACTTGTTTTCTTCTAAAGTTTTGAGCGGCTCCTCTGAGATTCATAGAACGCGCGTGAAGCGATGCATCAACTGTGTGTTTTGCTGATTAAAATGCGGAGAGGTATTATTCAACATAAGCGTGTCGGGTGAACTCATCTCTGGAGTTTTTCTCAAAGGGAAAGTGAGTAAAATAAGTTGGAGATGAACTGTAATTCATTTTTAGACTAGACTTGTCTGCCAGGCATGGGTAAAATACAAGTGATGTGTAATGGGTTACTTGTGAGCCTGGTATTATTATTATTATCATTATTACGAAACTTTACAGAAACCTTACAGAGAAATCTATGTGCAATTTCATTGCGCTGACAGTTCTAATTAATGTGTTGTTTGTGCTCTTTAAAGCATCCCAACTCTGCATTCACGGCGAAGGCTGATTTGTGAGGCTAGCAAAGAAAAGTGTGTGTGTTGGGTGGTGAGAAGAGAAATTAATCTGTGCAACGGCCTCAGAACAAGGTATGAAAGTAATTATTTTTGCTTTTGGAGATTTGGGCATATTTATGGGGCATTACTGTAGAAGCGGGCTGTTTAATGTTATTTGCAGAGAGCACACATTGTTTTCATCAAGCACACGAGAAGCGGAGGGCATGGCTGAGAGAGATGTGACCTCAGCGATATAGTGTGCAGCTTGACTCATCCGATGGGGCCTCAACAGTTGTTATGCAAGCTACACATAATTAATAATGGAAGCAGGTTTGAAAGTTGACAACTCCTTGAATCGCCGCTTGTCTGAAATCTGTTTTGTGAAAGGCAGCTGGAAAAATGTGTAACATTCAGGGTATCGTTGTATTTCACAAAAGGTTATTCATTTTATAATTCAACTATAAAGCAATAAAGGTGTTCTTTAAACTAAGAAAAAATGGTTGTTTTAAGAACGATTAGCTGAAAAGTTCTTTTTTCAACCCCCTTTTGGAAACTAAAGTAGGCCTACTTTAAGGGTTACTTCAGTGATTTAGCATTAAGCTTTGTATTTAAACTGGGTCATTAATGTATTAGAAATGTGAAATTATTTTTGAATTTGGTGCCTTCTAAACTGAGAAAAAACTAAATGGATTTTCGTCTCATGGAGATGAAAGACAACAATTCCCAGAATGCACTTGCTTCGCTGCCCTATGAGGCCACTCCCAAAGCCACCGCTACTGGATTACTGAATCACTTTCCCACCGTGTTCATTTTCATAAAATCAGTTCAGTTAGAGAACAGAAACTACAATTAAAAACTGAACGTGTGTGTTTAATATAATCTGATTGAGCTTCTGAGCGAGTGTCACAGCACAAACGCTGCAGGAGTCAGATTACATTCATCACTAAAGCTCACATAAAGCTAATATATTCACAGCGCGTGTTCATGCATTTTCAGCACGATCATTCAAATATGCTCCCGGGTTTCTACTGATACGAAGCCATATGCTAAATCACTGAAGTAACCCTTTAAATAAGATTAACATTAGCTGGAATATAATAACAATAATAATAATAATAATAATAATAATAATAATAATAATAATAATAATAATAATAATAATAATAATAATAATGTTGCCAAAGCAAAATTTCTCATATTTTGATTTAGTTTAGGTTAAAGTATTAAAGTATTCAGGATTCAGATTGCGTGTGAAACCGCCAAACTGCTGAAATCACGATACACTCAATACACTGATTCATAACACTCCGAAACTTCAGGAAGCAGTGTTTTGAAATCTGCCGTCACTATAAAAGTCGTTATTTAGTTGTTGTTTTTTTTGCGCAAAAAAACTATTTTCGTCACTTCATAAAATGATTGTAGAGCCACTGTAGTGAGATGGGCCTTGTAACGACGTCTTTAGTGCCTTTATGGGTCTTGAGAGAGGAAATGACATTAGTGTCAATAAAGGCCTTTCTGAGGCCTCGGATTTCAACAAAAATATCTTCATTTGTGCTCCGAAGATGAACGGAGGTCTGACTGGTGTCGAACGACATGAGGGTGAGGAATTAATGACAGAATTTTCATTTGAAAATGAACTAATCTTTTAAAATAACTAAAGCTAAATAAACTAAAACTTAAAGGGGTTAGTTCACCCAAATGAAAAGTATGCCATAATTTACTCAAGCCATCCTAAGTGTAAATTACTTTTTTATTTTAGCCAAACACAATTGGAGTCATATTAAAAAATATCAATTGGAGTGAATGGTAACTTGGATTTTGAAGCCCCAAAAAAGTGCATTCATCCATCATAAAAGTAATCTATAAGATTCCAGAGAGGAAAATAAGGGCCTTCTGAAGTGAAGCGATTGCATTTTTTAAAGAACAATATTAATATTTATGACTTTATAAACTATAATAACTGGCTTCTGGTGACAGCCGACGCATGATGTATTGATGACCACGGAAGCGCAGAGGACAGAGCAAAACAAAACACTGGTCACAAATAAGAAGTCTAAAATGAGATGAAACGTTGAAGGACTTTGATATAAGAGAAGAGTAGAAGAAAGAAAGAAAGAAAGAAAGAAAGAAAGAAAGAAAGAAAGAAAGAAAGAAAGAAAGAAAGAAAGAAAGGAATGCAGTGGTTACATCATGATGCAGCAGACAATGATCGTGTGGAATGAAAATTAAACTTGGTATTACAATAAAAACAATTATTCCACATCTCTTATGAAGCCAAGGCGTGCTGAGCATTTGCAAAATGAGTGTGTCTTTTCACATCAGTGGCTCGTAAATTATTTAAATGCATTCTTCGAGAAGAATTTTGGAATGTATCATAGGATACTTGGACAGCACTGCATGTTACGTCCCCCCGTCCTCGGCTCAGGTTGAAGGGGTTAGGTGTGTGGAACAGATTCGTGTCCTTAAAAATCGTCTCATGTTATATTGGTCTGTACAATAGGCTGTGTAGATGACAGGGGTGGAAAAGCCGGGTTCTTTTTTGCCGGCTTGACTCCAGAGCAAAGAGTAAGTGCTGACTCGCGGGACCCACTTACAACTAAGACATGGTGTGCTTTCATCCCATCTGGCTGAATGGTGAAATAAATAAAAAGAATGGAAAATGGCTGCTCTCTGGGCTGTACCCCTGCTCCCCGGCTCTTTGTTAAAACCCTATCTCTGCTGCTCCATTGCCCCCAGCTACATTAAATCCCATTAAATTCACCTTCATTAAAGCAGCCCCTCTCTCCTCCTTGCTGCGGCCCCTAATGTGGGTCCTCTCAAGGACAGAGCCATAATGAGGGTAGGCTGGATTTAACCTTGACGAGTACAGGTTTTCATTTCAAAATCAATAACTTATGCTTCAAACCACTACTAGATCCAGGCTATAATTTTCAGGCATTAATTGCACAGATTATGTTTCTCCTCCAAAACTGTAATGCCAAAATGCCATTTAACTTTAAACTGCACTGTGTTTGTGCTTTTTTTTCTCCCTCTTACAAAATCCCACCGTCGTGCTCGTGATCGATGGCAATTGACAGCTCGCACGTTTTCTTTATCAGCGACTCTTTGTGCATACACACAGCGTGCTTGTTCTGGCCGGACAGCGGGGCAGATGAGATTTCAAAGGGTCGCTACACTATGTATAAACAATTAGGCAACAGGAACGCTTTTCCAAAGCCAAGCCAGAAAAGTTGCAGCACGGACTTTGCTCGGATCCTCGTGAAATTGCAGGGCAGTGTCGTCATACGTGGCAAATAGGTAAAAAGTGACTTCCATTTGACTCAGTCATTCATCTCCTGGTGCGGGAGGTAGTGGAAAATGGGGAATTATGAGAGGAGATTTGAACATGGAGCATGATGGAAAAGACAAGAGTGCAAAAAAGGCGGAACATCTGAAATAAAGGAAGAAGTTCACACTTCATTTTCCCTTTCTTTAACTTTCTATACATTCGTCTCCTCCGCGTGGGGACGCGTGTCATCGCAGAGGTCCCGTGAAATGTATTAATTTGTCCTGCGGTGATAATTTCTGCTCGACATATTCATAATGTGAAATATTGGATCTCATCCTAAGTTGGGGTGGGGGGGAAGGGGTGATTGTGGCAGCTTAATTTTTTAATCAAATCCTCCCTTTAATGGAGGTTTATTAAATTACATAGCTCATACTTGGGGAGTGGAGCGGCGGAGGCGCTGCCATGGTGTAAAAAGAGCTTTTTAGGATAATTAAATAAAATTAATAAAAACCCAGAGCCGAGTAGGAAGGAAAAAGAATGGGAAGGAGGGAAACCCAGCGGCCACATCTATGCTCAGATCCATTCTGTCTCGTTCGGGTCCTTGGGAATGCACCGTGACATATTAGCAGAGTGGGGGATGCTTCTTGAATTAAGAATATGTCACTTTTTCCATCATAAGAGTGAGCGATGTGTACGCCTATGCAAATCAGTGTTAGACTTTTTTACAGTATGCAAATGGCAGGCTGATGTATTGATATAAGATTTCGTCATGATTCATATCCTTGGGTAGAGGATGTTAAATGCTTATCAATCTTATTTTTCAAAATCTGGATTATTGTACTTATGTCAAAGACCTGTAATGTTGCTTAGAGGCAAAACAAAGCCTTTTTTATTGTCACAGAAAAGCACTGTGACACCACCATAAATATTGCTGTAGCATGTCATCATAATGTGTACTAATGTAATGTTTTAAAAGTCATTATGTGTTTTTTTTTTAATCCATGTACATGTGTTGACAGATATTTGGCACAGATGATGCATGTGAACAGCTTAATTGAGCATGTAATAGGGCTAATTGGAGCAGTGATGTATTGCTATTGTTATAAAAGTCCCACAGGGCCTCTGTTTGTCCTCTTTGGCATGACAGCAGATTGGCCTTGCCTCGCTTTATGAAGCAAGCATTTTTTCTTACCTTAGTGAGACCCTGTCCTTCATGCAACTGATACACTCTCAGAAAAAAAGGTACAGCACTGTCACTGGCCGGGTACCCTAAGGTACAAAAGTGAAAAGGTACATCTTTGTACCTTACTCGCCCCTAAAAGGTACATATCAGTACTTTAAGAGTGCATAGTAGTACCTTAAAGGTACATATTAGTACCTTTTTGGGTACCACCCCAGTGACAGAAATGTACCTTTTTTTCTGACAGTGTATAATACAAAAAATCCAGAAACATTGCAACTAAAAATAAAGTAAATCCTGAAAATATATAGTGAACCTGAAACTCGTTTTATTAGGAAGCAGGCTAATTGGAATAGTGTCCCTCTACCTACATTTACCACGCTGAAAACGCAGGTAGGCCCACAGTTCACTGCAGTTTACTGCTATTCTTTGCACATTATTATGCTATGACCTCAAAACACTATTACCATAGAGTGTGATTTGTAAGCTAATACATTCTGATGTTTGCATCAAATAACCAGCTCCATATGTACAGCTTTTCTGATAGACCACATTCACACAGCAACAGAATACGGTCATTAGGCCTGTATTTGAGTCCTTAAAGGCATAGTTCACCCAAAAATGAAAATGATCTCATGATTTACTCACCTTCAAACCATCCTAGGTGTATTCAGAGAAACACAATCTGAGCTATATTACAAAAACGCATTGCTCTTCCAAGCTTTATAATGGTAGTGAATGGCGGCCATGATTTTAAAGTCCAAAAAAGTGCATCCATCCATCATAAAAGTAATCCATATGACTCTAGGTAGCTAAAAGCCTTCTGAAGTGAAGCGTTGTGTTTTTTAAAGAAAAATATCCTTATTTAAAACTTTATACTCTAAAATAACTAGCTTCCGGCAGATGGCCTACGCATGGATTTATGCCGAAAGAGTAACCCCTGAGGCGGTGAATGGCGTGGGATGTAGCAGTAGTTTGACCTTTGATGCCTCTCATGGTTCAAACAAATAGGGCTGGGCAACAAACCAAAGCTCCTCCGACGTTTCTCTTTAAAAATGATCTTTTTAGACTTCTAGTTCGTGTTTTGTTTTGTTCTATCCTCTGCACTTCTGCGTTCATTAATACATCATGCGGTTACTCAGGGGTTACTCTTTCGCCGTAAATCAATGCGTACAGCTGTCTGTCGGAAGCTAGTTATTATGTTTTAAATATGGATATTTTTCTTACACAAAGGCATCACTTTGCTTCAAAAGGCTTTCATTAATCCACTGGAGCCGTATGGATTACAGGCAAGTCCAATTGTATTTGAGCAAGTCCGACTGTGTTTGAAGGAGGATGGCATATACAACTAGGATGGCTAGAGGGCGAGTAAATCATGGGATAGTTAAATATTTAGGTGTTTAATATTTAGTTAAATATCAACTATTCCTTTAATATTGTTATGTTCACACACAGTTATGTTATTTACGGGAGTGACACTCTATTTCATAACCGAACTCACCCCCATACATTTTCAGGACTCACAAATGCATTTTGCTAAACACACACTGTGTGAACGGCACCGGACTGGACAGCTAGGGCTACGCTCACACTGTCAGTTTTTGGGACTGACAACCGTATATACTCACAGGTTTGAGTCTCGATGTCCCGTTCAAACAGGAGTCATGCCTGTATTTTCTTGCAACCATAGCGAAAATGACCAAAGTTATTTCAAAGATAGCGACGTCCATAAAACTAAAAAAAAAGTCTTATCATTTTTGACACAATAAGAGCCCAATTGATCCACGAGTTCATCTGTCAGCTCTTCAAATTTTAATCATGCGTAGAACACAAAACTGATAGGAGTACCTCGGGTGGGAAGCAGTGACAGGATCTAAAACCTTCAGATGATGCACAGCTCATGTCTCCATCGCTGTAAGTTACCGAAATCTAAACCACAAGAAAACCTGACTGCCATGATGCATACAACACGCAGTTTTATACAATGTTTTGAAACATATATTTTAATCAGTTTCAGAGAAAATGTAATGCCTGTTTAACACCATTCAATGAACTTTTCACTTTGAATATGCCATGAAATGTGCAAGAAGCAAATATCAAGTTGCTGAAATGTTGCTACAGGCATGTAAAGTAAATGGGACATTCTGCAACAGAATAAATCTGGCATTGAAAATGAAGAAAGTGTGATCACTTTTTATTATTCGAATCAAGGTAGTTTTAATGTCACTCAGACATTTCACCAATAACATGCAGTAGGGCATAGCAAAATTGGACCAGATAGGGAATTGACTAGTCAATTTTTTTTTCGAAGACTGTTAGCTAGTTAAAATAGTAGTTGAGCAATCCCTACTGTGACATTAGAGCTGCACGATTCTGGGTGGATTGAGAATCTAGATTTTTTTTGTTTCAAAGAGAGATGACTGGATTCCAGTTTTTCGATGATTTTGAATAAACAAATTAACATGTCATTTACTAGAGGTTTTATAATAATAA
Organism: Pseudorasbora parva; assembly: GCF_024679245.1. Taxonomy (NCBI): domain Eukaryota; kingdom Metazoa; phylum Chordata; class Actinopteri; order Cypriniformes; family Gobionidae; genus Pseudorasbora; species Pseudorasbora parva. The sequence goes on along the minus strand of NC_090172.1, from coordinate 8,826,572 downwards.
TAATAATAATAATAATAATAATAATAATAATAATAATAATAATAATAATAATAATAATAATAATAATAATAATAATAATAATAATAACAAGCAGCATTTAATGGGGTTCAAGCCTTTAAGGCCTTTTAAGCACAGGGGCATTAAAGACATTAAGTTTTATTTAGCAAGATTTTAAACACTGAAATAATAGATGGAAAGTCCATTTACAGTCAATATAGGCAATTTACCATATAGGAAATGCATGGTTTTTAAAGCTTTTAAAAAGTTAGAGCGTTACCTATAGTTACCTGATTGGTGGAGAGGAGACCGAGTGATGAAGCCAATCAGGATATGGGGATGATTAGGAGGCCATGATGGACAGAGGCCAATGGGCAAATTTTTTGGCCAGGATGCCGGGGTTACACCCCTACTCTTTTTCCGAAAGACATCCTGGGATTTTTAACGACCACAGAGAGTCAGGACCTCGACAAAATGCTAATTGCTGCAGTTTGTTTAAAATATTTTTTTATTTACTCTGAAGGAATATTCATTTGAATCTGTTTTAGAATAATGTTTAGTGGTGTAACGATGTAATCGGTACAATCATTGTTTGATGCACCATGTTACTTTCAAAAGATGATATGCTATATTTTCATTACTTCTGTACACTGTACATTTTTTCGTTTTTTTTTGTTCGTTAAATTAAAAAAGTAAGTAACCTGGTTGCCTTAAAATTTTGAGTTTATTGAAATTAAAAATTTGAGTTGATACAATGAAGGAAATTTGTTTAATAAATAGAAACCCCAAATATTATTGTATCTGAACCACACACACACACACACACACACACACACACACACACACACACACACACACACACACACACACACACACACACACACACACACACACACACACACACACACACACACACACACACACACACACACACACACACACACACATATATATATATATATATATATATATATATATATATATATATATATATATATCATGAAAATAGCACTATTTGGCATGTTTCACTGTGTCATCAGAAATAAAACACACAGAATTACCCAATATGCTTACAAAATCTTTTAATAATGTTTTAATAAAGGTTGTCGAATCTCAAAAAATGTTCATGGTATTAACTCAATTTTTTTTTATTTCAATAACCTCAAAATAGTACGGAAACCAGGTAACTTTTTTCTAAATAATTTTTTTACAGTGTAGACATCAGTGTTTATATCCAAACTATAAACTTTTATCCACATTCTTCTGTGATAATATAACTATTTTGTTACAGAGAAATAACAATACAATTTGGTTGATGACAGGAAAATTGTTGTCATTTAGGAATCGGATCGCAAAGGGGGTTGCATCAAGATTGCAATCTTTTGACGATTAATCATGTGACATTATCAAATTTAATTGCATACGGCTTTAAGAACTGGGCATTGTTAAATTTAATGTCCCTAGATGAAACTTATATGGGTGAGAAATAACAGTGAAAAACTTAAGAGGGGCTTTGATTATGTTGTGGGGATCTTGTGCAATTGCCCATATGATCACATCATCCCTGGTGATTAGGGCTGGAAGGCCATCATGTTACACACACACACAAATGTATGTGGCTGGCATCTATGTGCTCACGGTGTGTGCCAACTGGTTCTCAACACAATTTCTCTCTCTCACAGGAGGGAGCCGGGATATGGGCAGCAGTTGGGTCTTGTTTTGAATTAGATTACAGGTGGTATAAAATGAAGAGCACCCCGCTGTGATGCGGAGAACCTGGCCTGTAGGCCCTCTCAGAATCTCTCTGGTTGAAAAGCACATTTAAACCTTCCAGAGTAGTAAATAATTGTGCATGGTTATAATAGGCTACTAGTGTTGCTTGGGCTGTGTGTTTAATACATGGTCTGTCTTTCCCTATACTAAAGGCCCCTGTATGCTCACGACAGTTCTTTTTCTTTCTTGGCTTAGTTCAAATAAGCAGCGGTATACTGGCGAACATCCGACACCGGCCACACTGGTGAGAGTTGCGTTTTGATGAATATGTAAATATGTGCTGCCTGCTTTCCTCTCAATAACAAAATAAACACACAACAAAATTTAGAAAACAGCAAGCATTATGGGCCGTTCACACCAGATGCGAATCAAGCGACTAAATCACACTATTCGCATGTAGTTGGACGCGTAAATATTTCAAGTTTACTTGCTTCATTCGAGCGTGAAATTCGCTTCATTTGCACATCTATGTGCATCATTACACATAGATGCGATTTCGAGTCATAGGTGGGGCTTCTGCCAGGTGGCTCGTCTCGTTGTGAAATGGCTGACATGGATCGTTTCAAAATAAAGCGAATACGCTTAATTTGCCCTCTTTAACTAGCTTGTAGTCTCAATAGGCTATGTATAGTTCAAATTGAGTAAAGAGTGTATTTTACAACATACCAGATTGTTCGACCTCCTCACTCACTTCCTTCCAAGCAAGATCCTTTTTATCCCTGTTTCCATAAAGAATGAAGATGTATCATACAGCTCTATGTATCCACATGATTTTGTCCTCATTGTTGTCACTAGAGCAAGCTCCTGATTGGTTAATGTGGCACAAATATTCACCAAAGTTCAGATTTTTCAACTTGTGTCATTCGTGCTGCAGAATGTCTGTTCGCGATTGACTTAACATTTAAATCACTCTCGCTTACCGCTTCATTCGCGCCTGGTGTGAACACACCTTTAGATTGCTTAAAAGCACGCAGCCTTAAACTATTGACCATGTACACTCACCTTAAGGATTACTAGGAATACTGTATTAGTACCATACTAATACTGTGTTTGACCCTCTTTCGCCTTCAGAACTTCCTTAATTCTACGTGGCATTGATTCAACAAGGTGCTGAAAGCATTCTTTAGAAATGTTAGCCTATATTGATAGGATAGCATCTTGCAGTTGATGGAGATTTGTGGGATGCACATCCAGGGCATGAAGCTCCTGTTCCACCACATTTCAAAGATGCTCTATTGGGTTGAGATCTGGAGACTGTGGGGGCCATTTTAGTACAGTGAACTCATTCTCCTGTTCAAGAAACCAATTTTAATTGATTCGAGCTTCGTGACATGGTGTATTATCCTGCTGGAAGTAGCCATCAGAGGATGGGTACATGGTGGTCATAAAGGGATGGACATAGTCAGAAACAATGCTCAGGTAGGCCGTGGCATTTAAACAATGTCCAATTGGCACGAAGGGGCCTAAAGTTTGCCAAGAAAATATCCCCCACACCATTACACCACCACCACCAGCCTTCACAGTGATAACAAGGCATGATGGATCCATGCTCTCATTGTGTTCACGCCAAATTCTGACTCTACCATCTGAATGTCTCAACAGAAATCGAGACTCATCAGACCAGGCAACATTTTCAAATCTTCAACTGTCCAATTTTGGTGAGCTTGTTCAAATTGTAGCCTCTTTCCTATTTGTAGTGGAGATGAGTGGTACCCGGTGGGGTCTTCTGCTGATGTAGCCCACCTGCCTCAAGGTTGTGTGTGTTGTGGCTTCACAAATGCTTTTCTGCATACCTCGGTTGTAACGAGTGGTTATTTCAGTCAAAGTTGCTCTTCTATCAGCTTGAATCAGTCAGTCCGTTCTCCTCGGACCTCTAGCATCAACGAGGCATTTTTGCCCGCAGGACTGCCGCATACTGGATGTTTTTCTTTCTTCACACCATTCTTTGTAAACCCTAGAAATGGTTGTGTGTGAAAATTCCAGTAACTGAGCAGATTGTGAAATACTCAGACCGGCCTGTCTGGCACCAACAACCATGTCACGCTCAAAATGGATTTAAATGTACTAAAATAAATATCATCAGATGGTTTATAGAACAATTACTCTGAGTCACCCTCTGTCGTTTCAAAGAATAGCACAACGGCGAGCGTGTCAAGTATAAACGCCTCGTCCGTTTGGGGAGGAGCGCGCAGTCAGCGGAGGCTCGCGCAGCAGAGAACATAATTATTTGAAGGTTGACTTTTTTTGCATTAAAAACACTTTTCTTTTATTGGTTGGATTAAATATGCTAATTTTTTTAGATAGGAATTTTGGGTTATCATGAGCTGTATGCGAAAATCATCAGTATTGAAACAATAAAAGACCTGAAATATTTCAGTTGGTGTGCAATGCAATGAATCTAATATATATATATATATATATATATATATATATATATATATATATATATATATATATATATATATATATATATATATATATATATATATATATATATCAACGCCATAGAAAATCTTTAAAAGGAGTTGAAAATCTTTGTTGCCTTGCGACAGCCCCAAAACATCACTGCTCCTCTGCATGGAGGAATGGGCCAAACAGTGTGTAAAAATCTTGTGGCAACTTATAGAAAACATTTGACCTCTGTCATTTCAAATAAAGGGTATATAACAAAGTCTTGAGATTAACTTTTGTTATTGACCTAATACTTATTTACCTCCATAATTTGCAAATAAAGTCTTTAAAAATCAGACAATTTGATTTTCTGGATTTTCCCCCCCTCATTCTGTCTCTCATAGTTGAAGTGTACCTATGATGAAAATTACAGGCCTCTCTCATCTTTTTAAGTGGGAGAACTTGCACATTTGGTGGCTGGCTAAATACTTTTTCCCCACTGTATATTTAGTAAATTATTTTATAATAATATTTTGTAAAAACAAAGCTCTAATTAGTCGTTAAAAGTGTACTAATTGCTATAACTCAAATGTCAAGAAAGACAGGATGTCAAGAAAAATAGTTTGTGACATAAGGCGAAGTGAGAGCTGGGCCGGGGCAGCAGGGGGCAGGGTGCGTTTGGTTTGACATGAGAGTATTGCGATTCAAAACGTGGGTGGTGTATCATGGTTTTTCTGTTTGGTTTAAAAATTGTTACACCGCTAGTCAAAACACAAGAATGAGTACAGCAAGGAGCAATAAAGCATAATGAGAGATGGTGTTAAACTACCTCATGTCTCAAAGCACATAACATTACAATATTAATGAACATAATCTACTTAAATATCTCTGACATGTACCACCTGGCTGCTGCAGATTCATTTCGGCATTGATAGTGTTGCCATTGAAATGCATAAATTCCAGTCATAAGTATAACAGTATTCTTTTATCAGTTTGCATGACATGCCTTTATCCTTGAACTAATACAAGGTAAACTACAACATTACTAATTCCTTTTGGTATCGTGTTTTGACACCGATTGATGCCCAATGTAAAATCTGGGTCCTGAAGCAAAACTAGTGTAAAAGCATTGAACTGTTCGTAACCTTACACATTATGCTAAAGTATTCTTTGCACAGCTCAGTGTCCCCAGATTTGGATGAATCAACCCAAGGGTGTTTTGTTCCTCTGTTTCTGTGGCAAACATTATCACTGGATGAACTAAAGTATTTTAAGTGTGATAACATTAAACCTTAGCACAACTGATATCATCTTCCCCCTTCTTTCAAAAAGACACATTAAGCTCATATTTCAGATCTCCGAGGATAATGTCATGGATTAGCGTAAAACTCAACTGATCCTCCCTTTACTCAAGATGTTGCATCAAGTTATAGAGTTACAATGTCTCTCAAAGCTGAAGAAAGGATTTTATGCATCCCCTTTCTTGAATGATGGAAAACCAAAGCACCCTGTGCTTGTTTAAACTGTTATGTGACTTTTAAAGGCAATTAAATAACACTAGAAATTTCATGTTGGGGATGAATTTGTAACAAGCAGTGCTGTAAATGGGTGTTACAGGAGTTGCAATGCAATGACTATACAGCCCCTCTATATCCTTGACTATTTTTTAGTCTGGGTTTCTTGTTGCCTCGATGTACCAGACTGTCCACTGCTTGTCATTCCTGGTAAGAGCTGTAAAGTTACAGATAGTGAACTTGATGATGGCTTTGGAGAAGAGTGCCAGACAATTTTATGTCTCTCTATCCATTGAACTTTTTAATGCACTGATATTTTTTTTTCTCGCCACTACCCCACTGGCTGTGTGCTTTAATTAGATTACACTCAAGGAATCACTGTGGTTCAGAATGCCAATTTGTGTCCCAGACTGTGTAAAATTTGCTTTTCCACTTGCTGCCCAACAGAGCAGGTGAGAGCCGACGAGGTCCTCAGGCAGGAAGAAGAACAGACGATTCTTTATACGTTTCACTCTCGTTCTTTCAATCTCTGCCTCTCTCTCTTACTCATTTCTTTGGTCTCTTTGCTCTTTCCATCTCGAACAACTTTATACATGAGAGGTTCAACTTATTATGCAGAACTCTAAAATACAAATCAAACAAACACAGAATACTGCTGATTTAAAAATAATAATAAATAAGTGTATATGCTTTATATAGGCACTCACATGCATACATATACGTTTTCAAGTCATGTCACTGATCCATGTACAGGTCCTTCTAAAAAAATTAGCATATGTGATAAAAGTTCATTATTTTCCATAATGTAATGATAAAAATTAAACTTTCATATATTTTAGATTCATTGCACACCAACTGAAATATTTTAAGTCTTTTATTGTTTTAATACTGATGGTTTTCGCATACAGCTCATGATAACCCAAAAATTCCTATCTCAAAAAATTAGTATATCATGAAAAGGTTCTCTAAACGAGCTATTAACCTAATCATCTGAATCAACTAATTAACTCTAAACACCTGCAAAAGATTCCTGAGGCTTTTAAAAACTCCCAGCCTGGTTCATTACTCAAAACCACAATCTTGGGTAAGGCTGGCGTCCCGACCCTCTCCAGAAGGCCATCATTGACACCCTCAAGCGAGAGGGTAAGACACAGAAAGAAATTCCTGAACGAATAGGCTGTTCCCAGAGTGCTGAATCAAGGCACCTCAGTGGGAAGTCTGTGGGAAGGAAAAAGTGTGGCAAAAGAAGAGAATAGGTGACCGGACCCTGAGGAAGATTGTGGAGAAGGACCGATTCCAGACCTTGGGGGACTGAGTCTGGAGTAGAAACATCCAGAGCCACCGTGCACAGGCGTGTGCAGGAAATGGGATACAGGTGCCGCATTCCCTAGGTCAAGCCACTTTGGGCTACAGAGAAGCAGCACTGGACTGTTGCTCAGTGGTCCAAAGTACTTTTTTCGGATGAAAGCAAATTTTGCATGTCATTCGGAAATCAAGGTGCCAGAGTCTGGAGGAAGACTGGGGAGAAGGAAATGCCAAAATGCCTGAAGTCCAGTGTCAAGTACCCACAGTCAGTGATGGTCTGGGGTGCCATGTCAGCTGCTGGTGTTGGCCCACTGTGTTTTATCAAGGGCAGGGTCAATGCAGCTAGCTATCAGGAGATTTTGGAGCACTTCATGCTTCCATCTGCTGAAATGCTTTATGGAGATGAAGATTTCATTTTTCAGCACGACCTAGCACCTGCTCACAGTGCCAAAACCACTGGTAAATGGTTTACTGACCATGGTATTACTGTGCTCAATTGGCCTGCCAACTCTCCTGACCTGAACCCTATAGAGAATCTGTGGGATATTGTGAAGAGAAAGTTGAGAGACGCAAGACCCAACACTCTGGATGAGCTTAAGGCCGCTATCGAAGCATCCTGGGCCTCCATAACACCTCAGCAGTGCCACAGGCTGATCGCCTCCATGCCACGCCGCATTGAAGCAGTCATTCTGCAAAAGGATTCCCGACCAAGTATTGAGTGCATAACTGAACATAATTATTTGAAGGTTGACTTTTTTTGTATTAAAAACACTTTTATTGGTCGGATGAAATATGCTAATTTTTTGAATTTGGGGTTTTTATGAGCTGTATGCCAAAATCATCAGTATTAAAACAATAAAAGACCTGAAATAAAAGACCTGAAATCTAAAACATATGAAATATTATAAATGATTATAAATGATAATAAAATATTTAATCTCAAGACAATATTTTGTGTCTAATTCATTTGAGACTAGTAGCCGTGTAATAAGCGGCATAATGTACAACCAGCCGATTGTAATCGCAGAATAAACCCCGACAGAGTGATCAGGACCCCGACGCGAAGCGGATGGGTGTACATTATCCCTTACATTATCTTATAACAACCGGCTGGGTGTACATTATTTCTTACTAATCTCTTCATCATAGCACCTGTTAGTGGCCGGGATCTATTAGGCAGCAATTGAACAAAGTCGATGTGTTAGATATTTAGGAAGTAGGAAAAATGGGCAAGGGTAAGGATTTGAGCGAATTTGACAAGGGCCAAATTGTGATGGCTAGACAACTGGATCAGAGCATCTCCAAAACTGCAGATCTTGTGGAGTGTTCCCGGTCTGCAGTGATCAGTATCTATCAAAAGTGGTCCAAAGAAGGAACAGTGGAGAACCAGTGACAGGGTCAAGGGCGGCCAAGGCTCATTAATGCACGTGGGGAGCGATGGCTGGCCCGTTTGGTCCAATCAAACAGACGAGCTACTGTAGCTCAAATTGCTCAAGAAGTTAATGCTGGTTCTGATAAAATGGTGTCAGAATACACAATGCATCACAGTTTGGTGCATATGGGGCTGCATAGCCGAAGATTAGTCAGGGTGCCCATGCTGACCCCTGTCCACCATCATGCGGATGGCCGGGTGCGTGTGCATCACTTACCTGAAGAACACATGGCACCAGGATGCACTATGTGAAGAAAGCCAGCCGGTGGAGGCAGTGTGATCCTTTGAGCAATGTTCTGCTGAGAAACCTTGGGTCCTGCCATCCATGTGGATGTTACTTTGATACGTACCACCTACCTACGTAAGCATTGTTGCAGACAATGTAGGAATCCCTTTTGCTGAGGCTCTTTCAGCAGGATAATTCGCCCTGCCATAAAGCAAAAATGATTCAGAAATTGTATGAGCAGCAAATCAACAAGTGTGTGTTTGTGTGTGTGTGTGTTTGTGTGTGTGTGTGTGTGTGTGTGTGTGTGTGTGTGTGTGTGTGTGCGTGTGTGTGTGTGTGTGTGTGTGTGTGTGTGTGTGTGTGTGTGTGTGTGTGTGTGTGTGTGTGTCTGTGTCAGTGACAGTGACATGTTTGCAATATGCATATGTGTTTGTGTTCAAGTGCATTATTTCCTTTTAAAAATTCCTTTTAAAATAATTTGATAAATGCATGACATATAACTTTATTTTATGAAAACTATTTAGTTTGAATTTGTTTTTTAGTACATTTAATATTAATATTATTTTCTTTTTTGTTATCTTAAACCTCAAAAATGTCAGGAAGTACCACTGTCCGAACGGACAAACAGAATAAGTTATTTAAATAATTTAAAATTATTTAAAATGTGTCTTCATAATATTTTTTTAGAAAAACTAAACACTATGGCATTATTTTAGGTTTAAAACTTTTCTTATAAGCAAATGTTATAAATATCGGTAGTTTTAAATCTGTTGATTGAAAAACCTTTGCTCAATTTGTATATTCTCAAATGTCTGGGTGACACAACTGCAAACATCGCTCTTTTATTATGAATTGATCCTTGTGGCAGATTGACAAAAATGTTTGTAGATCTCTCTCAAATACTGATAAAAACGGATAATTTCAAGTATGAGTAATTTTTGGTACACTTAGTTTCCATGTCAGGTGGTACAACTATTTGGTTGTACCGCCTGATATAAAAACAGTCCAAAAATGAATTCAGCCACTTTTTACATGTTATTTAACAAACTTGTTTTAACACATTTTTCTTGACTCAAAATATGCATTTCTATCAGTTTTGACAATAATTATATAAAAAAACAATCAATATGCCTATCATACATTGATATTTAGAAGATAACTGCATGGGTATGAGTGTGATTGCCTATTGCTATCATACTATTTATAATTATTTATACACTATTTTTTAAAACCAGAAATGAATACTGAGAAGCTAAAGCCAAACACAGAATAGTGGTGGCTTGTTCCTATAAATGAATCTAAATTGTAATTAAATAATTAAATGACTCACCCAATACTGGCTGGTTTATTGCCACATTTGGTTTGGAATGTCAACAGTGTCGCCTTTTTTAGCGTTCAACAGAATGGAAGTCAATGGAGATTTTTCTGAGATAAACTGTTCAGGTGAAAACACAGGAATGTTCATCATACAATTGCCTGGGCACGAATCTTATTTGGAATTTACTATAAAAAAAGTTTTCAGGTTTTGCATCAGGCAAGATTTATTTTCAATTACCTATATACTTTTGTAGTGTTTGTTGCCATAATCTCTGGAAAGTGCTTCATAAGGCCTACTGTGTATTGTTGAACAGATAATCATCTCATTTTGAATTATGAAACAATAAGTGTTACTGTTTAATATCTCTGTTTATGTCTTCCATAGTGTTAGCTCTGTGTATTTCTATGGCATTGCTGTTGAAGAGTAATTAGCTGGTGAAGTGGATTTACTTATTGTAGAGTTAACAAAAGTTATGATAAGCATGTAATGTTTGAAGCTTATGTCATAACAAATGTCAACAGGCTGCGAAGATTTTAAAACAAGTGGTTTATTCCTAAAGATCAAGATCATACCTTCATGCTATGGAAATACAAACCAGTAAAGAGAACACCAGAAGTGCAGTTCTGAAAAGGGGAGGAGCTACAGAAGGTCTATATAACGTTAGAGAGAGAAAGATATGGAGAAGAATAACTTTTCTGCCCTGAGAGTTCACCACAATACTTCTCAGAGTGATGCTCAACATTAAAATAAAGCTGCCATTTGATTTTGGACAGATGCCAGGGAAGAAAATGTCCCGAAAAAACATGAAATATCATTATTACTGTAGGACATGTTGCTTCCAATAACAATCTGACTTTTTATTTAGTCTGTCACAAATCTATAATTTACACTGAAAATATAGTCTCTGTGTTTGAAGAGATGGGCCAAGGAAAGCAAAGGAGAAGTGAACAGCTGTGGGTGATTAGAGGAGGCCTTGAAATGGCCAGGGATTCAAAGTAAACATGGACCTTTTCCACAGTCAACAACATTTACAAATGTAGAAGAAGGAAGCTACTGAATTTGTGAAGAATGTGCGGCCGAAATGGAAAGCATGGAGGCATGAAGGCAACAGATGGTGAAAATTAAATCCATGCAGCGGAGCGGCTAACAGGACTGAGAGTTTATTCTTCTGACGGTGGACCTTGCCGTGCTTTCAGGCCAAGGGAAGACCGTTCCGGGTCAACACTCATAGGTTTACATCCATCCTCCTCGCTGTTAGCTGTTCTCTCCACATTCCACCAGGGGAAGAAAAAAAATGCCATCCTGCTCGCCTCTGTAGACATTTACAAAAGTGTATTATAGCACAAAAAAACAACAACATAATATTGATATCTTATTAAGAATGTATTAATTTTAAATGCACCTTTTATTTTTGATTTATTGACTCATAGTTCATCTCTAAATTTTGAACTTCAGTTTTATTTATTATATATTTTGATATCAAATTTGCACTTAAACAGTATACTCAAAATAAATATTAAAACTGTTTATTATTTATGATCAACACATATTTAATGAATAACACTGTTTAAAATTGATCACACATATATTATTCCAGGAAGAAAATGAAATTATTACATTATTGTGCTAGACGAGAATATCACTGAATAGCCAAAAAGTGGTTTTGGAAGTCAATATATTCTATTTTAGAGATAGACAGCATTAATATATAATTGTATCAATTAATTAATATTAAGTAATATTCTAGTTTAAAATGTAGCCTTGAAGCATAACATCCTCTGAATTATTTCATTTTAAAGTCATTTAAATTATTTCTTTAAATGTGTCTTTGGATATATTTCCGCCAACATTTTTGAAGACGATATTGCATGTGAATTGCTGGCTTAAGAAGATTTTAAGAGGCAGAAGTTTACTGTCTAAATCCTGGTTAGTACTGTAGCTCATGCCCTGGTTAAGCAGTTGGTTCTTGAATAAGTCTTAAATCTATCAAAGCTCTTTCATGCCTGACATCGCCTTGCACAAAGAAGAGTGGTAGGTGGATGACACGTGTGGAAAATTCACAGTGAGGGTTTGGAGCGCTTTTGGTCTGTTTCTCCCCGTGTTCCTAGGGCACTAGCACTTGGAAACCTAAACATGTGGTGTCTTTGGCCTGTTTACTCAAAAGACATGGGTGTTGAATTAGATTTTCGCTGGGTGAACTATGTCTTAATGGATTATCTTTATCCAAGATGCTACAATAAGAAAAAGAAAAAAACTGCCATAAATGTCGTTCTGTGTCCTGGTTTGAGAAGGCATTTGATTTGACTTGTAAAATGGTGGGTTAGTCTGGGTGAGAGAGTTGGGTATTGGTTTTCAAAGCCCGGCACAACTTCAGAGGATCAGGGCTTAACATTTGCTTTTTGTTTAACCCCACTGCTTGAAGAAACGAAATACTGCCTTTCACAAGAGAGCGAAACACCTCGTTGATCAGATTTTAAAAAGCATGGCACACTATTCACTGTCGGTTCATTTCACTCTCAATATTTCAACATCATGCTAATATGCATAGGTCGGTCTTTATAGTGAGTTCAGAGGCGGTTCTGGCCTGCTGTGCCACGTATGTTATCTCAATAACGCTTGCCTGAGTTCCTTGGATTCATATTTTGAAATATTTATGGATTATTATGTCAGAAAATGTAAAAGGCATTTTGGAGCATTTCTGAATATCTGATGTGATTGATCACTGTTTTTCAAGAACCGCACAATGCAGCCTTTTAAAGGGATAGCTCACCCAAAAATGAAAATCCTGTCATCATTTACTCACCCTCAATTTGTTCCAAACCTGCATGAGTTACTTTCATCTGCTGAACACAAAAGACAATGCTTTAAAGAATATGGGAAACCAAACAGTTGATGAGCCCCATTGAAAAAAAAAAATACTCTGGAAGTTAATGCGGTTCATCAACTCTTTGATTTCTTCAAAATATCATCTCTTCCAAAGATATTTATAAATGTTTGGAACAACATGAGGGTGAGACAATGATGACAGACATATCATTTTTGGCTGAGCTTTTTTGTCTTATAACTTTACATTTTACAACAATATGGCTAGAAATAGCTGGTCTCAAAAGTAGAGTTTGTGAGCTCTTAAATCAAAACAGTAGAAGCTTAGTAACTACTAGCTTTGTAACTAACGGCTGTTTACATGACACTGGTTTCAACTAAAAACATTTTTTTTTAGTTATTCATTTACACTGTGTTTTGGGGGCCTGCAAATGCAAACTTTTGAAAATGGGTTTCAAAGTGCAAGCTTAATCACATAATGTTCTCTCTCTTAAAATGTAAATGAGTGCAAATGTCAGCATCATCAGATATGTCTAAAGTCTGCTATTTTATTCCAAACGTTACTCCTGGTTGGAGGATTCTGCAGATATTTTGTTCATATGTTTTTAACTAAGTTTAAGGCTGCAATGCAATGCAATGCAATGCAATGCAATGCAAAAAAAAAAAAGAAAAAAAAAAAAACCTGTACTGCCCCTTTATGTTAAAACTAGGCTAAGTTGTAACTTATGCATAACTGGTGCAACCGGCTCTAGCTTGTGTTATACCGTATGATTATCTAAGAACAAAGATTTAGTTTCTTTCAAAACAGCCTGTCCATCCAAAGACATTGATGGCTGTTATGATGCTTGATGTTTTGGATTTTTCAGCTTCGTCCAGATGAATAATTCACCCATGCTTTAGATATGTCGTCCTCAATACCTTGAACCTCCAGTACAAGGCTCTCCCTCAGCAGCCTCGATGGGAAAAGAGGGGTCGACATGGACCTCCCTCTCGACTCCGAGTGGCTGTTCTGTTCTCCTTTAGCTCATCTGGAGAGTGGGAGTTTCTGTGGTTTTTATGACTTAATGACTCCTGTCGGCTCTGATCAGGGAGCTGAGATGAATGTTGCCAGCTGTTGTAACCCTTCTTTCCCCTTCTCTCTCTGCCCTGCTTTTTCTGGCCTCACGGTGGGGATGGAGCCTCATTTTTAGAAGGGTTTCGAAAGTTTAACGTGCTTTGGGACGGTTGTCACCTATGGCAAACCTAGAGCTTTGCCCTGGCGGTGCGATTCCACACCTTAGGTGTGCGAAGGTGATAAAGATTGGATTGACAAAGTGAAAATCAGCCATGAATAGATGCATCAGATTAGAACCTTGTTTCTGTTCTGGGATTGATGGAAAGTAGTAAAATGTAGTGTCAGTTTCTTATTCTGTATTCTGTGTTAAAGACCGGAGTCAAGGGAACAGTTAAAATCTTCATTTAAAGACTGAAATCTTAGCTGGCCAGGATCTGAGGCTGGAACGACACTCCCTGGAGGTGGGCTGGGGTCATTAGTTTTAGTTTTTGAAGTGTTCGCCCTTTTGATGTTGAGCGTTCTCTTAAGGCGGCCTGGCCTGAAGGATATTTAATTTTGCTCCAGCAAATTTCCAGTTAGGAATAATTTGAACTGAGCATCTGTCAAAGGAGCAACCGTTTAAATACATTGGTCTCGGTTAAAGAGGCAGAAAATGAAGCAGATTAGTCCGAGTACCTTTCCCCGGCGCGAACAGGGCCCGGTCAGGGCCGGTTTCAAGGCTGCCGTGCGGAGGGCAGAGAAGAAAACGCTCCCACTCCCATCTCATTAACGCCCATGCCCAGCACCTCTGGAGTTCAATCACGCGTCTGCTGCCCACCTCCTTTTCCCGAGCTGTGCCGCACACCCCGGTGCATGCCGCTGCAGCTGAGGAGGGATTGTTTCAGGATTCTTCATGCCTTGATATTTTATTTACAAATCTTCAAGGAGAGAAAAGGCCAGTACAGGGCCCTCATTGCTTTCTCAGACGCCCATAGTAACTCGGGAACGCAGCATCCCTGGTGTCTCTACATCAAAGATCTCCTTGTGTTCCTACAGGGTGAGCGGAGGGAACTTTTATCAGGGTACACAATCTGAGGCGATGTTTTATCACTAGGAGAGTGTTGAAAGAGCATGCATTAGAGTGTCTGACAGCTGCTGTCAGGCTTTATTGAAACTGACTGGGTCGGTCTGTTGGAAATCATCTTGGCTTGTCTTTTTGTCCAACAACAGTAAAGGAGGTTGTGTCGGAGCTCGAATCACCATGTGTACCCATCATCTATTCACTCGATAGAAGACAGGAAGTAGCATGGCGTTGACACAGATGACACAATAGACACAAGGTCTGACTGTCCTGTCACCTGTCGTTTTTGCATATTCTCTTTGCAAGTTTTATTATTGTTTCCTGTCAGTCTTTCATAATGATTTTGGGTATTATTTTATCACACCACGTACAAGGTGTGTAACAACAATGATCCAGAGCTAAAATAGCCTGTGCAGTTTATGAGTGTGTGGGTCAATTCCATGACAGTTGTTTTTGTTACTTCTTTGTTTTTTGTTGGCTACTGCTATGATTAGCATTTTTTGTATTTTATTTCTGAATTAAAAATGGTTTTCTGGGAAACATAACATCAAAAAATATCACAGTTATACAACTTCCTCTTATAATGATATATAACTAACTACTTATTGTTTCTTAATAATAATAATAAAAAATGTAATCATGACAGTAATTTTAGCATGTTAATGGATATGGCAATGTTAATGTATTGGCATGGTCTTGGTGGAATAATTCCCTGTACGCTGCTGCTGCGCAGAGCAAATATAGATATGATATATATATATATATATATATATATATATATATATATATATATATATATATATATATATATATATATATATATATATATATATATATATATATATATATGTATGTATGTATGTATGTATGTATGTATGTATGTATGTATGTGTGTATGTATGTATATCTCCAGCTTACAGCGAACACTGAACAAGTTAAATGTTGTGCAAGCAATCTAATTGGCTGCGGATTCAGCAGAGGCCAATCAGCTTGTGCTATGTATGTATCTGCCAGCATGCATGTAAAGGACCTATCAGCCTGTGACATCTAGGGTTTCATGACTGAACTTGATGTGCGTGGTGCAAGCCACATGCAGAAAAACAAAACAGGAACAGAAAATGATATCTTAAAGATGACCTTGCAGACTGTGTTAATGTCAGTAGGTGTAAAAAGTAAAACATACTTGGAAAATATTTAAATTTATAAATTTAAATTTATATTCAAATGTCAGGGTGGCACAACTGCAAACATTGCCCTTTTATTATGAATTGACATTATATACAGTAAACATGATAAAGCATCATCCAGAGGACCCAAACTGATCCTAGTGGCAGAGTGAAAATGTTTGTAGATCTCTCTCAAAAAAGTGCTAATTTCAAGTATGGGTATGGGTACACTTTCCATGTCAGGTCGGACAACTACACACTGTAAAACATTTTGTTGTTTTTTGTTGGTCTAACTTAAAAAAAGTAAGTAACCTGGTTGCCTTAAAATTTTGAGTTTATCGAAATTAAAAATTTGAGTTGATACAATGAAAGAAATTTGTTTAATAAATTGAAATTCCAAATATTTTTGTATCTGAACCACATAAAAAATTGATAAATCATGAAAATAGCACTATTTGGCATGGTTCACTGCGTCATCAGAAATAAAACACACACAATTACCCAATATGCTTACACAGTCTTTTAATAATTATTTTAATAAAGGTTGTCAAATCTCAAAAAATGTTCATTGTATTAACTCAATTTTAATTTCAAAGAACTCAAAATTTTAAGGCAACCAGGTAACTTTTTTTCAAAATATTTTTTTTACAGTCCAGTAAATATCAACACGATCTCATGGTATGTGCGGAGTGTGAAATCTTGTGGATATCAACACGATCTCAATAGTACGGAGTGTGAAATCTCGTGGAATGGATATGCCAAAATGAGTTTTGGCGTGCAAACACTACGCAGTTTTTCGCGTATAGATGATACACATTTTATGGCGTGCATATGACACCCTCTTGGGTAGGATTAAGGTGGTGGGGTGGGGGGTTCGTATATATGTATAATACGCCATGAAGTGCGTATCATATGCACACAAAAAACCGCGTACCATATGCATGCCAAAACTCATTTTGGCCTATACATTCAACGAGATTGCACACTCGGACTATTTATATGCATTTCGTGAGATCTCGTAAATATACAACTACTTGGTTGCACCTCTAAAAACACTTCAACACAAAATGTTAAATAACAACTGCGACTTGCTTAAACGTGTTGTTATTAGTCAGTGACCCACATACATGTATTTGTATTGTAAGACATTTTTTTATATATATATAAATTCTGGATTTTGAATTTAGAGCAGTTTTGAGTAGGATTTGTTTGAGGCTGATCTCTACGAGTGAATGTATTGCTTTACCGTTCTGCAAATTCAGTTATGTACTCTTGATATAACTTTCATCTGAAAAAAACTGGCTGAACAAAAGGTGTCATCAGAAGCTGACGTATTATCAGCAGCAAACAACCATTGCAAGACACTGATTTCAGCACTTCCCCTCTCATATAATTTTATAGGGGACAGCGATGATCTAAACATATTTAAATCCAGCAAGGAACACAAGTATCCATCTAAATTCTATTCCTTTCCTATCTCCCCATGTCATATTCTCTCTCTCTGTCCACCTGTGGGTGGATAAAGACAGGTTGCGTGAGCTGAGCAGCCCAGACGCTATCTTCTGGGAAAAATAAACAGCACATTAGTTCCAGATCATCTTGGAAGAATATGAAACAGAAGAGAGCAGTGGAGGGGTTAGTGGAAGTCCACTCCAGGGGGGAGGCCGGGGATTATTAGGGAGCTGGGAATCGTATTAAACTCAAAGCTTTCCCTTTCTCTCTTGCCTTCTTTCCATCCTCACTTCTCTGTTTTTGCCATGTGCTGTAAATTAACAGCACCCTTCAACTCAAAGTCCACAACTTTCTCTCTTCATTTTAGTAAGGCAGTGAAATATGTTTAAGGGCCGGGTTCACAAGCATTTTCCGCTTCGTCTTGGTTCCTCTGTCTAAAATGTCCTGCTGGCGTGATTCTCCCAGAGGTTGTGAAAAGGAATCCGTAAATCTTGCTCCGTTAGTGCTTTCTCCTCCCTCGTGAGATTTCATTGTTGCGTGTAATACCAGAGGAGTCGCACAATGAGATCCACACAATTAACCTTAAAGGCGCCATTCATTAGTATCAAAGATTAACTAGTCTTTATTGTTAATCTTCTACAAATTACAACTACAGAAAGGTTTTAAAGGTTATTATGTTGAAAACACTCTTTTATCTCTAGAGTCTGTAGTGCGTTGATTAATCCATTTGCTTTCGGTACATTTCCAGATGTACAGTGTGGCGTTTCTCTCCCCATCCTAATCTTCCTAAGAACTGCTATTAGTCAGTATGCTAATGCCAGCATGTAGGGTATCACTCTGTGCCCTTGGTACAAGTGATGGGTAGTTAGTGCTGAATTTTCATTGCAGGGATGAAGCCTCAAGCCCTGGTGGTAGGAACTAATTGTGCCACCTGAGAGCAGGATTGAATTAGAGAGAGAGGCAGTTATTGAATGAGTGAAAGTGGGAGAGGAAGATCGGGAAGCGAGCGTGTTTGATGTTTCAGAGTCGTGTTGCTATTACAGGCTTTGAAGTGAGATTGGGTGTTAAATAAGCAGGAAATGGGCAGCAGTTAGTTTCTCTAAAGTTCTTCCATTCCCTGTGCTCGTTGAGCGAAGCCGAGCCGGGGGCGGCGGCTGCATCCGGGCGGATTCTTCTCCTGTGCGGAGCTGCTTTGGAATGGGCTGTCAGGCTTCATTAGCTAAACTTGTCTCCCATCAGAGCAGAGCAACTTGGCCAGTGATTTAAAACCAATCTCCAGTACCTGGTCGCTCTTTTATGAACTTCCGTGCCATTACCACCGACTCCTCCACAGTGTTTCACCTATAAGAATTCCTCTGGAGTGAGACAGAGGGAGATCATCTCCAGTTTAATGAACTCTGAGCCAGGGCTCTGTGCCTGACCAAATGTACTTTTCTAAGTTGAGTATTTATATGTTTGTGAAAGTTATGACATGCACAGTTTCCCCTTTTCTTTATGTTATACTTAAAATTTGAAAGCGATCTATTGCTTGAGCTGTGGCTTAGTGCACATGAAAAGAAGAGTGCCGAATTGGATTGAATGTGCACTTGTAGTGGTCCTCATTACAAGTATATTTCAAAAGCTGTTCTTGCTGATAATATAATATAAATGAATTAAAGGACCACTTAAGTCTAATTAAAGAGTACACTTTCATGACAATGTTTAATAACACTTGGGGATACATTTAAAAAGTGCACATTGTAAATATGCCAAATTATTATTTTTTTTTTTAACTTTAAAATACACTTAAAAGCACATGGAAAATACTTAATTTTAAAACTATTGCATTTAAATATAAATTTAAATTCAATACACATTTTTTTTCCATTTAAATAGCAATAGTTGCTGAAAACATTACATTCAGTTTGCCCTTAAGTGCACTTAAAAGTCTGCTAATGTGTCCTTATTTTTCTCAAGGGTATAGATATTTTAGTTGTGATATTTTTTAGCAGTGGTGCTTCAACTAGTTTTAGCTTTTAGACTGTTTGCATGGTATTGTAAATCTGCATTAGTGGCATTTTCCAAGAGGATTTAGCTGTTCAAACTATCTAAATTAAAGCTAAAGCTAACACACTATTTAACACCACTGCTAAACAGTATAAACAGTATACTGTATTAGAATAAATGTTTTTTCAAGATAGTCAGAGAGAGAGAGAGAGAGAGAGAGAGAGATAGAGATAGAGATAGAGAGAGAGAGAGAGAGAGAGAGAGAGAGAGAGAGAGAGAGAGAGAGAGAGAGAGAGAGAGAGAGAGAGAGAGAGAGAGAGAGAGAGAGAGAGAGAGAGAGAGATTTGCTGTTTATTTTATTAATTCAGCATAGCGGTTGAATGACCTCCAATTTTTTTAATTAGACTTTTAATTTACTTAAAGTCCCCATGTCAATAATTGTATCCTTTAAGACTCTTCTTTGTTCACCAAAATGGCATATTTAAACGGTTTTCATGCCATTTTTTTTAATTCATGCTTTAAAATAGCTTGAATGTAACTACACCCCTGCTTCATTTAGTATACAAGGAGCCATGAGTATGCAAATTAGCCCCGCCTCCACTCACTCACACAGCTCAGAGATCCACTCACTCAACTTTATTAAGGTAAATCAAAGTCCTTTTCTATATCTATAGTGTCTGGGCAAACGCTGCACATGGCAAGAGGAAATACTGGTTTAATTCAGCCAATATGTTTGAACAAGAAACTGATTCCGAAGAAGAAAAGGCTGAGTGAAATATTCAGGCTTGTCTACAAGTCGATGTATTAAAATGGTAATGCGTTTTAGGTATTGCTCATACAACATCAGACGCATAACGGTAATTGACATGATTAGTATTTGTCTTGACTACGTTATCAAACGTCTCGGTTACGAATGTAACCCTCGTTCCCTGAAGGTTCTGCACAGTTCTCTTTCTTTTTTGAATGGCTTAAAATCACTTGAATGTTTAAACTGACTTAAAGGTGCACTATGCAACTTTCTGTCCACACGAGGGCGCCTATTCAAAACAAAGGCGTAGTTTGATGACGCCAAGTTTGAACGCAGCATCTTGGGACATGTGGTCTTCACCTCACAGCCGGTGGAAAATAGGACTCGGGCAGAAATTATGTTCATGGATGCGGTTATTAACGTTACTGTACTGCGACTTTTATTATGACCGGATGAGAAGCAGTCGGCGGGCGCCTGCTTTCCGTGTTTCCGGTCATGATTATAAGGTAAAGCAGCTCTGTTTATCATATTAGATACATTTAAGTGTGTTTAAAATGATGTCATGACGTTACTCTGTGCATTCGCTCGGGGCTGCTGTGACATGTTCACACTGCTATGAGAAAAGCGCTTCTGCCAAATAAAAAACTGAGGGAAACGCAGATATGATGACATTGACAGGCGACTCCGTCAAAAACTATGCTGACACGTCCCAGGTCTTTGGTTAAAATAGCAATTTTCTCACAATATACAAATAGTTGGAAACATTTGGGATATTGTAAATACTCAACTGGACAAAATATATAACACTTGCCTAGTGGTTTTTGAATATTTTACTGCAACATAGTTCACCTTTAAAATGACAAGATAATATGATAATGATAAGATGACAGAGAGGGGGCTAAAGACCCCCTAAAAAGGGTCTAGAAGAGCCACTCTGTGAAAGTCTTCTGCAAGGGTGGTCATGTTGTTATTGTCAAAACTCTTTGACTAGTTGATGTCAAGCTTAAAGCGCCATGGCAGAGCACAGACATGTGTACTAGTCAACGAATCTGTGAAACCCCTAGTTCAGCATCACAATCGTGCCACTATTTGAACACAGGTCAACATTAAAACGTGCTGGTGTTTCACTGTCCTGAAACTACAGCCTTCCTCCGTGTAACTGCCCTGTGAAAACGGGACAGAATAGCTGTGCTCGCCAGCCCTCTTATTGCGCCTGAGCTGCAGTTTAACTTCATCTGTGAAGTCGTCTCAGTGGGCAGAAAGGCCAAGAGCGTTTCACTGCCTCACTTGAGTACCAGGGGGTGGAGAACACAGGGTGAAAGGGCAGGTGTCTGCTGTAGAATATAATTAGATAGAAGAAAAGCTTTGTCCTCAATATTGTTGCTTTGGGCATTCTTTAATTGCCCCCCTCCCCCTCTTCGTTTCCGACTTCCCCTCAGTCTCTCGAAGGCTCATTTGCATTAGTTCTGAAGGACTTTCACAATGATCACGGATATATTCAACGACTTCTCGCACACACTTGAGCATGCACGCATTATCCGTGCCACCTGGTCACCCTGATTTCCTCTCTTTGCACACAAACGCTGTGGTTGTAGAGTGAACATTGGATTGTTATGAAGTCTAAGTGATCTAAGCACCACCAGAAGATGATTCATCTTTATCCCTTATTGCTTTTCCAAATGGCTTCGCTCTTTTTCTTATGCAAGTGCTTTCAGCGCATGTTCATGGGCCTCGGAAAAGTGCTTGCCCCATGTGGCAGTACATGCTGCTTTAGCCTGGCACAGCAGGAGATAAAGTGTAGAGTCTTTGCCCCCTCCCGAGGCTCTACGGCTCCACACCCCCGGCTCACGCACAGAGTACATGTGTAATAAACAGGAAGTGGCCTTAGGCTCTCCTGCTGTGTCTTAGGAGCTCAGTCATATCAATATGTATTCAAAAAAGCTACCTCTCAAGGGATCAGCACTATGCCATACCAGACTCACATACAAAGAGGGGGATTTCTCTGCGGATTTTACCTACTGCACCAGGGAACATGGTGCTTATGATAGATGCCTTTCATCTGTTTTTATCTAAGCCGTTACCTGAAATTTTAAATGGCTAAAAATATGAATCAACAAAATAATCTGAAATAAATATTCCTGCGAGAAGTTTTTTAAAATGTATTTTTTGCCTCCCAGATGAAAACTGTATCATTCAGAGGGTGCAGTGAAATATTTTAAAAATGAACTTTGTTTAGAATGTATTTGTATTTAGGAGAAATTAAAATAGAAGCAAATGTAGCTGTTGTTGATAATATTGTAACGCTATAAAGTTCATGTAGAAACCATTATTGCTCAAATAGAATTTGGTTTTGGAAAAATTAAATGAGAAATGTTTGTGTTCTTTGAAAACTCAATTTTAATGATTTTTTTTTTTCAGGAGACAAATCTTAGAAGAAGGATATTTAAACAGTGGTCTCCTTTTTTGTATTGAATGTGCACATGAGATCCCGAAAGTATATTTTAATTTTAACAGATAATATAATATTAATGAAATAAAAAGCTACTTAAGTGTAAGCCTACATAAAGAAAGTGCGCTTTCATGACTATGTTTAAGTACACTTTTAAAAAAGTGCAGTTAGTTATAATGTCAAATTAAGTTTAACTTTAAAGTACATTCTAATTTAATAGTTTGCTAATCTTTTTTTTGTGATTTTAAAGTATATTTTAGTTTATATTTTACCATAAATAATTGTCAGTACAGCAAGTCCTAAGTGATCCAAAAACCAGAAAGTTCAGATAACTACATTTAATATAAATGTGAAGTATGATCCATATGCCATTTAACATGAAATTAAGTATGCTAAAGTGTGTGTCAGAGATTGTAGAGAGGACCCAAATGCAAAGGTGCAGAACAGAAATGTGGAACTTAGGCAGATAGCCGATCACAGCAACGGGTGGTGCAGATCTGGAGCATAACACAGGGATTAAACAAAGGAAAACGGTCCTTAGAAACAGGCGATGTCTTGAGCTCGAAGCGGGAAGGCATTGGCGAGCAAAACAGCCCCAGACAACGCACTCAGCACCACAGACAGAGTCCAGAGAGTACTCATGTACAGCAGGAGACTGGACAGAAACACAGGTGAGACCAACATAAACAAACACGGGACGATCTGACCAGACTTGACAAGGCAAACGAGAGATGATGAACTTGATCGAGATGCATACAACAATAATCTGGCAAAGAAGCCACAAACAGGAGTCACTAAATAGCCAGAGAGAAGCATGCAAAGAGGAACAGGTGCACTCTCAATCAGAGAGCGCGCTGATTGTGATAGCAAACAGCTGAGAAAGAGAAGGGAGCCAAACCTAACTCATGACAGGCACCGTTCACACTAGAGGCAAAAGTGGCCCAAATCTGATTTTTTTGGGGTCAAGTGACCAGGTCAGACTTCTTCAGAGGTCAGAGGTAGTGTGAACACTCAAATCTAGCCCAGATCTGATTTTTTCAAATCAGATTTAGACCACATACATATGTGGTCCTGAATCAGACCCAGATCTGATTTTTTCCAATGCGGCCGGAGTGTGAACAACCAAGGCGGATTTGATGTGACGTCAATCTACGTCGACATTTGTCACAATTATGTGCCGGCGAGTTAGCCCTAGACACAACAGACACAGACAGTAATTTTAAAAACTTGACTAGATATGGAGAATAAGGGGATATTCATATTCATAGCTTCATAGCTTCAATTCAAGCTATGCCAGAAGGATCCTACCGTAACCGCTCCGTTTTTGAAAAAATAGCACACGAAATGGAAGAACGGGGACACAGAAAAACATGGCTTCAGTGCCAAAGGAAGGTGACAAAAGGCCAAAATAACCAATTTTGCTCTCTTTCTTTTAGTTCTTCTCCTCTTCAGTACATGCTCATTAATGTCCATTACGCAAACATTTTTAAATAAAAGCGAAAATGCTTACTTCCTCCATAACCTCCTGTACTTTAGAGCAGCAGCGTGCTGTGTCTGATGTCATTGATATTGTTCTTTTGCACATGCGTATTAGTTTGAAACCTCAAACAGTTCACACTGGAATCAGATATAGGCCACATTTTAAAAGGTAATGTGAACAGCCAAACAAAAAATCAGATCTGAGCAAAAAAATCAGAATTGAGCATTAAGACTTGCAGTGTGAATGGGGCCACAGTGTGGGCTTAAGTATGCTAAAGTGTGGGCTAGTTGTTGGACTGTCCAGTTTGACATTTAGATATACGCTGGAAAATAAAATATAAATTGTAACTATTTCGAAAAAATACACTTTTAAAATGTTATTTCCATTTTAGTATTCTTCAGTAAAGGAACATTTTACATCTCTAAACTCCTTGAAGTGTAAAAGACTTGTTTTATATGCTGCCAATACGTTGATTATGTATGTTATCATGTATGTTGTCAGTATATGTTTCAGTGTATGCAAATGTAAAAAAATGTATGTCTCCAAGAATCTCACGTTAGATGCAAAAACTCATGTTTACCATCAGTGGACATGTTGGATGTTGGTCTTAATGGATTACATGGAATTCAGTTGTTCACTATATCCCTGAGAAAGTTTCTTAATGGAATCAAATACACACCAGGCCTACAAAATTAGAACAGATGAAGTTCAGTTAAAAAATCTGTTCAGTTTGCTGTGGCCTAAGAAACTGGATGTGTTTTAGAACTTGAATGTGCTGTGCCATTGTGGTTTTAAAGCTGATTGGTGTTCACAAAGGAAGGCAATCTTAATTCCGTGATTAGAACAAGAGTGGTCATGTCCAGCTAGATGTCTTCGATGTTTGTGAGAACCTAGAGAATGAGCTCAGGCAAAGGACAGCACCTTATGTGAGAATTTCAGATAAATAATACATAGATGATGTTTTATTGTAATTCAAATTTCACTCTTTGTAATCCATATTTACAACCCAGACTAAGTAACTTGAAAATGTACATGTGGCGGCATTTCTGCTAAATGAAACTGCGTTGTTTCTAGCAGCTTTTGCAACACTTTAAAATTAAATCTCCTTTGAGTGGTCCTAAAAATGCGCAAACAGATGAACGTGCTTCTTGCAACATTTTATTACATTGGTTGTTGTATGTACTGTGGCAGTTTTTTGAAAATAATATATCACCTACATAGCTTGACAAGCCAGACCCACAGGAAGATATTGGGTCTGGGAATACACCATTGGCAGGGCTCAATCCGAGGGGCAGGATAAATGGTTGTCTTTCAAATTCCCTGTGCACGCAATATACACTCTCAAAAATAAAGGCTCTTAAATGGTTCTTTGACAGGGTGTATTGTTCCATGAAGAACCTTTAATATCCAAAGAACCATTTGGGGAACCATAAATGTTTTTTTCTATTGCATCACTGTGTAACACACTTTTGGTTCTTCCAGGGCACCTTTATTTTTAAAGGTGCCCTAGAATGAGTTGAAAAAATATGTTAATTGTTCTCTGATATCTACATAGATGGTATGTGGCATATTTAAGGGCAAACATTGCTCAGATACAGTTCCATTTACAACCCTAGAAATTGTCCTGCCTAATTTGGAAGGGTCATGAATATTAATGTTGAGCTCTGCTCTGATTGGCTTATTTCAGCAGCACATACAACTGCAGTTGTTCATTTGTTCAGCGAATGACAACTGAATGACACTTTAAGCAGAACATCTCAAATGGAGATAGCTAAAATGCAGCTTACTTGTTTATTGGTGTTTTCAGACCATCTGCGCACGCGCGCGAGAGAGCTTGCGTGCATATGTTTACCAGATTGCACATGTTTAGATAAAACACCGGATAGTAGACATGTTTTTTTTCACAGAAAAGTTCGGATTTACTGAAATTTATTTAAAATACTAAAAATCTGACAATCTGGCAATCGCAAGCATGAACATTTGAACGCTCTTCACCCTAACCTAGATTAATCTAGATTAATTTTTAAATCTAGATTAAAATGGCTCATCTGAATTATTAGAAGGCTTTCAGAATGTGTGTGGTACTCAAATAATAGGAGGATTTTCATGGAGCACTGTAATCGGTTTAAAAGTCCAGTCCGAATGAAAATGCACAATATAAACACCTCATTCCAAATAAAAATGCCCAAATCGAATGACATTGTAATTGGTTTGAGAGGGGTGGGATAAACCTTTTCATAAACCGATCAAACAAAAAAAATCACCATGTAAACGACCTGACCGGATTACTTTTGAGTGAGCGTCCATATGTGACGTGATATACAGCGCACGCCTTCACTAATCACTACTGAAGAGCACGCGCCACGCTCACACTAGGCTATAAAGTTGACAAGACAGGAAAGTTGATTTTTCTGAGAGGTAACTTAAACTTTTTCTTTCGTAACAAGTTATGAAGATAATGTTAGAATAATAACAGACACAGCCTGGCTACACTCTCTCATCTTGACAGCATTTGTCCAAGGCCCTTTTTACTTCATCTGCGGCTGACAGAATAATTAATTTTTCTGAGATGATTATTACAGTTTACAACAAATAAATAGCTTTTATAAAACCGTATAAGTTCTGGTGGACAGCGTTGACATTTCTGAAGCGGCAGACAAACTGTCAGAACATATCACAAAATTATTCAGACTGAAAGTCAGCACATGTAAACCCCAGATTGGATTATATAACGTCTCATGTAAACAGTCCACTGAATCTTTCAATCGGAATGACAGAAAAGTGTGTGTTAAGGTGGTACTCGAGACTGGAAGAATAAATGTGTTTCCCAACCTTTTTTCAGTTAGGGCACCCTTTGAAAATGTAGAACATTTTGTGGCACCCACTCGCATACGTTACGCTAGGGGTGCAACGGTACAGACTGCTCACGGTTCGGTTTGTATCACGGTTTTAGGTTCACAGTTTATGTACGGTTCTGTACTGTATTTACTATGTTCAGGGAAAAAAGGACTACTGTCAAATAAAAATAAAGAAAATAACTGTGGTTGTAATAACAAATAACTTATATACAAGCAGCAGCACAAATAAATACTATTGAGCAAAGATACTAATAATTTTTCAGTTTTTTCAGGTAGGCCTAACATTAGTTCCCTATCTCGAGGGAACTTCGAGCTGCGTCGAAACGCTAGGGGACGCCTCTGCGTGCCATGTCATGAAGCACTTGTGTAATCAGTCCAATAGCGGGACGATACGTCACGGGCGGGTGACGTCATCGACCAGGAAGCTATAAAGCATGCCCGGACCAAACAGTCACTAGCTTCTGTGTCTTCACAAGCGCTCTGTGTGAATTGTATGTCCATTTATTGTGTGTGTGTTCAAAAAAAAAAAAAAAAAGAAATATAGGTGTTGTGTTCCTCCCTGCCCACGTTACATCACGGGTTGGGATACACACGTCCTAATGTGTGATGTGTTTGGGGCTCGAGCATGCCCAGTCAGCTCTCGAGGGGGTCGGCTGCGAGCATTGCGAGAGACTCCCAATGCGTACATTAAGATCACGCCGGGCACTCTTCGAGGAGAGTGCTTTGGCTCGCGGTCCTCAGGGCTCGGGTCCCGCTGTTGCCGAGGCGCAGCGAAGGCTCGCGTCCTGGGGATCGCAGTTGGATCTAGTGGCGGGGTTAGAGACGGGTGATCCCCTATCTCTGCCTTTACCCGCTGGATCTCATGCCTCAGTTAGCGAGCTGGAAGCACGCTCTGCGGTTTTCTTCCGCTCGCGCTGAGGCACAAACGCAGCGCAGCACTCCAGCTCCGAGGAACTGGATGTTGTTAGCGCTGATGATGATCTGCCAAAAGAAAACGACACACACACACACTCATAAAAAGAGGTGCTATTGGTGTAACTCGCGCTGTGTCCAGGTTAAGTTTAGACTGGCCGGCCGAGTGTCAAGAAGTTCGCCAAAAAATAAATAAATATATAAATAAAATAAGAAAGAGAAAGAACAATATAATGGCGAGCAGACAGCATGTTTTCAGATTACGAGGGGCTGAATCTAGTGGCTCGGATCTCGCGTTTGCCGAGGCAGCGTGTAGATCACGGGTCTACAATATAGATTCTATGACTCGATCGCGGATCTCGCGCTTGCCGAGGCAGCGTGTAGATTACGGGGTTGAGTTTAGTGGCTCAGATCGCGTGTTTGCCGAGGCATCGCGTAGATTATGGGTCTGCATCTATCATTCAGAAAGGGCGACGATGTCTCGCGGGGAAGAGACGCTTGCGAGCTATCTCTCCCCCGAGTCCGCATCGTCACACAGCCCCACAGCTGCCCACAACAAGCCGGTAAAAAAAAAAAAAAAAAAGTCGGCTTTGGGGGTAGGGCATATTCGGCAGCAGATCAGGCGGCCGCCGGTTTGTATACGGCGGTTGCCCTGCAAGCATATAAAACAAGCAGACCTGCTGGGGGATATTGATATGTGAAATATAAAAATATATATATATAATAAATAAATCAAAATGTCCCTCTGGGGCTGTTGGGCGGGGCAGCCTCAGCCGAGTACATCCTTTCTCAAACCTACACTGAGCAAAACAAAGAGAGAGCGTGGCCGCTCGGGGCCCCCCCCCGCAGAGAGATCGGGGGTCCGGGCGACGCGCTCAGCCGGGACCTTCCCGTGGTAGGGCGGATCTGAGGGCCGTCCTTACTGCTAGGAAGGCCTCGGCTAAGAAGTCCTGACGTCAGAGGCGCAGGACTTCCGATGGCAGTCCCCTCCGGGAGAGTGCGGCTCGCCGAGGCGCCCGCTCGTTCCCGGTGCCATCGGGGGGGGCCGGTCTGCCAACCCTGCCACCGTTGGTGCTTCAGGGCGCGGCGGTCCCCGGCGAACATATATCTCCTTGTCCGCCCGGAAACGTAGCGGCTTGGGGATGTTCGCGCCCTCTCGTGAGGGCCCCGGGGCGATCAGTTCGGTTGCTACCTGCCGGTTATCCGTTACAGGACACCGGGCTGACCACCCAGGAAAATCCAGAGACCAGCCTCGAGAGGCTGGTTCCCTAAGTAGATTTTCTGGCAGCGTGGAAACTTCTGCCGAATATCTCAGAATGGGTCCTGCTCACATTATAAAAAGGGTTCGGGTCACACCCACCCGTGTTCAGCAGGGTTACTCCTACGGGAGTAACCCCCGAGCAGCCTCTGGTCATGGAACGAGAGGTACAGACTCTTCTGCGAAAAGAGGCTATACACGGGTCCCTCCCCTCTGCAGAGAGTCGGGCTTTTACAGCCGGTACTTCATAGTTCCAAAGAAGGATGGAGGGTTAAGGCCTATTTTTAGATCTGCATCAGCTAAACAAAATGCTCACGATAAAACAGATCGTGTGTCACATCAGGTCCGAGGACTGGTGTGTCACAATAGACCTAAAAAATGTATACTTCCACATCTCCATCCTTCCGCAGCACAGATAGGTCTTCAGGTTTGCTTTCGGGGGCGAAGCTTACCAGTATTGAGTGCTGCCATTCGGCCTAGCTTAATCACCCCACACTTTCACCAAGTGCGTGAATGCAGCTCTGGCTCAGGTGCGACTCCAGGGCATTCGCGTGCTCAACTATATCGACGATTGGAACTGGTGTTAGCATAGTCGAAACAGTGGGCATTCAGCATCGAGATGGTGTTCTCGCCTATATGAGAGTGTTGGGGCTAAGGTTGAACGGAAAGAAATGTGTGCTGGCACCTATAAGCTGCAGAGCACTACTTTTCTGGCGGTAGTCTGGGACACAAAAATAATGTCGGCTCGGCTATCCCCTCCCAGGATAAAAACGATCCTGGATACCGTGAACCAGATAAAGCTAGGTCAGTCACTCACTGTGAAACACTTTCAGAGAGTGTTAGGGCTGATGACAGCAGCGTCCAACGGGGTACCTTTTGGCCTGCGGTACATGAGACCCTTACAGTGGTGGCTCAGGACCAAGGGGTTCTCCCTGAGGGGAAACCCTTTTTCGCTCGATCAAGGTCACGCGGCGCTGCCTACGTGCCTTAGTGAAGTGAAAAGATCCTTGGTTCCTGTCCCAAGGTCCAGTTCTGGGGGCTCCTTGTCGTCGCGTAACGCTAACGACGGATGCCTCCCTAACTGGCTGGGGAGCGGTCATGAGTGGCCGCTCGGCCCAAGGTCTGAGCGGCCGTCAGCTCTCCTGGCACATAAACCAGCTGGAGATGATGGCTGTGTTTCAATCATATAAGATCAAACACTTCCTCTCAGACCTGCGGGGCCGCCATGTGTTAGTTCGGTCAGACAACACTTCGGTGGTCTCGTATATAAATCACCAGGGGGGGTTGAGATCGCGTTGGGTGTGGAAGCTGACGCATCATATGCTAACATGGGCCCAAGGCAAGATGCTCTCGCTCAGGGCGATGTACATCCCGGGGGTCCTGAATGTAGCGGCAGACTCCCTGTCGAGGCAGGGAGTGATGCCGGGAGAATGGAGACTCCACCCGAGGTGGTGGAGGAGCTGTGGATCCGCTTTGGGCGAGCCCAGGTGGATCTGTTTGCGTCTCGAGAGACGACACACTGTCCAGCATATTTCTCCCTCACGCATCCAGCCCTGCTGGGGCTGGACGCAATGGTACAGACGCGGCCGAGGCTGCGTCTGTACGCCTTCCCCCCTCTGGCATTGCTCCCAGGAGTGCTGGAGAGCGTCCGCCGGGACGGGGTTCAGCTTTTATTGGTAGCCCCGCTCTGGCCGGGCCAAGTATGGCTCGCCGACATTATGTCTCTCCTAGAAGGTCCTCCCTGGGAAATCCCAGTCAGGAGAGATCTTCTTTCGCAGGACGGGGGGGTCAGTACTGCACCCGCGCCCGGAACTGTGGAAACGGTGGGCTTGGCCCCTGAGGGGGCCCAGTTCATAAACACGGGTCTATCTACTGAGGTGATAGAGACCATGTTGCACTCCAGAGCACCATCCACAAGGAGACTTTACGAACTCAAATGGAGAGTTTTTGTCGCCTGGTGTACGCACCAGGCTTTGGACCCTGTTAACTGCCCGTTCGGTTCAGTTCTTGAGTTCCTACAAGAAAAATTCTCCGCAGGGTTATCTCCGTCAACACTGAAAGTATACGTGTCGGCGATATCTGCTTATCATATTCCATTAGATAATGCATCATTGGGGAAACACCCTTGGGTCATGCGTTTCCTTCGTGGTACTTTGAGGCGCAGACCTGCGGCACGCTCGAGGGTGCCTACTTAGGCAGTGGCACCCTCTTGTCTGGAGTTTGCACCAGGAATGGTAAAAGCATTTCTCTTCCCGAGGGAAGGATATGCTCCCAAGGTCCCGACTAATGTGCCGGGACCAGTAATGCTGCAGGCTTTCTGTCCGCCTCCGTTCACTAGTCAAGACCAAGAGAAGCTATATCTGCTATGTCCGGTCAGGGCCCTAGATGCATATGTCCACAGGGCTGCCCTGTGGCCAAACTCAGAACAGTTGTTTGTGTGTTTTTGGGTCCCCGAGCAAGGGAAAACCGGCTTCAAAGCAGATGCTTAGCAAGTGGATAGTCGAGGCTATTTCGCTCGCTTATGAGTCGGCCGGACATCCTTCACCAATGAGGGTCCGCGCCCACTCCACTAGGAGTATGGCTGCCTCTATGGCTCTTATTTCGGGAGTTTCATTGTCAGAGGTATGTGATGCGGCTGGGTGGTCCTCTCCGCATACATTTGTGAGGTTTTACAATCTAGATGTAGCCTCTACACCGGGGTCCCGGGTGTTTCTGGGTTGATTCACACATACAGACATTTGGGACTCTGGCGGCGTGGGTATTGAGGTCCCCTAGCGTTTCGACGCAGCTCGAAGTTCCCTCGAGATAGGGAACGTCTCAGGTTACGTATGTAACCATGGTTCCCTGAGAGGGAACGAGACGCTGCGTCGAGATGCCATACTCCCAGCATGCCTGTGATCGATTTGTTCGACTTTTCCAGAAGCTAGTGACTGTTTGGTCCGGGCATGCTTTATAGCTTCCTGGTCGATGACGTCACCCGCCCGTGACGTATCGTCCCGCTATTGGACTGATTACACAAGTGCTTCATGACATGGCACGCAGAGGCGTCCCCTAGCGTTTCGACGCAGCGTCTCGTTCCCTCTCAGGGAACCATGGTTACATACGTAACCTGAGACGTTTTTAGATCGAGAAATTGAATAAAGTAATCAAATGTAAAATAATTGCATATTTCACTGTTTAAATTAAAGAATAATCCTTATTAAACTTACATAAGCTATTCAATCAAGAGCAGTGAGTGATTCCTTATCTTTTGTTTGACATTAAGCAGAGTAAAGGTTACTGCCCCTTTAAGACCTAATGCAGGGATAAGCGTCGTCTTTCTCGACTGTATAAAGTTCACTTAAGGCATATTCAGGCTATTTCTGCTTGGATACTCATGAAGATGGACATGTTGACATGCTTCTTGTGTGAGTTTGTCTGTTCAAGCGCAAGACTTGAAAGATAACTCAATGTTTGCGTGCTCTTGGATGAGTTCACAGAGATAAATCTTCTCTCAGCGCGAGTAAGTTCTCAGTCGCGTCTTCTGACTCTACACCGGGGGGATGACGGAGAAAATGACTGCTCATATTCAAACATACGACAGCACTCGCATGCACTGAGCATTTTACAAAGAGAGATTGTTTTGCCCACGTTTTTCTTTTATTATCGCTGTTGTTGTAGTGTTTCACTGAGAGGCCAACACGTGTATATACATCGACAGAAACATACAAAAAGCATTATTTTGCCATATTAAAGATGCGTCATCAGATATGAGCTGAACCGCGGGTCAAGTGTGTGGCTCACCTTTTACACGCCACCCCTGCTCTCGTGTGCTAAATGCTAAACTCTGTAGAACTGAAAAGGGCTTTTAAAGAGGAGTCGATTCCTCTCAATGGAATCGATTCCAAATGTTGGAATCGAGGAATCGATTGTTTTTATTATCATATTATCTTGCTTTTACAAGTGTCTTTTATACTTGTGTTTAACTGGATTTTTATGCGAGTTCTTCGCATCACAGTGCTGTTCCAGGTAAACTACTGAGCAAGTTTGTAATGAAAACGTCAAATGTATTAGTTTACAAATGATGTACTATGATAGGTGTTCTAATGTCATAACATATTGTGCAAGGAAATGGGTACATATAAGTCTTTATTAATTGATAAGCTGCATCTGTAATCATAACTTCTGTTACAAGGAATAACAGTTGTTGCTATTTTACTGGCATTAGTGTTCAGTTCAATTGCTAACTGCAGTAAATTATGGGCATTAGGTGTTTTAGTTTTGCAAAATAGATATTCTAATGAGCCTATGTTGCATATTAACATCACAAGGCAAGGGAGTAAGGATCACATGTAAGGTTCTGTCACAGAATATCAGATACAGATTGACATATAAAAATGTAAAAATGTTTCCTCTATGTCTGTGGTGGTCATGCACCTGACCTAAGTGTTGTGTTGCCAAATAAATCAGCATGGAATATTGCCTTTAAGAAGCAAACATATTACTTTTCCTCTAAAAATGCATTTGTTAAAATCCAGGCTTTAGCTTTATCAGCTCCGTTTAGGCTAGCTAGCAGCACTGAAGAATAGGTTGTCTAGATTAAACCCAGCATTAATGCTGCCCATCTCTCATTAAAACCTTAATCGTGCGTAAAATGAGATTGATGGAAATTTATCCAAAAGGTCAGGGAGAAGGGATTTCTAACGCCTACAGAGGATTTAATGGACAGGATTTTAATTTAGCCTCCTCTCCAAACACCAGAAGCTGCAAAAGATCTTATGAAACCCCTTTCCAGTGGCCGTCTCTCTACATGTTATGCATGTCTCCTCCCCTTCCCTCTCATCGTCTCGTTCTCACTCCTCTGAATGTCTGATGAACAGATGAAAGGCAGGAGAGTCAGCTGGGTAGCTCTGTTTTAGTCATAAGGGCAGGAAGGGGCAGCAGATTGCTGTGCCAATAGTTCCTCGATGAAACACAAGGTCTGTGGCCTTTACTGCCCCCTCTCAGAGTTACTTTCTTAGTTGTGCAAAGTAGATGCTGGCCAGAAGATTCTCTTCAAGAATTAGCATATATTCCATATGCCAAGCATTGCTTTTTGTAAGGGATAATGTGCATTAAGCCAGTCATTATCACAAAATAAACCCTGACAGTGTGTTCAGATCTTGTAACACCCTGAAAGGCTTTATTTTGCAATAATGACCGGCTGAATGTACATCATCCTGCTTATTACATGGCAATTTACTCAATAAAAATGAAGAGATTATCTTAGATTAGCTTCTTTGGGCTAAGAAATACAGTTCATTATGATGTTGAAAACAGACACACAGACATTGCAACAATATTACAATATTTATGTATACAATCATAACCTTATAAAGACTACTATATCCTATTTGATATACAAATTATCAACATGATCAAAACTTTGTGGAAAAACCGTCTGTCCTTCTGTCATGTAATTTATACTTTTTTAACAAGTTTGTTTGCCCACATAATCTTAAATTCTTAGGTTAAACTTATTTGGTCTGCTGTCCACTGATGAGGGGCTCTGATATATCCCCACAGTGATTAAATAAAGGATATGATTATGTAGGGCAGGGGTGGGTAACGTTGATCCTGGAAGGCCACTCTCTTGCAGAGTTTAGCTCCAACCCTAAAAAAAAACCACTCACCTGGCTGTAACTTGAAACGCTGATTAGCTTCAGGTGTGTTTTATTAGAGTTGGAGCCAAACTCTGCTGGACTCTGGCCCTCCAGGAACAACGCTCCCCACCCATGGTGTAAGATGGTACCAAAGATGAAGGTGGAGTTTGGGGAGGTGGTGGGATGCTGGAACATCTGAGACTTGAGGAGAAGTAAGCAGCTGCTTATATACTATGGCTGTTGGCTGTTGATTGGAAGATTAGATGGGCTCACTTTTTCCCAAATTATGTTTAGGAAATTCACTTGTATGGCCTTTTAGTTGTAGAAAAAAATGCACCACCTTCATGTTTTTAAAAAGTAAATGACTTTTATATTGTTAGCTCAGAATGAACACGTACTGGACTGAAACAACTTATGTGAATCAGGCTTTTGAATAATGTTTATTTGTTAATCTCAGTCATCACTATTTTGTGCTGCATTATATGTTTTGCCCAACACAATGAAAACTGTAAAAACTATACAATTTAAATATCATCTTACTAAGACATTAATAGGAAATATACACTCCCTAAAGGATTATTAGGAACACCTGTTCAATTTCTCATTAATGCAATAATCTAATCAACCAATCACGTGGCAGTTGCTTCAATGCATTTAGGGGTGTGGTCCTGGTAAAGACAATCTCCTGAACTCCAAACTGAATGTCAGAACGGGAAAGAAAGATGATTTAAGCAATTTTGAGCATGGCATGGTTGTTGGTGCCAGACGGGCCGGTCTGAGTATTTCACAATCTGCTAAGTGACCGGGATTTTCATGCACAAGCATTTCTAGGGTTTACAAAGAATTGTGTGAAAAGGGAAAAACATCCAGTATGCGGCAGTCCTGTGGGCAAAAATGCCTTGTTGATGCTAGAGGTCAGAGAAGAATGGGCCGACTGATTCAAGCTGATAGAAGAGCAACTTTGACTGAAATAACCACTCGTTACAACCGAGGTATGCAGCAAAGCATCTGTGAAGCCACAACATGTACAACCTTGAGGCGGATGGGCTACAACATCAAGAAGACCCCACCGGGTACCACTCATCTCCACTACAAATAGGAAAAAGAGGCTACAATTTGCACATGCTCACCAAAATTGGACAGTTGAAGACTGGAAAAATGTTGCCTGGTCTGATGAGTCTTGATTTCTATTGAGACATTCAGATGGTCGAGTCAGAATTTGGCGTAAACAGGATGAGAGCATGGATCCATCATGCCTTGTTACCACTGTGCAGGCTGGTGGTGGTGGTGTAATGGTGTGGGGGATGTTTTCTTGGCACACTTTAGGCCCCTTAGTGCCAATTGGGCATTGTTCAGAGGATGGGTCACTCACTCACTCACTCACTCACTCACTCACTCACTCACTCACTCACTCACTCACTCACTCACTCACTCACTCACTCACTCACTCACTCACTCACTCACTCACTCACTCACTCACTCACTCACTCACTCACTCAACCACCCAACTCACTCACTCACTCACTCACTCACTCACTCACTCACTCACTCACTCACTCACTCACTCACTCACTCACTCACTCACTCACTCACTCTCACTTTTTTAATGCTCACCATAAAGTCACAAGATGACAGCAATTACATTTTCAAACTTAGTAACACTGGTATGCAAAATAGCACGGGTATGCCATGGACCAGCAGTAAATTGCACTTTAGAATCATTATACCTATTTTTGAACATGCAATGTCACGATTGATCGGAATTACATATTCCAAATATCCAGTCCAGAGTTTCCCCCTTTCTTCCACAGAAAAGTTTAAGGCCAGTGTTTTGAAATGGAGGCCACTCATCCCCAGCTTGTACAGTGAATCGAATGTATTTATTTCTGATAAGCCTGCCATGTTGCATTGAGCCCAATAAGACCGATGTGCAGTAACAGGATTAAAAAAGCACAGTGGGTGAAATTAAGGCCATGCACGCACATCCTCACATCACAACTGCTCGGCAAAGTTGAGTTCTTTAAACTCTCCTGTGCATCTGGCTTATTTTAGGAGCCATGAGACCACAGAACAAGTATAAGCGCTACACTTCCACCCTCTTCCTTATGCATTCCAGTGCGTGAATGTGTGTGTGTGTGTGTGTGTGTGTGTGTGTGTGTGTGTGTGTGTGTGTGTGTGTGCTCGCCTTTTAGGTCGAGGAATATTTTGGCAGCGCAGCGGAGAGAGCGATGAATGTTGTTAACCATTGAATCATTCTGCAGTTTAGTAGCTCGCCTCCGCACGGCACGCAGAGGTATGGAGCAAAAGCCTGCTGTTTTAAAGGTTCATTTCACATCTCCTCCTGAGCGAGGCGGCTTAGTATCCTGGCTGTTGATTGATTGTTGAGACCATTGATCTAATTTTGAAGCCTTTTGAATTTTGTCTCCCCTGTCCCTCCTCTTTGTAAGGAGTTGAATAAACCTAATTTCCCCACGCCACATGCAGAGGCAGTTCAGCCTGAGTGGGGGAAAACAGAGGGAATAAATAAATAAAGAAATCCCTTGAACCAGGCCCTTCACAGCAGAGTGGGATTTTTATAGACTGGATCAATTAAATTTGTCTTATTTGGAACGGTGGGGCTCCGTAACTCGATAAGAGGTAATGTGGTTGAAAATGCCTCTCGCTGGGCAGCCATTAGGCGGGAGAATGTTACTGTGGGAGTATTAACATGCAAGGATTACACAGAAACAAGCCTGGTCTGAACCAATTAGAGTCAGGAATGGCCTCAGAAAGATGAGAAGAGGGCATTTGCACAGCGAGAGGCCCGGGCTGCTCCGGCCTGCTGCGGGGTCAGAAAGAGAAAGATGGAGATCTAGAGATGCAGGGGATGGGGGGAGAGAGCGGGTGAGGGCAAGGGCGAAGGCTCGGTGCTCCTCTTCCTCCCTCGTCTATATACATCTCCTGCCCGCTGTGGACTGGTTAAGAGGTCTGAGGTAGACTAGTGTATATCTCATTGTGGTACTCACCTTATAAATCATTCACTCCTTCGAAAGCATATTTATTTTTATTTTTTTATTTGCCTAGACATTCTGTGATAATTTACTCACCCTCATGATGATCTTTTTTTTCCATACACAAAAGTAATCATGTTCCTGCTGCTCTTTTCTTTACAATACAAGTACAAAAAAGTATACCACAGTTTCTGAAAAATAAGTCAACTCAAAAAACATAAAACAAACAGTTTTTACTATTACATTCATATATAATGTAAAATACCGTTTTTTATTCTGACATAAAATTTAAAACAAACAATTGATTGTGACATTCATTGTAAACAACATTTATCATGAAGGGCAAGCCTAAACCAATGTATTTAAAGCTGAAATTACTGGCGCGTTATAATAAAAATCAGATGCGCTATTCGGATACATTTGGGCTCATGTACTGCTCTCATTCAGCATAAAATTAAAATGTGTGCAATTGCACATTTTGCACACTTGCCGTTAATCACATTGCACTGCATTTACATGGGCATCTGTGTAAAGGGATAGTTCACCTAAAAATGAAAATGTTATGTTTATCTGCTTACCCTGGGGCATCCTGTAGGTGTCTTTGTTTCTTTGTTAAACAACTCGTGACTACACATTGATGTCTTAAAATATTTCTGAATTGCTAAAACACTTTTTTTGAATGTTTCTCTCGCTTTCTCAAAACCTTTAACACAAATCACCGAACTTAAGCTACACCGTCCAAATCTTTGACTTGTCTTACTATATCAAACAATTGCTTCAGAACTGTTTACCCATCTTTACCCAAAACCAAACACTGTTTTCAAATAACACACACATCCAGCTAATGCATAAACACTACACAGCAGTCATTACACACTACAGAGATAAATGCAAAACACTGCACTTAGGGCAGAGCAGAGGAAAAATATTTTTATTATCAAGTATGATAAGTACTTGCACACATAAAGGGCCCTATTTTAACGATCTGAAACGCAAGTGTCAGCGCAAAGCGCAAGTAACTTTGTGGGCGGGTCTCGGCGCTGTTGCTATTTTCCCGGCGAGATAAATGGCTCTTCTAAATCTAGATCTAAATCTTCACAAATCTAAAATGGGTTGGTCTGAAGTAGCTTCATTATTCATAAGTGGGGTTTCCTCCTCCTCCTCTGTCTCCTCCTCCTCCTCCTCCTCCTCCTCCTCCTCTGTCTCCTCCTCCTCCTCCTCCTCCTCCTCCTCCTCCTCCTCCTCCTCCTCCTCCTCCTCCTCCTCCTCTGTCTCCTCCTCTGTCTCCTCCTCCTCCTCCTCCTCCTCTGTCTCCTCCTCTGTCTCCTCCTCCTCCTCCTCCTCCTCCTCCTCTCCTCCTCCTCCTCCTCCTCCTCCTCCTCCTCCTCCTCCTCCTCCTCCTCCTCCTCCTCCTCCTCCTCCTCCTCTGTCTCCTCCTCCTCCTCCTCTGTCTCCTCTGTCTCCTCCTCCTCTGTCTCCTCCTCCTCCTCTGTCTCCTCCTCCTCTGTCTCCTCCTCCTCCTCCTCCTCCTCCTCTGTCTCCTCCTCCTCCTCCTCTGTCTCCTCCTCCTCCTCCTCTGTCTCCTCTGTCTCCTCCTCCTCTGTCTCCTCCTCCTCCTCCTCTGTCTCCTCCTCTGTCTCCTCCTCTGTCTCCTCCTCCTCCTCCTCCTCCTCCTCCTCCTCTGTCTCCTCCTCCTCCTCCTCTGTCTCCTCCTCCTCCTCCTCTGTCTCCTCCTCTGTCTCCTCCTCCTCCTCCTCTGTCTCCTCCTCCTCCTCCTCTGTCTCCTCCTCTGTCTCCTCCTCCTCCTCCTCCTCCTCCTCCTCTGTCTCCTCCTCCTCCTCCTCTGTCTCCTCCTCCTCCCTCCTCTGTCTCCTCCTCCTCCTCCTCTGTCTCCTCCTCCTCCTCCTCCTCCTCCTCCTCCTCCTCCTCCTCCTCCTCCTCCTCCTCCTCCTCCTCTGTCTCCTCCTCCTCCTCCTCTGTCTCCTCCTCCTCCTCCTCCTCTGTCTCCTCCTCCTCCTCCTCCTCTGTCTCCTCCTCCTCCTCTGTCTCCTCCTCCTCCTACTCTGTCTCCTCCTCCTCCTCCTCCTCTGTCTCCTCCTCCTCCTCCTCCTCCTCCTCCTCCTCCTCCTCCTCCTCCTCCTCCTCCTCCTCCTCCTCCTCCTCCTCCTCCTCCTCCTCCTCCTCCTCCTCCTACTCTGTCTCCTCCTCCTCCTCCTCCTCCTCCTCCTCCTCCTCCTCCTCCTCCTCCTTCTCCTCCTCTGTCTCCTCCTCCTCCTACTCTGTCTCCTCCTCCTCCTCCTCCTCCTCCTCCTCCTCCTCCTCCTCCTCCTCCTCCTCTGTTTTTTTTTTTTTTTTTTTTTTTTACAAATGGTTCCTTCATTCATTTTCTCTGACCAGGTATCTATTTGATTGCGTTGCCCGGGAGTAGGCCTTAATGCCTTCCGAGATTTTACATTTGTACGAATCCGGACAAATGTAAATGTATAAGGTTGTTTAAACCAAATGTATAAATTTTACTCCTGGCAAACGGTTAAAAAATAAACGTGTGAGAGCGCGTTATGGGCTATATGTTGTAGTCAGATACTGTATATGATGGTGCTACTGCAACACGCATCGAAGCAAATGAGCAAAGCAAACCAATGCAAATGGCCGTAAATGAAATTTAAAATAAGACTTAGATGCTCAAAAATTACAATCCTCTTCAATTAAAATAAATGAGACTAAATGATCTTGCCAGTGCTTAGGTCACTCTTTCTCATATTGCGGTCTTTGGAATTGAAATGATCTGCTGAATAAAATGCATCTTGGATCTTTGGATTTCGTTAATTGAATATCTGATTTATAGGCCTATTCATTTTGCTGAGGTGTAAGGTATAAGATAACCTACATGTTCTTTTTTTTAAATTTGTTTAGATTGTTTAGCCCGTTTAGTTTGTGAGTTGTGTCA
This sequence comes from Pseudorasbora parva, assembly GCF_024679245.1. Taxonomy (NCBI): domain Eukaryota; kingdom Metazoa; phylum Chordata; class Actinopteri; order Cypriniformes; family Gobionidae; genus Pseudorasbora; species Pseudorasbora parva. The sequence continues at coordinate 8,785,812 of NC_090172.1, read as the reverse complement.
GCCTGCCTCAGCTTATCAAAAATGCCTTTTACTGTGGAGGTAATAGTAGGCTAAATGAACTAACATTGTGTTGCTTGAAGTGTTATTTCTCTGGATTGTATTATAGGCTTGGTCGTCACTTAAAAAAATTAAAACTTAAAAAAATTAATAAAACTAGGACCGTGCTAGGGCATAGATTTGTGGCCCGTGCAGGGATCCAACTTGTGGCTGTTGGACATAGTGTTGTATTTCAGAAAATAAATAAATAAATACTGTTCAGTTTCTCACACAAACTGATCATTTCATGTCTTAAGACATCAATGTGTTGTCATGAGCCACAGGGTTTAAAGGGGTCTTATAATGCCATATTTGTACAAGTTAACATGATTCTTTAGTGTCTAAATAAAAACTTTGTAATATACTTCATTTAAAAATTCTCATTAGTATTGTAAGAAAACACTTATTTTACCTGGTCAAAAACAGCTCTGTTTTCAGCAAGCCATTTTAGTGCATGTCTCTTTAATGCTAATGAACTTTGCTCATCCGGTCTGTATTCTGTGGGGCATTTTGACACAATACAGGTAGAGCTGTTGCCCTTGACAACAGTTGAGGGGAAAGAATGGTGACAGGAGTCTCTGAGGACATATCTGTGCAACTGTATCAATTTGAACCGGAGTCAGACTCGGGACAAGATGACAGCCCCAACGAAATTCTACAATTAAGGCTAAACAGGACGTTTCTGAATGGTTGGTTAACATAATGTCACTTTGATCTATCTTTGTTCTGGCAGGGTAACATTAGCGTAGTGAGATACAAATGATATGTGTTTACTGATATATATGTTAGTTCTTTGACAAATTGATGTTACAGCTAATGCCAATTTTTTAAAAAATGCGGTAAATGTAAGTTTTTTAGTGATGCTTAACGTTATCTATGCAGTGTAGTTACTGTTACAACCCTTTTTTTAAAGTAACAGACACCGTATAAAGCATCTACAAAAGTAAGCTTAGTGTAGTGTTACCACATTAACTTTCTCACCAGTGTACACAGTTTGTAATAAAACAACAACCATAAGGCATTGTTCATTATAAACGTGGGATTATGAATTATATTGAGAATTTCATACATAGAAAGCATGCCATAATGTAACTTACCCTGTAAACTTTAGCCGCATTCATTGTGAAGCGTACACGCATTTCAAACTACACTCACTTCTTCTGAAGATGCAACAGGAACATGAATATGTAGTAGCGATCCTTTATTTAGGAGAAACTTCTTAGCCAAACCTGCTTTACTGACACTTGTTTATAAAGCAGTCTGGTATGAATTGCGTCCCGATTAGTGCAAACTTGACATTAATCGTGTGACGTCACACGGTCGAATGGCTTGATGTGAGACAAGGGTAAACATATAAGGAGATTAAGGCTACAATGTGGGATATTTCCCCCCATCTAGCGGTGAAACGGTATATGACCATCCAGTGAATATTAGTTTCTGTTCCTCTCAATTCTGATTTCGTTTTAACTCCTACGGTGGCTGATTTAGTCCAAGATTAACATGGCTTCCAATTCAACCTGGTCCATGAGTGTTCCTTCAAGTGAAGGAACAAGGTTACTTTAGAAAACTATTATAATTTGCAGTTATTCAATTTGTCAGTTAACATGTAGGTCATGACATCTATGTAAAATGAATAATAGTTTTACGCTTTGTTATTTTTTTTACCATTACATTGCTAACACCATCTATCAGGTTCCCAGACGAATGCTAGTAAAGTAACTTTTATCAGCGCTATCATTATTCTGTACATTGTACGACATTAGCGATTGTAGGCTATATAATTTTCTCCGTGAGCAGAGATCAGTTGACATGGTTCCATCGAGTGTTAAAACGCGAAAGGCGAAGCTTGAATTAACGGGTATGTCCCTCTTTGGCTAAAGTACTTTCAAGTACATTACATCATGCATTGCTAAACTGAATTGTAGGTTCTGTTGCGTTGCATCACTGTGTTGCTCTTGGCAGATGTTGAAAACTTTTCAGGAGTCGGCACAGACGTCAGCCAATCAGATCACTTACAGGTCAACCTAGCGCAGCCGCTAGCCAATTGTGTTCATGCAACAATGGAACAGTAATGTGACTTGCTGTTGTCACTATGATGGTGGTGTCAGCGCTGTAATAAGTTAGACCGAACACCATGTAGGTCAATAACAACTGTTTTATTCGTCACCGTTCACACGGTATATCCTCCACCATTAGCGCCCTCACCTGGTAAGGCACCACACATATAACATCTCCCCTTTTCACTTACAGTTAAAGTGACAGACATAACTTAACAGTCATCACTAACAGCTAGGGGAAACAACATAACAATAACCATTAATTTAATGAGCATTACTAAATGTCTCGGTTCACAAGTCTAATCTCGTCGGGGGTTTGCGAACTCTTTTTGGATATCTCGCTTCTGTGATGCTCGGCTCAGTAACACTGGACTGGACATTAACACTGGGCTCTGTGACTTTGGACTGGGTATCGATTCCATTACTTCCATCTTCTCCTGTGGATGACAACTGGGAAATGGACTCTTGTTCTGACTCATGGGTGATGCTTTTTTGTTGATGTTCTCTGGTCTGTATCAGATGCCTTCTATTGCGTCTGAGTTGTTGACCATCACTTTCCACAATGTAAGAACGAGGTGCCTCACATACTTCCACCACCTTTGCTGGTTTCCACTTTGCATCCTCTTGCACCCGCACATAATCACCAGGTTTAAGCTCTGGCAGGGGTCTGGTACCCTTGTCATAGTAGTGTTTTGTTTTTAACTGGTTTCTTTTGAGCTGTCTGTGAAGTCCAGTTATGCATTGTGGAGTAAGCAATGTCTGTGCAGTGGGTAGCAGTGTTTGAGTCCTACGCCCCATGAACATTTGCGCCGGAGATGGGAGGTTTTCCAGGGGTGTGTTTCGGTAGTCTAGGAGTGCAATGTATGGGTCTTGTCTGTCTGCCGTTGCTTTTTTGAAGAGTGACTTGATCACCTGGACAGCCTTTTCTGCTTTGCCGTTACTTTGTGGGTACCTGGGTGATGATGTAATGTGCTTGAATCCATATGACCGACTGAAAGAAGCAAAATCAGCTGATGCATAAGCTGGGCCATTATCCGTTATCATCACTTCAGGTATACCATATCTGGCGAAATGCTGTTTACAGGTGTGAATGATGGTTGTGCTTTTAATGTTTTTTACCTTGTCCACTTCTATGAAGTTGGAATAGTAGTCCACAAGTACAATGTACTGTTCAGACTCAAATTCAAAAGAGTCAGAGCCCACTTTTTTCCATGGCCTGTCTGGAATGTCATGCCCTATCATGGGCTCCTTGCAGTTTCTTCTCCGGAATGTGTTGCACACAGGGCACTTAGAAATTAGGTCAGAAATTTGCATCGACATGCCGGGCCAAAACATTATGTCTCTCGCTAGCCGTTTAGTTTTTTCAATGCCTTGGTGACTGGTGTGGAGTTTGTGTAGCATTAATCTTTGTTTACTTTGTGGAATGACTATGCGGTTGCCTTTTAGGAGTATGTCATCTTCGACAGTCAGTACATCACGATAATCCCAGTAAGGTTTTGCTTGGTCAGGCAATTCACGTTTTTCTTCAGGCCAGCCATTTAGGACAAAACTTTTGACGATGGGCAAAACAGAGTCATTTCTTGTTTCTGTTTTTATTTCCAAGAGGCGCAATGGTGCGATGGGTAGTGAAGCAACGGTGCAGACCTGTATATCATCCTCATCTGTGTCATCTGTGTGAGACTGATAATTTCTGCTTAAGGCATCGGCTATGTGAAGCTCTGTTCCTTTTTTGTATGTCACTGTCATGTCGAATTTCTGAAGTTTTAGGAGCATTTTTTGGAGTCTGAGGGGAGTGTCTGCTAGGGGTTTTTTCATGATCATTTCTAACGGCTTATGGTCACTTTCTACTGTGAAGTGTCTTCCAAATGTGTACTGATAAAATTTTTCACATCCAAATACAATGGCTGCCAATTCTTTTTCAATTTGTGCCCAACGCTTCTGTGTTTCAGTAAACGCTTTGGAAGCAAATGCTATGGGGCAGTCATTTTGAAGTAACACTGCACCTACCCCACAGCTGGATGCATCCACACTAAGAGTAACTGGCGTTGCTGGGTCATAATATTTGAGAGTGGTTGTTTCTGAGACCATCCTCTGTAATTTCTCAAAACTTTTGCCATGCGCTTCTTCCCAGCACCATTCTGCAGTCTTTTCCAAAAGGAGTCTTAGAGGGGCTGTGACATCAGAAAGTTGTGGGAGGAATTTGCCTAAATATGTGACCATGCCGAGGTACTGCTGCAGCTCTGTTCTGTTCTGTGGTCTATGCATGTTCCTAACAGCAGCCACCTTTTCCGGGTCTGGTTTAAGTCCATTTGCAGTCAGCAAGTGACCCATGTAGCTCACTTCTTTAGCTTTGAATGTACATTTTTCTGGATTTAGTTTTATGTTCCTTTCTCTGATGCGCTGCATGACTTTTTCCAGTCTCTTGTCATGTTGCTGCTCATTCTCCCCCCAGATCAATATGTCATCCACAATCACTTCAACACCTTCCAAGTCTTCCAAATGTTTGTGACATAATTCTTTGAAACATCTCCCCGGCACAGCTGATTCCAAACGGCAGTCTTTTGTAGGCAAATCTTCCAAAGGGGCTGTTGAAAGTACATAATTTGGAACTCTCTCTGTCCAATTTTATTTGCCAGTAGCCAGACTGTGCATCGAGTGTGGTGAATACTTTAGCTCCTGTCATTCTTGTTACCACCTCCTCAATTGTTGTCATTGGGTAATGCTCTCTTTCAATTGCTGCATTCAAATCTTTTGGGTCGATGCATATTCTGACTTTTTTCTTTTCTGGTTTCCATATAGTGACCATACTGTTGACCCAAGCTCTGGGCTCCACCACCCTTTCAATGACTTCCAATTTTTCCATCCGTTCCAACTCTTCCATAACTTTGTTCCTGAGGGCCACCGGAACTCGTCTAGGTGGATGTATGGAAGGCTGAGCATCAGGTTTGAGTTTGATGTGTTGTTCCCCTTCAATACAGCCTAGTCCTGTGAAGACATCTGCATATCTGCCTTTAATGTCGCTGTGTTGTGATGTAACTGCCGCTACACGTTTAATGAGTCCCATTTGCATGCACGTTTTTAGTCCAAGCAGGGGCTGTACATCATCCTCCAAAATTTGGCATTCAATGTCATAATATTTGCCTTTGTATTCACCTAACAACAAGCATTTGCCTTTGGGTTTCAAACACTGCCCTCCATATGTCACCAACCTTGCTTTTGATTTCTCCATCTTGGAACAGCTTTGGGCGTGTATTGACTGTGGAATGATATTGCATTGAGCTCCTGTATCGATCTTGAATTTTGTTCTATGGCCATTCAGTTTGATGGTCACCATCCAATCCTCTCCATTTTTAGCGTTCACAGCGTCCACATAAAATTCATCTTCTGAATCAGTCTCTTCAGACACAGTATTTATATTTTTCTGAGGTCTGGTGGACATGCATTTACTTGCAAAATGATTCTTTTTTCCGCATCTTTTGCAGTGTTCTCCATATGCGGGACATTTACCTTTGTTATGATCCTTTCCGCAGTACTTACAGTTCCGTATGATGTAACGTGACGTGCCTGGATCGTTGGCATGTGCTTCGTGTCCTGTTCGCGTTTTTCTCACAGTGTGAACTTCTGTTTCTGATGCAACTTGAATTTGAGACAGCTGTGCGCGGCTCGCCTCGGCTGCGCGGCACATTTGAATTGCTTTATGCAAGTCCAAATCAGTTTCTCTCAGCAGCCTGGCCCTCAGGTTTTCGTCACGAATGCCTATTACTATTCTGTCCTTTATTAGACTGTCACATAATTGTTCGTACTCACACGACTTGGCTTTGGTTTTGAGATCCGTAACGAACTGATCGATGCTTTCACCTGGTGCTTGGACTCTCGAATTGAAAATGTGGCGTTCGAATGTCACGTTCTTTTGGGGTTCGAAAAAGTCGTGGAATTTTTTTATTATGACTTTAACGTCATTTTTGTCTTCAGTTTCAGCAAACTCGAACGTGTTGTAGATTTCCAGGGCTTCGTCGCCAATAACGTGCAGCAGTGTGCAGCTCTGTATTTTCTTAGCTTTTGTTTCTATGCCCGACGCGGTCATATACAGTTCAAATTTTTGTTTCCATTTTTTCCAGTTCTCCGCTGTGTTGCCCTCAAACTGCAGTGGTTGTGGTGGCTTTAGTCCTTCCATAATGGGCTTGAATTCGCTACTTCTGACACCATTTAATAAGTTAGACCGAACACCATGTAGGTCAATAACAACTGTTTTATTCGTCACCGTTCACACGGTATATCCTCCACCATTAGCGCCCTCACCTGGTAAGGCACCACACATATAACAAGCGCCAGCTTTAAACATGTCCACCACCAAGTGTTATGTATACATGCATGCACGTTGTCAAACTTAAAGGGGTTCTATAATGCCCAAGATAATGCGCACAGAGCCGGTGAATATCTGCTGCATGGAGATATAACATGTATATGGTTATACCATATGTTGTCATCTTGCTTTTATGACATGCTATTGCTTTTGTGTTACATAATGTATTGCAATAAATGTGAAAAGATGGATGTGACAGCTTGAGCAGACTCCCAAATGTGCTCTACTACAACAACTCTTCCTCTTCTCAACATGGCCTTTGTTGCGTGTTCCAGGGGGTGGAGTTTATGTAAATTTTAGGGTTAGTGATGTCACTAACCCGGGAAGAAGCTTTCTGTATCATGCATTATTGATAAAACAAATCAATGTTTATTTTACTGTTTTACAATCCATTGAGTTTCCAAACTTTTAAATAATACAGTGATAAGACAGCTTTATGTGATGATTTTTCCAAACGTGAATCGTTTTATACACTTGAAACCTGCATTTCGTTCCTAAAAATAGTCACACTTGTCTCCTTCGCAGTCAAAAATGACCAACATAGGAAATGAATGGGAAATATGGCAAAATACAAAAACTCAGGGAATCTTTTGGTGATACAAACCACAAATCAGCCATGAACCAGAAAAAATGTGCGTAGCAATGTAGGGGTGACACTCTAAAACATCAAGAGTGCACACACACACACACACACACACACACACACACACACACACACACACACACACACACACATATACTATATACTATATACTATATATATATATATATATATATATATATATATATATATATATATATATATATATATATATATATATATATATATATATTTATGAATAGTACCAGAGGGCAATAACTACCTTAAAAAATTATTTTGAATGCCCTGTTTTTTTTTGCCCTGTTAGAAGAAATACATCATTGTGCCATTATAAAATCACTCCATATGACTCAGGCACTGTTCCAAATCTCTTAAAGGCGTACAACTGAAAAAAAGAAGAAAAAAAAAAGAGATTTTAGTTATTTGTTGACTATTTTAAATCTCATTCATATTTGTCTTTATTGCTATCAGGAGGTTTGATGTCAATGATGACAAGAGGTTTTCTGTGAAAAACTACTGAATTTTGAGTAAAGTGTAAGAAAACCTGGAATATAATGCAAGGATCATATGTATCACATTTATGATTTTTTATTGTCCTTTTTGTAGCTTGACAGCCCATGATCACTTTTATTGTGAGGGAAAAAGCAGCGTGAACACTCCATTTACAGAAAAAAGAACATTTTGGAGAGTTTGGAACAAGTATCCAAATAATAACATCATTTACATTTTTGGGTGAACTATTCTTTTAATATTTGCATGTTTTGGTTTGGCTTTTGAGAGATAATACAGGGGAATTTGAGACAGGAGGTTGCTTTCTTTACTTTTAAAATGTAACTTTGTAGAGTTTTGAATTAGGTTAGTTCACACCTTTAAAAAATATTGTTTTTCAGTACTAGCACTTGTTAGCTGTGCTGACTTTAATAGCATTGCATCAAAATAAAGCCCTTTGTTATTGCTTTTAAATGAACTTCTTTTATGTTTCTAGTGTTCAAATCTTAAGTTGCTCTGCCTTCCCTTATGCCCTCGATTTCTCCACCACCCTCTTCAATCTCAATTGCCCCTATTTGATCATCCTTCTATTAAGTGTGTGTGCGTGCGTGTGCGTGTGTGTGAGTGTGTGTGTTGTACTATCTGTCTGAGTACATTAGCGAGTACAGGCCTGTCATTTAATAAGTATTAAAATGGGCAGAGACGCAAGGCTGCCTGAGGACATGTAACAGGGTCCCTCATGCCACCAGCCCCTCCTCTGATGAAATTACCCACTCCTGTTTAATTGGGATTGCTAGCTTCTCTGCTTGATTGCTCATGCCCACATTGGCATGAAGTGGCAGGCCAGTGTTCCACTAAAGCTGTGACTATAGCTGGTGCCCCGCTCACTTACTCAGTTACCCCCCATCTCGCTGCTCCGCTCCGCTCTGCTTCCAGCCGATTACATAATCCACTAATACAAATTTGCCCTGACTAATTAGCATCATCAGCTCGTGGCATAATTTGATCGGACGAGCCATGTTTCTCTCTTTCTGTGCTGTGCTTAGTGTGCGGCCTGGGCACGGCATCAGCGTTTCCTCTGCCGGGTGGCTGGTTCCATTCCAAGGGGTTATTATAAGCAGAACAATTGAGGTGGGGAAAAAGGAGAACTGAGAGAAAAGGAGAGGAGAAAGCATTTACTAAACTGCAGATGTTACAACAGCAGAATCTGGATCTTATGTGAAGAGGATTTAAGACGTGACCATGTTCTAGAAATTTAAAAATATCTTGCAAAATGATTCTCATTTATGTCTGTGGCAGAAATTGGTCATCTTTGTTCCTTGGCATTCACCTCTAAAGCCTAGTTTGCAGCTCATTTCATATTTTTGTAAGCCTTCAAAAACATGGCACCAGTAAAAAATTAAAACTAGACAGGTAATGCTAGAGAAGTGGGAGGGCTAGAAAAATTCCCAAATTGAGCCGGATCGATTGGCCAAAGCAGTCTGGTTTAAGACGAGCAATCAGCTGCTTGGAAGAGTTTATATATATATATATATATATATATATATATATATATATATATATATATATATATATATATATATATATATATATATATATATATATATATATATATAGACACATACAGTGGGCCTCATTCATTAAAATTTCGTAATAATTGAGTAAATTTTGAGTAACATGCAAAACAGACCTTCCCAAAAACGATCTTTTCAGATTTACAAATGCTTCTTAAACATCCTATTTGATAGTTAAATGTGTGCATGTTAGTGAATAGGGCACGCATGCACATTTAGCATAATCTTCACCCATCAGTTACAACTGTGTAAATTACATGTCTAGGAACGCTGTGGAACTTTTTGGAATCCCTTCTCTTGTTTGCCTCCAGTAAATTTTATAAATGTCTTATGCTTTACAGTAAATATTCACACTTGCTATGTAACCCCTACTATTCGAACCGCCAGCTCCAAGCGGGACTCGAACCTGGGTCCGCCGGCATGAGATTTGGATGCTCTAACAAGGAGATTAAGGCCGCAATCCTTAGCCTCAGTCGCTAGAGCATCTCTTGAGGTCAGAGGAGTGAGGTTTACTTGCACAGTGACTACTAGCTGGCTTCTGTTACATTAATGCTTTGTAGGGGCAGTGTTTTTGGCCGCTGTGATTGGACGGCTGGGTTAAAAGTGACAGTGACCAGCATTGCATTTTACCCAAAGCTGAAGTGTTTTAAATGCTCAGCTACAAAATAAATAAGGAAATACAAATAAAAAGACAGGGCAAATGAACTTATAAAATATCATCAAATTCAGTGTCATCAGTTTACCTAAAAGAACAGAACATTCAAATGTTTTACGCACCATTTACACGTGGTAGGGAGTGGGTGTAAATCTCTTTCATACCAACTAACATTTAAAAAATACTTTACGAGCAATTTACACAAAACTTCGTTCTGCTTGTGTTTCATGAATGTGGCCCAATGTCAAATGTTTGGGCCTAGTAAGATTTTTTTTGCTCACCATTTTATTTGAAGAAAAATACAGTAAAAACAGTTAAAATGTTTTCCTTTTCCTCAACTCAACATTTATTTGAAATATATATTTTCTAATGTAAATGTCTTTACTGTTACCATGATCAATTTAATGCGTCCTTGCAGAATATAAGTATTACTTTCTTTAAAAAAATAAATAAAGTAAAACATTTTTGATTTTATATCTTGCTTTCCAAAATGTTATTCCATCAGAATACATAACTACTTTGATAGTTATGTTGATAGTTTCATAAATAACTACTTTTGCTCTTTGCTTCATCAATGTAGTGCATATATGACACTTGCACTATGTTCTTTTGCACTATGTTCTCTTGCACTAAGTCTCTTATAGCCTTACAACTGCATTTACATAAGACAACAACTATGAGTTTAGAGGTGTGAGTATGTGGTCTTTAGGCGTACTATCCCTTTAATGAACAGCAAGCATGAGGAATATTGATTTGTTAACCTTCAGAGTGTTGTGACAGTGTGTAACTAGCATGATTAGCGGTTAATTAATGTCTGGGGAATTCTTCTGAGTGGCTTGTTGGCTTTTTGAAATTTCTGATTTTGACCCGTATGTTTTTAGCATGTCAGTTTACATCTTTCTGCCTCGACTGCACTTTCTCTTCCACCTTTGTTCTCGTCTCTTACAGAGACTTCAGCGGTTCAGTCTGTGCGATAGGGGCTTTAGCATCAGTGGAATTGAGGTGGCCGCCACCCCTGCTCAGATGGGCTGGAGTGTGATGAGATCAGACGAGTGTGTGTGCGTGATGGTGGCAGGTTCAGTGAGCATGGCGCTTCCCATTGTTGTCTCTGGGTCTGCAGGCTAATCAGGACAGTGACACTATATGAAATGGGAATGACAATTGGATTTACACACAAAGCACGGCATAAGAATATCTAATGCGGTCATTAGTGAGGACATGAGTTCATGGGGGAGAAAGTGAAGAAATTAAGTTTGAGTGCATCCAATTTAGCTTGATTGCACGCATTCATTTACATTCGATTATGCTGATACTGACAGGCTCCAAAATGCAAGCTGAGTGTTTTGCCTGAGCTGGGAAGTGTAATACCTTCAAATAAATGACGTGACTTATAATTTGACATCTTTCCAAACTCCCTTCCAACTAAGCTCTTGCTTTAATTTTTTGCCCATCCCAAGGTTGTTCTTTCATAACTCGGGAGACTAAATCAAGTTTTTGATTGTATTTAAATTTCACGAACAAATTTGCCTCAGGTATTCCTTTAAAAACATTAGAGTAAAATTAATGTGGTAACATTTTACAATAAGATTAATTTTGTTAACATTAGTTAATGCATTACGGTTCATGAACTAATGATAAACAGTAATGCATTTATGTAAATATCTCAATATGTTAATATTAAAAAAATGATGTTGTATAAATTGACAATATGTAATGAATAATGAACAACAATGAACAACAGCACATTTATACATTAAACTAGATTAATAAATGCTTTAAAAATGTTGTTAATACGTTTAAATAATGATGAACTAATGTCAACAAATTATTCCATGTTGATTGTGTACTGAAATGTAGCATTATTATTATTATTATTATCATTATTATTATTAGAACATTTAAAATATATTCATATTAATTGTACATGCTTGAGTTAAAATTGAAAATCAAGTATACATGAGCATAGTTAGTTAGTCAACACATCAAAAAAAGTTTACTTGTTTAAAGCACGTCGAAACAATAGTTTAAATAAAACATAATTTCAAGGAAAACGGCCTTTTATTTCATACATATTTTATCACAGATGTTTAAAAATTACTTTTAAGATCAGAAGTGCACATTCAGTACAATTAAACACACTTTTTCATGAAGGATTTCATTCTTTCAGCAGTATGTCTTTATTGGACCAAACTCATGCCTACACATACTCTTAGGTATACCAAATAGAATAACATCAAGCATTTTATTTCAGAAGAAATCAGTGCGGGTATAATGGCCTGTCCCGTGCTGGTGGTTTGTGTACACGTTGCTCTTATATCTCAGCAGCAACAGTTCGGGATTTGTGTTGGGACAGCAAGCAGCAGTCTGGGAGAGTGAGAGTGAAATTAGAGGAGGGGAGATGTGAAATATTGATGGTCTCTCTCTGTGTCCATCGCAGGTCCATTCATTATTCATCCCACCTTGAAGGTAGAATTGCCGCCCTCTCATGCAGGGTCCTGCCCACTCATGTGTTTGCTCTTTCTGGGCTGCTGGAGACTCTGTGTAGCTCTGCTGACATTTGGCTCTGCTCTGGCTTTGGTCATTCGCATGCTGCCGCTTTCTATTTCTGACTTATTTTTTCTTTTAAAAAAAGAGTCAATAGCCGTCTGAGTGGTAAAGATGGATGCTGTCTTTCTGTGTATTATGGACCCATGAAATCAGGGGTGGAGAACACAAAGAGCATTAATATTCTGTCTCCTTCTTTTCCAACTTTTAAACAATTGTTCACAAAAAAAAAAAGATCTTTAGTTGGGTCTGAAAGTCTGAGGCCACTGCTTCCATTTCTCTTCTATTTTGCCTATATACACACTAGTCTGACAGTGGATCTAAGTGTATGCACACTATACTGTCCATGTCCAGAAAGGGAATAAAAACATCAAAGTAGTCCATAAGTGACATCAGTTAGTTCATTAGAATCTCTTGAAGCATCAAAAATACATTTTGGTCCAAAAATAACAAAAACTACGACTTTATTCAGCATTGTCTTCTCTTGCGCGTTTGTTTTCAAACCTCAAATAAAGATTCAAACGGTCATGAATCAGTAAATTGATTCATGAGTTGGATCGCCAATGTCATGTGATTTCAGCAGTTTGGCAGTTTGAAACGCGATCCGAATCATGGATCAATACACTGATTCAATATATAAATAATATAATAAAAACATAAATAATAATTAAAATACTATCATTTTTTTCCTCCATGTTTTTTGAAAGAAGTCTCTTATGCTCACCCAAGCTGCATGACCAAAAACAGTGAAAACAGTATTGATTGTGAAATATTATTACAATTTAAAGGACTTTTTTTCTATTTTAATATATTTTTAAATGTATTATTTCCTGTGATGGAAAAAATCTTCAGTGTCACATGATTAATATGAGAAATCAATATGCTGATTTGTACTGATGCAGTGCCCAATTATCTTCCTCAGTTAGTGCTTAAATTTGAATTATGATTATTATTATTATCATCAACAACAGTGAATTTTTACTGCTTAATATTTTTGGAGAGTCTGGAGTGATGCATTCTTAACATGATAGATTATTTGTTGAACAGAAAGTTCAAAAGAACAGCATTTATATGATTTTTAGTTTTTTTGTGTGCAAGATTTAAATAGCTTTAATGCATCTTTTGATCAATTGTATGTATCATTACTGAATTAAAGTACTGATTTATAAAATCTTGCTGACCCCAAACTTTTGAGTGATTTATACTGATCAGGCATAACATTATGACTATTATGATCATTAGGGCCAAAATGTGGCTAGATGACTGGGTCAGAGCATCTCTAAAACTGCAGCTCTTGTGGGGTGTTCCCGGTCTGCAGTATCTACCAAAAGTGGTCTGAGGAAGGAACAGTGGTGTACCGGTGACAGGTTCATGGGTGGCCAAGGCTCATTGATGCACGTGGGGAGCGAAGGTCCGATCAAACAGACGAGCTACTGTAGCTCAAATTGCTCATGAAATTAATGCTGGTTCTGATAGAGAGGTGTCAGAATACACAGTGCATCACAATTTGTTGAGTATGGAGCTGCATAGCCGCAAACCAGTCAGTCACATACCTGGGAAAAGCATGGCACCAGGATGCACTTTGGGAAGAAGGCAAGCTAGCGCAGGCAGTGTGATGTTTTGGGCAATGTTCTTCCTGGAAACCTTGGGTCCTGCCATCCATGTGGAGGGTATTTTGACATGTACCACCTACCTAAGCATTGTTGCAGACCATGTACACCCTTTTATGGAAACGGTATTCACTGGTGGCTATGGCCTCATTCAGCAGGGTAATGTGCCCTGCCACAAAGCAAAAAAATGGTTCAGGAAGGGTTTAAGGAGCACAACAAGTTTGAGGTGTTTGACTTAGCCTCCGAATTCTCCAGATCTCAATCCAATCGAGCATGTGGGATGTGCTGAACAAACAAGTCCAATCCATGCAGGCCCCATCTTGCAACTTACAGGACTTAAAAGATCTGCTGCTAACATCATGGTGCCAGATACCACAGCCCACCTTCAGGGGTCTAGTGGAGTCAATGCCTCGACGGGCCGGGGTAACAATATTAGTTATAATGGTCATAATGTTATGCCTGATCAGTGTATATTACAAAAGAAAACATTTTTAAAAAATCAAATAGAAGAAGCTATGGTGAGCATAAGAGACTTCTTTCAAAAACATTAAATCAGAACTTGGGATGCCCGCTCACAAGTGCCACCGTGCGTCATGTCTCCCCCATTGTCTGAATGTGTTAGTGTGTAATTTGCTAAATGTGATGGGTTATTTTGTATCACACACGAGTCCCGCTATAAGGAAGCTCCTTTTTCTCCTGAGCTGCTCTCATCCAGTGGAAACGGACAAGCAATGTTGTGGAGATTGGACCAGGTGGGTTTTGGGGCTTCAAAGTTCTTCTTGTAATCCCGTGAAAAAGCAGAGAGGTGCACTGAGACGTGAAGAACATCTCTCAGGTACTGCAAACAAAGGCACGGCTCACGGCCAGGTCTGGCTTAACGTCAGACCCCTTTGATGCCACACGATCCTGAAACTTTTGTTCGTTTATTTGGCTGCATTTTTATGTTTAATGTGTATTTGGACTGTTAGAGTCTTTCTGAAAGGAAATCCTGCTGAAATAACCCTGGAGTCTGAGCGGTCTTGCTAAAGGCATCAGTCGACTCAAAGGGCTCAGCTGCCAGGTGTTCAATAACACAGGCACAGAAAGCACCGGGTCAATCTCAGGATAAATCTTGAGAGGAAAGAAAGAGCCAACGTAAGCAAAGAAGATCCTATCAAATTCATATTTTCTGAGCTGAATTGTAATTTCTGATGATAGTGATCGATAGATGAACTTTCAGATAACTGGTTAGAAATTATTTAAATGCATGGAGAGCCTGAGCTGGAGATGAAAAAGCTCCTCTCAGCCCCTCTGAAGTCCTTGTTTGTGAATCTATCAAACCTGCTTTTGACTGTGATTTCTCATTTCTCTCTCCCAAAGAAAAAAGAGCAAGAGACAAATTGGAAAAAATCTATGGAATTGCATCTGTGTAATGCTCATTACAATAGATGCGATGCTACATACTGTATGTATAGAATTCCATACATACACCGGGCCTTATTCATTAAACTTTTATGAATATTTGAGTAAATTTTGAGTAATATGTAAAACCTAAAACCCCCAAAACTCTCTTCCGGATTTACAAATGCTGGACCCACTTTATATTAGGTGGCCTAAACTACTATGTACTAACATTTTAATCAATCATTTGATACAATGCACTTATAGTGTAAATACATGTTTTTACATTTGTACTTACATTTTAAAAATACCTGCATGTAATTACGTCTGTAATTCATTTATGTAGTTACATTTGTAATTACACAGTTGGCACTTCCGTTACACCTAACCCTACCCTTAAACTGACCCATACCACCACACCTGTCCCTAACCCTACCTTTAAACTGACCCACACCACCACACCTGTCCCTAACCCTACCCTTAAACTGACCCATACCACCACACCTGTCCCTAACCCTACCCTTAAACTGACCCACACCACCACACCTGTCCCTAACCCTACCCTTAAACTGACCCATACCACCACACCTGTCCCTAACCCTACCCTTAAACTGACCCATATCACCACACCTGTCCCTAACTTTACCCTTAAACTGACCCATATCAACACACACCTGTCCCTAACCCTACCCTTAAACTGACCCATACCACCACACCTGTCCCTAACCCTACCCTTAAACTGACCCATACCACCACACCTGTCCCTAACCCTACCCTTAAACTGACCCACACCACCACACCTGTCCCTAACCCTACCCTTAAACTGACCCACACCACCACACCTGTCCCTAACCCTACCCTTAAACTGACCCATATCACCACACCTGTCCCTAACCCTACCCTTAAACTGACCCACACCACCACACCTGTCCCTAACCCTACCCTTAAACTGACCCACACCACCACACCTGTCCCTAACCCTACCCTTAAACTGACCCATACCACCACACCAGTACCTAACCCTACCCTTTAACTGACCCATACACCTGACCCTAACTCTACCCTTAAACTGACCATTTTACCACACCTGTCCCTAATCCAACCCTTAAACTGACCCATACCACTACACCTGTCCCTAACTCTACCCTTAAACTGACCCATACCACCACACCTGTCCCTAACCCTACCCTTAAACTGACCCATATCACCACACCTGTCCCTAACTCTACCCTTAAACTGACCATATCACCACACCTGTCCCTAACCCTACCCTTAAACTGACCCACACCACCACACCTGTCCCTAACCCTACCCTTAAACTGACCCATACCACCACACCAGTACCTAACCCTACCCTTTAACTGACCCATACACCTGACCCTAACTCTACCCTTAAACTGACCATTTTACCACACCTGTCCCTAATCCAACCCTTAAACTGACCCATACCACTACACCTGTCCCTAACTCTACCCTTAAACTGACCATTTTACCACACCTGTCCTTAACCCTACCCTTAAACTGACCCATATCACCACACCTGTCCCTAACTCTACCCTTAAACTGACCATATCACCACACCTGTCCCTAACCCTACCCTTAAACTGACCCATACCACCACACCTGTCCCTAACTCTACCCTTAAACTGACCCATACCACCACACCTGTCCCTAACTTTACCCTTAAACTGACCCATATCAACACACACCTGTCCCTAACTCTACCCTTAAACTGACCCATACCACCACACCTGTCCCTAACCCTACCCTTAAACTGACCCATACCACCACACCTGTCCCTAACTCTACCCTTAAACTGACCCATACCACCACACCTGTCCCTAACTTTACCCTTAAACTGACCCATATCACCACACCTGTCCCTAACCCTACCCTTAAACTGACCCATACCACCACACCTGTCCC
Organism: Pseudorasbora parva; assembly: GCF_024679245.1. Taxonomy (NCBI): domain Eukaryota; kingdom Metazoa; phylum Chordata; class Actinopteri; order Cypriniformes; family Gobionidae; genus Pseudorasbora; species Pseudorasbora parva. The sequence goes on along the minus strand of NC_090172.1, from coordinate 8,768,577 downwards.
TAACTCTACCCTTAAACCGACCCATATCACCACACCTGTCCCTAACCCTACCCTTAAACTGACCCATACCACCACACCTGTCCCTAACTCTGCCCTTAAACTGACCCATACCACCACACCTGTCCCTATCTCTACCCTTAAACTGACCCATATCACCACACCTGTCCCTAACTCTACCCGTACCCCACCTCAATATCAGCAAAGGTGCTCTGGCAATACAATCTGAACACAGTAAGTACATTGTACTTATTTTTTTTTAATGTAAGTACATAGTACTTAAGGCCACCGAATATAAAGTGGGGCCCAAATGCTTCTTAAACATCCAATTTGATAGTCAAATGTGTGCATGTTAGTGAATTCCAAATCAATCGTAAATAGGGCACGTTTAGCATAATCCTCACCCATGAGTTGCAACTACGTAAATTACATGTCTAGGAATGCTGTGGAACCTTCTGGAATCCCTTCTCTTTTTTGGCTCCAGTAAATTGCAAAAATGTCATATTTGCCTAACAGTAAAAATTCACACTTGTTAGTGTAACCCCCACTTACAATACATGTGTATGTGTGTGTGTGTGTGTGTGTGTGTGTGTGTGTGTGTGTGTGTGTGTGTGTGTGTGTGTGTGTGTGTGTGTGTGTGAATGAGAGAGAACCAAGTGGAACAGTGAGGTTACAGGGAGAAGAGGTAAAGAAGGGGCAGGATTTTAAGTACTTTGGGTCAACAGTCCAGAGTAATGGGGAGTGTGGAAAAGAGGTGAAGAAGCATGTGCAGGCAGGTTGGAATGGGGGGAGAAAAGTGTCAGGTCTGTTATGTGATAAAAGTGTACCAGCAGGAATGAAAGGAAAGGTGTACAGGACAGTTAGTGAGACCAGCGATGTTGTATGGTGTGGAGACAGTTCAGACAGCACTGAGGAAAAGACAGGAGGAAGATCTAAAGGTAGCAGAGCTGAAGATGTTGAGGTTCTCTTTGGGAGTGACGAGGATGGATAGGATCAGGAATGAGTACATCAGAGGGACAGCACATGTGAGATGTTTTGGAGACAAAGTTAGAGAGGCCAGGTTGAGATGGTTTGGACAAGTTCAGAGGAGGGAGAGTGAATATATTGGTAAACGGAAGCTGAGGTTAGAGCTGCCAGGCAGGAGGTCAAGAGGAAGACCAAAGAGAAGGTTCATGGATGTAGTGAAGGAGGACATGAAGGTAGTTGGTCTGAGAGAAGAGAATACAGAGGATAGAACTAGATGGAGGCAGATGATTCGCTGTGGCGACCCCTGAAGGGAAAAGCCGAAAGAAGAAGAAGAAGAAGAAGAAGAAGAAGAAGAAGAAGAAGAAGAAGAAGAAGAAGAGTGTAACCCCCCTCTTGTTATTCGAACCACCCACTCCAAGCGAGACTCGAACCCAGGTTAGACAGCATAAGACTCAGACGCTCTAACAAGGAAGCTAAAGGCTGAAACCTTGAGCCTCAGTCGCTAGAGCGTCTCTTGAGGTCAGAGGAGTGAGGTTTACCCATACAGCACCTACTAGCTGGCCTCTGTTATACTCACCCCCCTAAACCTCACTCCTATCTGGGTCACGGCACCAATGTAACCCCTCCTGGTCGAACCACCCGCTCCAAGCAGGATTTGAACCCGGGTCTGCTGGCATGAGGCTTCACTGCTGCTTACATGACGCTCCTGCTTGATGCTCACACGGTGCTCCTGCTTCCGGTGTGAATGCACTGATTGATTAACATGGGCACCTAAAAAATATGCTCACACTTGTGGTTTGAAATGGCCGTGAGAGTCGGACACTCTAACAAGGAAGCTAAAGGCCGCAATCCTTAGCGTCAGTCGCTAGAGCATCTCTTGAGGTCAGAGGAGTGAGGTTTACTTGCACAGTGACTACTAGCTGGCTTCTGTTACATTTATGCTTTGTAGGGGCAGTCTTCTTACACCGAAGACGTTTTGGATCATATGGAATATGCCAGGCAGTAATTCAAAAACCTAAAATATATAAATGCAGTAACCATCAACATTAGCTCCATTGTTGTTCAGTCTTTGTACAAGTTGTTTGGTCCCCCCCCCCCCCCCCCCCCCCCGCTGTGATTGGACGGCTGGGTTAAAAGTGACAGTGACCAGCATTGCGTTTTACCCAAAGCTGAAGTGTTTTAAACACTCAGCTACAAAATAAATAAGGGTGTGCAGTCCATAGAAACTGTGAATGCTCTGCATACCTAAGCCATTTATGGACTTAGTAGTATTAAAGCCCCAATATGTAATTTTTGGTCGCTAGAGGTCACTTATTTAAAACAAAGGCTTAGCTTGATGATTTTGTGAACCTTATGCCACAGGTGCCAGCTTCCACCTTTTCCGTCATGAGTACGCTGCCCTGTTTTATCATATTAGATACTAGTGTTCTGATATTAGATATTAGTGTAGTGATATTAGATATTAGTGTTCACTCGGTGGCTGCTATGAGACACTTGTTGCATACTGCAGTGAGCTGTATTGATATTAGACATGGTAAAACATGGTACTTGCGGTAAATCATGAAAACAATATTTCAACAATAAGCCCAACTGTGTTGAGCAGTATAACAATGATTAGTTTTCTGCTGAAGAATGTTTGTCTCCAAACAGTTGCTCACCTGTCTAATAAAACACATAATATAGCCTATTAAAGCTTTGGTGTTTCCATGGTTTCTACAAAATAAAACATTAAATCGAGGGTATAATGTGGTTATTATGATGTCCTTGATAGTCCTGGTTGAAATTGCTTATTTCTCTAGATTTAAACATTATTGGAAACATTTGGGATAATGTAAGTACACAAGTCAACAAAACATATAACATTGTTCTAGTGTTTTTTTGATATTGTAATCCAAAAATCATACATATTGTGCCTATAAATAAATTACAATGTAAAAATGGGCTGACTAAATTATTATTTTTAAAATTGAGTACATTATAGTTAAAGAAACTAAAGGATCTTGGATCTTTGGCAGGGTGTATGGTTCCAACAAGAACCTTTAATATCCAAAGACCCTTTCCATTGCACAAAAGGTTCTTTGTAGTGCAAAAAGGTTTTTTAGACTATAAAATGGTTAGAAAAAAATGGTTCACAAAACGGTTCTTTGGTTAACAAAAAATGGTTCCCTATATCGAGGGAACTCAACACTGCGTCGTCGAGTGACGACACTCTGGGAACGCCCCCAGCATGACGGCTCTGAAGTATGAATGAAATCAGCCACCAATCCGATTGGTGCAACGTCGTGACGTAACCGGCGACGGCGTACGCGGAAGCTATAAGAAGGCGCCGCCACCAAACAACAGACAGTCTTTGCTCTTCAGCGAGGCGCTCTGTGTGAATATTGTTTGTCTATTTACTGTTGTCTGTCTGAAATATCAGTCCTTTTTCGCAAAGCATGGCAAGCGAGCAATTTAGAAGGTGTGTTCATCCGTGCCCGCGCTTCATCACGGGCTCGGACACACACCAGCTGTGTGTGCAGTGTCTCGGAGCGCAGCACGCTCAGGCGGCGCTTGAGGGTGCCGCCTGCAGCGAGTGTGAGAGGCTGCCGCTCCGGGTGCTGCGCTCACGGCTGGCCGTCTTTACTGAAGGCGGTCAGGCTCGCGAGCCCCGTGGGTCTGGTCCCGCGTCTGTCGAGGCAGCGCGGCGGCGTAGATCCTGGGGCTCACAACTGGATCTCGCGACGGGAGGCGGGCATGCTGAGGCATCTTCCCAATCCTCGTCCGATGATTCAGACGCTCTTCCGCCTCGTGAGGAAGCCCGCGCTGCGACTTCTTCCCACGAGGTTGATAACCCAGTGCTGATGCTGTCTGATTCTGAGGGATCAGATCAGTTCAGCCTGGAGGCGGGCGGAGTGCAGGTGAATTCACCTCTTCACTCTCCCGCTCAAGAAGAGCTCGTGGACGTGCTGACACGTGCTGTGGCCAAACTCAGTATCGACTGGCCACAGGAAGAGGTGGAAGTCCAGCCTGTGAGCAGGTTGGATGGACGCTTCTTCAAAAAGCGTGCTCAGCCGCCACGCAGGGGCTTGCCGTTTTTCCCAGATTTGCACAACGAGTTGTGCAAATCCTGGGGAAAACCGTACTCGTCGCGCCTATCGACACCCCCAGTTCTCGACTTCGGGTGTGTTGTGGGCGCGGCTGAGGCTGGCTATGGGACGCTGCCTCGCCTCGAGGAGGCGTTAGCGAGCTATCTGTCTCCCGAGGCAGCAGCGTCCCTGAAAGCCCCTGTCCTGCCCACCAAGCCATGCAGGGACACGTCATCCCTGGTGGGCAGGGCATATCGAGCGGCCGGAAGAGCTGGTAGTTGCCTGCACACCATGGCGGTACTGCAGGCATACCAAGCTGAGCTCCTCAAAGAGCTCGATGAGGGAGAAGGTCCGTCTCCGGACGATATTACCGAGCTGCGGAAAGCTACCGACTTGTCTCTCCGCGTCACCAAAGAGACGGCCCGTGCTATCGGCCGCTCTATGGCTGGCATGGTGTGCGTGGAGAGGCACCTCTGGTTAAACCTGTCGGGGATGAAGGAGAAGGAGAAATCCTTCCTTCTGGATTCCCCGATAGCTCCTGTGGGTCTCTTCGGCGACGCAGTCAATAGCGTTGTCGAGAGATTCCAGGAGGTGAGGAAGCAGTCGGCGGCTTTCCGGCAGTATCTCCCTCGCCGCCAGGGGCCTCCTGTAGCCAGCAGGGAGGTCTCTGGTGGCCAGTCCCGGCCCTCCACCAGCGCCCACAGGCAGGCGCAAAAGGAGAGCGTCGCTTCCTGCGCCCCTCCCGAGGGAGCCTGGCAAAGGAGGCGACGTTCTCGCCAGAAGTCTTCTAAGCCGAAGGGCGACTTGAGGGAAGTCCTTCAGGCGAAGAAGGCTTCTGGCAAGCGCTCCTAGCTGCGGCGGGATCGCTCAGAGCTGGCCCTCCCGGGGGCGGACGACCGAGGTCGTTCCGAGCCCGCAGCTCTGGGGAAATCGATGCTGTGTTCCCACCGTTAACAACGCTTCGGGCCTCATCGTTTTCCCGCGTATGTGCGCCATCCCAGCCACCTCGAAATCGACCTGCGGCGGGGCAGCGAATGCGTGCGCACACCGAAAATCCTCCCCGACTAAGCTCTGCCGGGTGGCCGCTTCAGGGGGTCGGGCAGGGGGTTCGGTGAGTACCAGAGACCAGCCTCGAGAGGGTGGTTCCCCTAGTAGAATATATCGGCGCATGGATGTGCCTCCCGAATATTTCTGCTTGGGTCCTGAGTACAGTGGGAAGGGGGTACAGATTGCAGTTCAGAGTTCCACCACCGAAGTTCAGCGGGGTGATCTGGACTGTGGTCCCCCCGGCCAAGAGGCAGGTTATGGAACAAGAAGTGCAGTCTCTGCTGGTCAAGGGGGCGATAGAAAAAATCCCTCCGCCAGACAGGGAGTCGGGCTTTTACAGCCGTTATTTCATTGTTCCCAAAAAGGGTGGAGGCTTACGTCCAATATTAGATCTGAGGTACTTGAATCGGTCTCTGAGGAGATTCAGGTTCAAGATGCTCACAATTCAAATGATCGTGAATCTGATCCAGTTCGAGGACTGGTTCGGCACGATAGATCTAAAGGACGCATATTTTCATGTCTCTATCCTTCCTGCCCACAGGAAGTTCCTGAGGTTCGCTTTCGGGGGCGAAGCGTACCAATATCGGGTGCTTCCTTTCGGTCTAGCTCTTTCCCCTCGCACCTTCACGAAGTGCATGGATGCAGCTCTGGCCCCTATGAGGCTGCAGGGCATCCGTGTGCTGAATTACATCGACGACTGGCTCATTATGGCAAAGTCGCGCGAGATGGCGATTCTGCATCGAGATGTCGTTTTAGCCCATCTCAGGTGCTTGGGGCTGAGACTGAACACGGCCAAGAGTGTGTTAATACCCGCCCAGAGGACCACGTTCCTCGGGGTGGTATGGGACTCAACCTCGATGCGAGCGAGCATGTCTCCCGCACGGGTGGGTTCTATACTGGCGGAGGTCTCAGGAGTGAAGCTAGGCCACAGCCGCACTGTGAAGCAGTTTCAGAGTGGGACCTGGCAGTGGTTCTGGAAGGGCTGGCTGAGGCCCCCTTCGAACCATTGGAGTCGGCTGAGGCGAGAAATCTGACCCTGAAGGTAGCATTTCTCCTCGCCATCACTTCTCTGAGGAGAGTGGGGGACCTCCAGGCATTGGCGGTCACGCCTACATGCTTGGAGTTTGCCCCGGGCGGGGTGAAAGCTATCTTGAATCCCAGACCGGGCTACGTGCCCAAGGTCCCATCTTCAGGGATGGGGTCAGTATTTCTTCAGGCTTTTCATCCTCCGCCTCACGCGACGGTAGAGGAAGCTAGGCTGCACCTGCTCTGCCCGGTTAGGGCATTGAGGATCTATCTAGACAGGTCAGCTCAATGGAGGGAATCGGACCAGCTTCTGGTGTGCTTTGGCCCCCCTAAGAAAGGGTTGCCTGCGGCGAGACAGACTATTAGTAACTGGATCGTGCAGGCGATAGCCACGGCTTATCGGGTGCGCAATATGCCTTCACCCATGGCCGTGAGGGCTCACTCTACGAGGGGCTTGGCCTCCTCGGTGGCCCTCCTTTCGAGAGCCTCACTTATTGAGATTTGTGAGGCGGCGGGTTGGGCTAATCCACACACCTTTATAAGATTTTATAAGCTGGACCTCCCGGCTACGCCGGGTGCTAGAGTGCTTGCGTCCTGAGTGTGCCTGGGTTCAAGCTTCACACCAGGATGGGCGTGTCTCGGTGTGGCATAGTGGGTATTGACGTTCCCAGAGTGTCGTCACTCGACGACGCAGTGTTGAGTTCCCTCGATATAGGGAACGTCTCGGGTTACTATTGTAACCCTTGTTCCCTGAGAGGGAACGAGACACTGCGTCTCGTCGCCACACCTACACGTAGAGCGCTCGCTTCATCGCAAAGGCTGTCTGTTGTTTGGGGCGGCGCCTTCTTATAGCTTCCGCGTACGCCGTCGCCGGTTACGTCACGAAGTTGCACCAATCGGATTGCTGGCTGATTTCATTCATACTTCAGAGCCGTCACGCTGGGGGCGTTCCCAGAGTGTCGTCACTCGACAACGCAGTGTCTCGTTCCCTCTCAGGGAACAAGGGTTACAATAGTAACCCGAGACGTTCTTCAATGACACAACAATGTTTTGGGGGCCTAAAAATGCAAACTTGGGATACATAGGTTTTACCGCCATCGTCTTGTGTAAGCTACAAAAACACGAATTTGTGACGTCATGAACATGCATATCACATGTTCAGTCTATAGGTGCAAAGTGTTTCTTTACAAAGTGACATCAGAATAAAGTGTTTTTAGTCATTTTTTTCACGGATCCCTGTGTAAACGCTAAAAACAGAAAGGAAAAACGTTTCAGTTTCTAGTACATCGCTGTCGTAAGCGTACCCTGATGTGCGTCAGGTCAGGATTAAACCTATAGGTTTGTTTACACACTAAACAAAAGAGTTCCAGCAAACTAATACATGACATTCCTGCGTATCACTGTTGCACTTAGAAAACTTGCCGGGGAGGAAAATAACGTGAAAGGAAGCCTCCAATATTCCCCGTGCCTGCTCAGAAGAAAGGCAGCTTGGTTGTCAAGTTTCAAGGGTATTCTCCCCAGTGTGTAAAGTGTTGTTCTGGTAAACTAAAGTGAAGGAACCGTTCACAGACATGAAAGGACACATGGTGCTATCAAAGGGCTTGCTTCAGACCCAATCTAGTCAAGCTGATTTCTGGAATTCTCTGTAATGCGACACATGAAACGGAGGAGCAGGTGATGGAGGAGATCTTTCAAATCCAACCCCCCTGTGTCTTTGCGGGTCAGTAGGCTGCTCTACGGGGAGGAAGCCATTTTGTGCGACGGGAGATAATGGAACGGTTGCGTGGAGAGCATGAGGATGATTGTTAATGTTGAGACGTGTGGTCTGTGGTAATTCCTACAGCTGGAAGCTGTCTCATACATTGATGATGATGATGATGATGATGATTGCGTGCTTATATTTTAATGAAAATTATAGCGATTCTGAATGCAATGCCAAAAAATGCCTGTCGTACTAACAACTATCCAGTTTTGCTCTCATTCGCTCCCTGCCTCTCCTGCATTAAGATGGATGTGTGCTGCGCCTTTTCAACTTATTTGAATCTGTGCCGCAGACGTCCAATTTTTATCACCTTAGAGGTGGAGATTCACAGCAGACCTGCAAATATGAAAAGTACATTTGTGCTCCATTCCGGTTTATTCCCATCTGCCTGGAGTGCCGGCAATATTAGAAAGCACAGCAATTTTGGGCTGTATTTTCTGCAGTTTGAATCTGGCCCATCTGAAGCCCATTAAATTATATGAAATCACTGGTATTTTTCAAATACATGCAAGGTTGAAAACTGTTAATAAATCTGCGGATGAGCAGCAGTGGTTACGTAAAAATGAGTGTTTCGTCAAGGTGATTTCAGCCTGTCAGTGGAAATTGCTCCCGTCCAATAATGATAAGGTAAAGTGGGCGGAATTAGGGTTGAATTAGGCAGGGTAGAGGACTTTTTGCTTTTGCTTGCTTATTTGGGCTGGGTTTAGGTTTCACCAGGTTGTATCTCAGCTGCTGCTGCAAACATCCCGGTACTTCCAATTTGCATCTCAAATATTTCTTCTAATATATGAATGTCTACATCTCCTCTAGCTCTTGTTCTTTCAGTTTATCTTTCTTTAGAGTGAATTGTTATAGAAATCTATTGGGCAGATGGCTTCTTTGTGATTGTGTGTCCTAAAGCACTGTCTGCTCAGGAATCTGTCCTCCACCTGCAGAGGGCGATGTTGTCTTTAACATAAACCTACTCATCTCTCCATACACACACCTTGGCTATGTTCAGAATAATGTATGGTCATGCTGTTACTATGTCTGCAGTCTATAGTACGTATACAGTGCACAGTATGCAAATTGTTTTCATGGAATGACCGACTACATCTGACTACATTTGCAGTGTACAACAAAGCTATATTGATTGATTGCAACATTCTGGCAATGTGTTTGACTGGAAGTAATATCAGCCGCTGTCTCTCTGTCTTCTTTTTACTTGACCACGCTGCCAAATGTGTCAATTAAAAGTAATTGAATCTGCAATTTGACAGCACTCACATAAAACAAGGTCATGATGACAACAAGATACTTTTTGAAACATTCATTGTTGCATAATGTGTTCTGTGTTTCACATACTGTTTCAACTTCCCTCAGCTAGCATTCAAAGTGGAAAGTAGGATATTCCAATCGACATCTCAGATTTTAAAGGCTTTCACTGTCTGATGTTTGAAAAATTACAAATAAGAAAACCAAATGCTACTGTTAGCTTTCTAGGTCAAATAAGAATCTCACCTGACAACCAAATTTCAGAATATAAACAATGCAATGCATGGCATTTGTTTTGCATGTGGAAAGTTAACAGAACAGCTAATTTACAGAGTTGTATAAATCTGAGAAATCATAATAGCAGAATCTAAGTTCATTTTCCTAGTATGAAGTTTGAAATTCTGACTTTCTGAACTGAATATAGCGCAGTCTAAATCTCAGCTCTGTGTTTTGAACCAATGCAGCTACCAGTCGTCCTTCCTTGTGCAAAACTTTTTGAAGAACAGCTCAAATGTTGAACTGATCTTTTTTATTTATTTTCCCTAGGAATGGTTTTCATTTTTAGTCCCGCCAATTGCAAGTAATCACGCTGTGTTCTCAAAATAAAACAGTTTTATTGTCAGTGGTAGTCAGGCACTATTGTGCCTCTTACTGTAGTGATATTCTGTGGGCTCATGTGTTTGATCGAGAGTATGTGTTGATGAGACAGCTGATGGTGGTTCTGGTGGTCTGTAGATTGGGTGTGTGTGGAAGCGAGATGGTTAACACCCTGCCACAACACAACCTCAGGCTCTGCTCTTCTCTCTCTCTCTCTTGCTCGCCTGCTCAACTATGAAGACACTTCATCTTCTTTGACAGTCTGACCACTGCTGCCTGTTCTGATGCGTTCAACATGCCTTTATTGCATCATAAATAAATCTGAGCAATGCATTTTTTTCTTTCTTTTCTTCTTCTTCTGTTTTTCCTTTTTCTGCTTCATTTATCTGGGTAGAAATGAGCAAATGGCGACAGTGTTCCCGCGTGCTCCGCCTCTTCGGCTGCTACCATTTCGGCCACATTTTACTCTTTGATATCGTTCATCTTCTTATTATGACATATTCTGGAGAGATTTTAATTTAATCTCATGCATGTGAGTTTCAGTTAATGCAATGATGGGTATACCAAACAAGCTGTAAATGAAGGAAAGAAACACCATTCTGCCATTTCCTCGCTCCCCCTTTCTTGTGGTGGTTGCGGTGTGACACACATCATTACTGAAGCTGAGGAGCCTCAGACGCATTCAGGGTACAGCGGGGGCTGTACATTATACAGAAAGAGGGAGGGGCCGTCGGTTGGGGTTGGGGGGGGGGGGTTCGGGGGCTTTGCTAGAGGGGTTGTCAAGACACCTCTTCTTTCTCCCTCCCTACTCTCTCCACTCCACGTGGGTAGTCTCATACCTTGTGTTCATCCACTGCCAACTAATTACCTGGCAACCCTGCCCTTCTCTCCAGTGCAAGCAGGCTGCTGTTGCGTTGCATGATGGGATTTTTGTATATTGAAGTCCATCTCCCGAAGAGATAAAGGGTGAAGGAACAGAGCTCTACCACTACGTTAGATTAGTATTTCTTGCAAACGCTTTTCACTGACACTGATTGTGGGGAAAAGAGACATTGGGGTTGGCAGCAAAAGAACAGGAAACAAAGGCATGTACAGCACTGGCAAATTTAATTTACCATGTTTTTTTTTTTT